>NC_073386.1:54475561-54791446 GCF_028641065.1 Leucoraja erinaceus | reverse complement strand
GGACCACGGACTTGTCCAGGGAGAGGTTGAATAATGTAGTGAGCACTGGAGCTAGTTGCGTAGCACAGGACTTGAGTACTCACCCCGAGATGCCATCAGGGCCTGCAGCTTTCCTCGTGTTCACCCGTGTCAGAGCCCTCCTCACGTCGTGCTCGGACAGCGAGAATGTGTGCATATTCCTCCCTTCAGCTTCGGTAGCCAGCCCGCTGGTGGTATTGTCGATAGTCGGCAGACCTGGAGTGGTGTTGCCCCTCTCGAAACGAGCGTAAAAGGAGTTCAGGTCGTCAGCTAGGGAGGTGCCAGCACTTGCGGATGAGGGAGGGGTGCTCCGGTAGTTGGTTACAATCCGTAACCCCTGCCACAGGCTTCTGGTGTCCTGCTGCTCCATCTGTAACTCCATCTTGTCCCTGTACCTTCTCTTTGCGTTTTTCACCGCCCTTCGCAGTCGGTAGGACTCTGCCTTGTAGACGTCCATGTTCCCTGATGCGAGGCCCGAGTTGTAGGCAGCGGTGCGAGCATTCAGGGCCACACGAACAGATCTGTCTACCCAGGGTTTTTGGTTCGGAAAGGTGCTTACCCTTACCGTGGGGACGATGTTGTCGGTTACTGTTGCGATGAAGTCCGTGACTGCTTCCGCGAACTCACTGACGTCACTGGAACTTGCTTCGAACATATTCCAGTCGACATCACTCAGTGCATCTTGCAGCATGGCCTCTGACTGGTCGGACCACCGCTTTACGTCCCTCGTCTCTACCGCTTCCCGAACTATCCTCTGTTTATACTCTGGCAACAGGAAAATGGCAGCGTGGTCAGATTTTCCTAGGGGAGGGAGTGAAACGGCCTTGTAGCCTTTCCTGAACGGTGTGTAGCAGTGGTCCAAAGTTCTCTCCCCCCTGGTGGCACACGTGATGTGTTGGTAGAAGTTCGGCATGACCTTCTTGAGATTTGATTTATTAAAATCTCCAGCCACCACCATAGCCGCATCCGGGTACTTGTTTTGATGTCGACATAGCACATCGTGTAGGGCCGAAAGTGCCACGTCGATGTCCGCCTGCGGTGGAATGTAGACGGCTGTGACGATCACTGAGCCGAACTCCCGGGGAAGGTAGAATGGGCGGCATGAGATTGTCAGGTGCTCCAGGTCCAGCGAGCAGGAACGGGAAAGTATCTTGATATTCCAGGGTTGCATCAGTTGTTATTGGTCATGATCATTTCACTCCTGATAGGACTCTCCCAAAGACATTTTTTATTGGCATGTAATTCTCTGGCCCTGCTTGGTTTTGTCATAGGACTCACTTGTGTCAGTTCATCACTTATTTTAGTCGTTTCAACCAGGTCTGTTGTTATTGACAACATTATCTTTCTTTTTTCAGCTCTTTCTTTTTAAGCTCTTCCTGCTGGTTTGCAAGTCTTTTTCCTATCTTTCCAATATTTCTCGACCTCAGAGACCAACTGATCACTGAATCGGGGGTGGGAAATAAATGACAATCCCACCACCTCCTCCAATCTACTTGACTTTAAGAGGAATGACATCCACCACAGTAGTTCATAATATAATGTTCATTAACTGGTTTCCTTCTATTTCTTGTTCATTTTCAACTCTCCACCTTTTCAGCTGGTTTTCCAGATAGGCTGCATGATTATTTGCCTCTCCTAGTGTATCTCCCCTTTATTCCTTGGGGTTCACCTTAAGTGGGTAACATTGTCTGAGGGCCTGCCATTCCCTCTGCCTGACTGTGTCAAACAGCATGCCATTGCTTAATGCATTGTTCACATCATTTTATACCATCCATCTTCAGTAGTTCTGTCAGTTTAGTGGTTCCTAGCACTTTCACCAACAGTGCCTTCAAATCTCCCATAGCCAATAATCGTCCCAAACTCTCCTCCTCCAAAGCCCTAATCCATTTCTTCCCCCATCAGGGATATAGCGTGAGGTATTTTTTAGCCCTCTCAGATTATGGGTGCCCCAAGGAACAATCTGTGTCTGTCCTTCTCTTTTCTTTTTAAAGCAGTCTCGTCAATTTATCCCTATGCTTCCTACTTTAATCCTTTCTGGTATGCCTTCTTTCTTATTCTAAACTCAATTTCTTGCTTCTCAAATATTCTAGCCTCCTTGCAAATTAATTCACCCTTCTTTTTAAATCTTCCACTGACTCCTCCTGCTTTATTACTTTCACACCTGTCATTTCCTACTTCTGTTATCTCCTAACTGCCTCTCTCTCCTTTCTTTCTCAACTGCCTAAGTGTATCTAATTCCTTTCCTTTTCACTTTTCCCACTTTTCCAACTTGAATGTTTACCATAAAACAACAAACCATAAAAGCTGGTCATGTTTCATCAATTAACTTTACTGAAAAGAAATCTGAAAGAAACATCAGAAAAAACCAAACAACCTACATTTTCAAACTTCCCCTTTTAGGTTACGAGGATACAAATAGTTAATCGTTATCTTACAGCTGTTCGTAACCTTCCCCCATTGCTTCCAATTTATTTAAAGGAACATACATCTACCCATAGTGGACATTTTTGATTCTGCTGTGGGGGGACGTTTGTGTTCAACTCTATAATTTGTTGTGTTCTATTTTCTTTTATTTATTTATTATCACCTTTTTCTCTGGTTGTTATGGAAACTTATTATCTATTTTATGTAACACATTTTGGTGTCAATGCGAGTTGACTCAAAACATGCTATATAAATAAAACTTACTTACTTACCCTTACAATGTGGTCTACAAATACATTAAACAAAATAATGATCACATATAAAAACTTCCTCATTCATTCCAAACCACTTTTTACACACAATTCACATTCATTCCATTCTTACTTCAAAGAAATTATTCAATTTTTTACACAAATTAAAATTTCAAAATTAACATTTATATAATTCTTATCTCCCTCCCAAGCCAAAGTAGGATGATCCAATCCTCCAGCAGTCAGGTTCCCAAACGCTGTGATTGGACATTGATTCAGATCGTGACCAGTCACTCACTGTCACTCAAATTCTAACCACACCCCACTAAATCACAACCAATCAAAATCCTAGTCACTCAACATCTGACCACACACCACTCCCATTAACTTCCAAACAAAGGAAACACATTTATTTTCTGATCTCTCAGCTTAAAGAATACTGAAAGCTTATCTCCACAAACAGTTAAGATACCCAGTCCTTAAACCACACACTATTATTATTGCTATTCTACTTTCTGCTATTCTACAATATTCTGTCAGTGTGTACACCTTCTGCCCGCACCTATCCCAAATTCGTATTTTGCCCGGATGACCCCTGGTCACCCAAGGCGTTGTCCACAAAATACCTGCCTCGCCCGTACAGACCCCTGACTTCTCAGGGTGGTAACCACAAGGTCTTAATACCTGCCTCGCCCGTACAGACCCCTGACTTCTCAGGGTGGTAACCACAAGGTCTCAATAAACTCTTATACTATCACATTACTTTCTTATCACAACTATTATTACTCACCACACACAGCGCGGCCTTCTTGGTCAATCCTCCCGGTCCTCCTTTTTAGAACAATTTAGTGCCAGATTCTTGGGTCGGAGAGACCTTCTAACTACCTAGGCACTTCTGTGTCCCCAATGGCTTATCATGAACAACAGGTTATTAGTCCAAATGAAGCTGAAATCTGCATAGTTTTTAGGTAGCCACATTTGTCCTGTTGTTCTTAAGAGCCACATTAGGGGCTGGGAAGGCCCTGGGCTACTTATCTTTTAATTAATGGTCTCTTACCGACCCTGCTCGCTGCGCCAATTTGTCGTGGTTTACATGACTCAAATTAAAGTTATAAATGACACAGACACAGAGAATTCTTGAAGAAGACGAGAAGCCTTTAATTTGCACAAATCTGGGCCTGGAACATTCAGAGATAGTACAGCTCGGTCACTCTCCAAATGTTCACTGATCTATACTTCCATGCAGCGTTTTATTGTAATTTCAGTTCTTATCTTTGGCAGCTTTTACCAACTTTAACTTCGTACTGTCCTTGTCTTTTATCTCCAATTTCTGAGTTACCATAATGTTCTAAACTAAGCAATAACATGTTTTTGGGCCTTGACTTCTGAGCACACAAAAAAGCTGACATCTGCGTGCTTTACTAAATGTTTTTAAACATATTGGTAAGATTTAAGAAGTAACGTGTTTCTTCCTATGTATACATTCTATATAACTTCTATACACACCCCACAGATTCCTATTAAATATTTTGCCCTTCACCTTAAACTTATGTCCTCTGCTCCTCGATTCACTTACTCTGGGCAAAAGACTCAACCATATCTATTCAAATCATGATTTTATACACCTCTATTAGATCATATCTCATCATCCTGTGCTCCATGAAATAGTCCCAGCCTACTCAATCCCTCCCTATAGCTCTGGCTCACTAGTCCTGGCAACATCCTCATAAATCTTCACTGTACCCTTTCCAGTTTGATGACATATTTCCTATAACATGATGCCCAGAACTGAACACAATACTCAGAATGCGGACTCACCAACTTCTTATGCAACTGCAACATGACCTCTCAACTTACTCCAGCACTGTGAAATGTCACAGAACAGGGCAAGATTAACAAGTTTGCTGATGATACAGAAGTGAGTGGTTTTGCAGATAGTGAAGATGGTTGTGAAAGATTGCAGCAGGATCTGGATCAATTAGCCAGGTGGGCAGAGGAATGGTTGATGGTTGATGGTTCCTTGAAGGTCGTGTGGCAGGTATATCAGGTGGTCAAAAAGTATTTTGGCACTTTGGCCTTCATCAGTCAGAGTATTTAGTATAGATGTTGGGAGGTCATGTTGCAGTTGTATAAGACTTTGGTGAGACCGCATTTAGAATATTGTGTTCAGTTCTGGGCACCATGTTATAGGAAAGATGTCAAACTGAAAAGAGTACAGAGATCCCATCCTGGATCAGTCCAATCAGAGTTGTGTCATCCGCAAACTTGAGAAGCTTGACAGAGGTGTCTGTGGAGGTGCAGTCATTGGTGTGGCGAGAGTAGAGGAGAGGGGAGAGTATGCATCGTGCGGTGCCCCTATGCTGAGCATTTGCGGGTCCGAGATATGCTTTCCCACCTCACATGCTGCTTCCTGTCTGTCAGAAAGCTGGTAATCCACCGATAGAGGGGTTCAGGCACAGTCAACTCAGAACGTTTGGAGCGTAGTAGCTCTGGCACAATGGTGTTGAATGCAGAGCTAAAATCAATAAAACAAAATCCTCGCATAGGTTCCCTGGTGGTCTTGGTGCTGGAGGATGAAGTGCAGGCCCAGATTGACTGCATCATCCACAGATCTATTGGCCCAATATGCAAAATGCAGAGGGTCCAGCAGAGGGAATGTGATATTTTTCAGCTTGGCCAGCACGCCTTTCAAAGGTCTTCATGACTACAGAGGCCAGTGCGACAGGCCTGTAGTCATTATGACCTGTAATCCTTACCTTTTTGGGTACAGGGACAATAGTGGAGACTTTGAAGCAGGCAGGGACTGGTTAAAAATGAGTAATTGGGTGTGAAGTGGTGATTGGAGAGGGATGGGTGTAGAAGGGCCCAATCTTTGCAGACTGAGGTCAGGCTGTGAGGAGGTGTGAAGTGTTGGGTGGGGTGGGAAAGGGTCCACACTTTTCATACTGGAGTCTCGCCTTAAGGAGGTGTGAAGTGGTGAATGGGAAGGAGAGGGTGCAGGGTCCATTCTTTGCAGACTGGGGTCTGGCTGTGTTTGTTGGGGAAGGGGTACCAGGGTTACGTTTCTGACTTTCAAACCTGCAGTAAAACTCATTCAGGTCGTTTGTCAGCTGATGATTGTCCAAAGAGCGGGGGGCTTTCCTCTCATAGCTGGTGATTTCTTGCATGCCCTTCCAAACTGAAGAAGAGTCATTAGCTGAGAACTTGCTCCTCAATTTCTCAGAGTACCTTTCCTTGGCAGCTCTGATTCCTCTTCTCAGCTCTTTATCAATTTGGCTATCTTTTAACGCTTTAAACAATTAAAAAAACTATCGGCTTGAACGCATAGGCTATCGGCTTTATTATCAAATATGAGAAAGCATTCCGACACTCAAAAATTTATTTTGCAACTTTGTACATCCAACAAATGAGTGTGTTATATTAGCGTTTTGAAACATATTTGCCCCCCTCCCATTAATAGAACTGGATCTCGAAATTGAAATGTTACATCTGTAAATAATGATCCCATTAAAATGTGTATTTATGTC
Organism: Leucoraja erinaceus; assembly: GCF_028641065.1. NCBI lineage: Eukaryota > Metazoa > Chordata > Chondrichthyes > Rajiformes > Rajidae > Leucoraja > Leucoraja erinaceus. The sequence goes on along the minus strand of NC_073386.1, from coordinate 54,785,226 downwards.
ACAAACTATGCAATTCATATTTTTCAGTATTGTTATCAAGAAAAAGAAAGCAGTTCCAATCCCCAGTGTTTGATATTATTTGACATTGTTTAATATTATTCATATGGAGGAGAAAATATAATAGCTCTAAAACCTACCTTAATTTTGCAATCTCACTAAAGATATCCCCCTTTCCGGATAGCACTCTCCCCTCCACTCCCAATCTCTCTCTCTAGCCAGTATATTATGTTCTTAATATGCACTGCCCAGTAATAATATATAAAGTTAGGTAATGATAAACCCCCTTCTTTAGATTTGCACAAATGCTTTCTTGCGGTTCGGAGGAGGGGGAAAAAATATTTTGGAAAATATTGGGATGAAACAAATATATTAATTGGGTAAGAAAGTCGCGTTAATTCTACCCATCAATGAGAGTGGAAGCGTTTTCCAAAAAATTTAACTGGGTTTTAGAACAGTGGTATAAATGGGCACTAAATAATGTTTCTCGTAAAAACCCAGGTACTTGAATTTTTCTTTTTTTGATTTAAGTGTCAGATTAAAAAAAAAAAAAAATGATTTCAATTAGTGTTTGGATTTTTTTTCTTGGGGGGAAAAAAAAGGGGGGGGGGGGGTGCGGTCGCACCCAACGCACCCCCCCTTCGGACGGCCATGATCTTGCTTTTCCACTGTGAAGCTGCATTGTCAACAGCAGCGTTGTGTGGTTGCTGTTGAAAGGAAACAGTGATTGCATGTGCTGCAATGAAAATGCAACTTTCCAAATCCACAACCCCAACTAAAATGGACAGAAAATTAGCTTTTGTCTTAGGAAATATGCGTTACAAATTCATTGGCAGATTAGAAAGAATTATAAGATCATCATAGACAGACAAAACAGTTTCTTGGCGAGAAATTGCTCCATAGTCAGCAATATAATTATGAGTACAATTATTTTGCTTTAACATTTGCTTTATTATTTATAAAAAATCAAATACACTTTAATATCCTTGTGCATTCATTTCTTTCTGCATAGAATTTTTTGAAAATCAGTATTAAAATATGGATTAGAGCAGGCAGTTTGTAATAAAATGCTGTACACCATATCTGGTTATTTTTCTGTACAAAGGCATTAACCCCATTTACACATAGACTTTAATGGTAAAAATCCCAGCTTTAAGCAGATTACAAAGCAGTGGCCAAGCGCCAAATATGTTCTTCCATCGTGGCCAACTCACGATGAAGCTAGGGGTTATTCTTAATACATCACAAGCATAGAAATGCAATGTGCTCTACTGGTTTTAAAGATCATAACTAGAATTAGAATTCTTAACTAGAATTTCTAATGTTAATTGTACATGATTCACTTTTACCCATTACTTTATCTACAATATATCTGGATTCCTGTGGGTTACCACACCATAAAGAGGAAGATGACTGAACTTTATTGCCTTCCCTCACAGTGGGAAACGTTGATTCCGCTGTATGGGGATGTTCATGTTAAATTCTATAGTGTATTGTGTGCTTTATATTCATATGGCTGTTTGGTAACTCAAATGTCACTGAACCAATTAGTGCATGTGACAATAAATGTGACTTGAACTAAAGAAAATCCTATCCAATGTCACACATGTGGACAGTATCCTTATTTTGCTCGAGAAATTTATTAAGAGCCTCGATGATTTTGCACAGATCAGAAGACAATCCAGTGATGTCTCGGGTGATGTACGGGAGAACTTGAGGGGTTGTCTGGATGTAATACGCAATCTGAAAAAGTAAAATAAGTAGTTGCTTTAACAACAGTGGAAACACTCCATCTTATAACCTGTGTCCTTGGCTTTCATTTGGACCAAAAAGGTGATGTTGTTTAGCACTCCAACTTTGTTGCAAATTCCACTTCCCTCCCCCCTCCAAGGCTCATTGGAAATTGCACTGGAAGTGAAATAATGTACAATAGCTAAACCCCGCGGGGATAGTACCAAGTCCCTTATGCTTTCTTCCTGCTGGTGTCAATTATATTTAGCTTTGGCCCCTCTTCTTAAAATAGGGGTGGAAGGAATGAAAATAGACAGACTGAAGGGAAAGCTGGTTACATATATTGAGCAATGCATGCAAGAAAGCTGGCAAGACCAGCTCATGCCCAACTAGCAAAGTATTATAATCAATGTTTGCACTTGGAGAACAGGCAGCAGCTTCTCTGAAACCACAAGTCGGTTCCTTCGAGAATTGTGCATTAAAGATTGCACAGCAAAAGATGCCCTAGTTGTTGTGATCATCAGTTATTTTACAGTGCTACAGTTATTTTACAGTGGGATGGCGATGAGTGCAAGTTTGAAAGGGAAAAAGACAAATTCATGTTGCAGTGGACTGTGCTTCTCAATGTCAGAGTCATACAGCCTGAAAATAGGCCCTTCAGCGTAACTTGTCCATGCAGACCCAAAAGTGTCCCATCTACACTAGTCCCACCCGCACGCATTTGGCCCATATCCCTGTAAACCTGTCCAAATGTGTTATATATGTGGTTATAGTATCTGCTTCAACTGCCTCCTCTGGCAGCTCACAGTGCCCTTGGATATTCATCATTTGATCAGTGCCGGGGGAATCTATCTACCTTCAGACACAGAGTCATCCCAAATCAATGGTAGTAGAATGAATTCTACAGTATGAGTCAAATGCAGCAGTGTAATCTGACAGGCACTGAATGATTACTGTGTTGGCACAGCGACAGGCTGTCCACATCACTGAAATTCACAATAAGTAATGGGATCTAAACTCATGCACTGAATTTATTTAATATCAACAATTGTACCACAATGTTACCCATATTGGTAACTTACATACAGAATACGTTTGTGCAGCTTTTTGAATATAATTAATGATGTTTCAACAATGTAAATAATTAATTAGTTAATGCATTGTGTTTTAAAGGAGCATTGTGCCATGTATTATTCTGCTGTCGGGGTGAATTGAATGCTTTTGAAGCCAAACTATTCATATTGCCAGATCCAATCCCACTCAGAGGTTAATTGATTTATAGGGTGGAGATCAGAATGCTGATGTCTGTGGGAAAGCCAATTGTAGACACCGTGGCTCCAGTCCTTTCCTCTCCTAACATGCATTTCTGCACGTTCCAAACGCCACTGAAGAGATTGGATGCAAGCAAGCTTATTTTTACAGTTTGCCAATGTCGACTGTGGACCAAGTGCAACCAACATATCAAGAACATAACTTTGTGCTCTGTCACTTGCGCTCAGTCAGCCAAGAGCTGCTTACATCCACATCCCTCCCTCCAGCTTTATATTTCACCCCTCCTCTCCTCGTCTGACATCCTTTTGTCTCCATTTCACCTCAAACCTTTGTCACCTACTCCTCCAATTCTACCCTCGCCTGTATCCACCTATCACTTGCTACTCTTTGTCCCACCCTCGCCTCTCTTCCAGCTTTCTTACCCCTACTCCTTTCATTCTGATGATGGGTTCCGACCCAAAGCGTCGAGAAGTGCAAGAGTTCTTGCATGTTTTTGCACATTCTTAATCATTTAAGCTCATGTTCAGCATGATGATGCAATGAATGGATTTTCAGTGCACTAGTACAACTGTAGTACAGCTGCACACTAGTACAACTGTACTGAACTTGAGGGCAGGGTGGAAGTCAGTAGTGTCCAGACATCTGCAGTCAATTGAAACCAGGGCTGGGAAGATGGTCAGAGGCCTGTGCATATGTGAAGCAGTGCTCTTCGCCAAGGGTGAAGGGCCCCAAGCAACGGGCCGAAGAGCAGATTCTGTGAAGTTAGTTGTTGTTGAAGATTGTGAACAATGGGGATTAACTGTCCAGGAACACCAGTCATTAAATACTACCTTGTAGAAGAATTCAAAACTGTGAGAAAACTTTCCTCCCCACAATGAATAAACAATCCACTATGTTCACGCAGAGCGTTTGTCAGACATCATTTGTGCTCATCTGGGTAAATTAAATTAAGATGTATATATGGAGTTTAGCACAATAAAAATCATTTCACGAGGATACAAATTGGAATGAAGAGACTCAATTACGGGGAGGTCTAGTTAAAAATGGATTACACAACACTGGAAAAGGAGAGGTAACAGAATAATCTGATTGAGTGTTTCAAAGAATCTCCAAGGAGGCTGTCAAAATACTCCATTGGAGGACAGCAGATCAAGCAGGCAAGAATCTGCACTTAATCCCAGGGCCGTTACAGAAAATGCCCTTCGTTTGAAATACCATGGGAATATTGGTTACATTCCTCCAAACTAGGGGGAAATTTCCAAATGACATTGTTAGGAAAAGTGGAGTAAATCTGTAGAATTGGAATTGCACAGAAGCAGCCGCAGAACCAACTGGAATAGTTATTTACATTCATCAAATCAAACAATTTACACAAAATGAAATATTGTGGTTGTTTTGCCTTATTCTCTGCTGCACTCCCGATGTAATCTAAACCTTGCTTACGGTTTTGCAGCATTAGAGACAAGTAGTCATTCTAGAGTCAAAGGATTATCCATCTGCATGTTTACAATCCTCATGCAATGATCAAATACTGTATTTACAGCAGTGCTAATGGACATTGATCTAGAACAAGATTTCTGGCCTAAAATATCTCACAGTCGATCAATCCCGTGAGCATCCTGTGGCTTTCCTTCTTGCTATTGAACTCGCTTAGCCGCTGAAAAACTTTCTAGGTTTTGAAGTTATTTTAAAGCTTTTGCTATTGTTCTTAGGTAAACCAAGGGAGAGTCAGACAAAGTGTGTTGGACAGTCATGGATCCAGCATTGCAAATGTCTGGCAGTGTTAGTTCAATCTAGTACCTGTAATACATGCAAGTTGTTTCTTGTGTAAATGCCACTGCTCAGAAATGCTATAATTTCAAATCATATTCCAAGCTTCTGTATATATAGTGCATCCACTGCATTGCTCTGGAGATTTTAAAACACACATTTTGTAAAATAATTCATTCTGGAAGCAAGTCAAATTACATATATAAAGAAATTAATTTTCCACATCTTCTGAAAGATTCCATTTAATAATCACAATTTCATTTTTTTTTTTTTTTAAAGCTATTCTGTTCGGTTTCACTTTTGTAGATAGTGATGTATGCATTTGGATCGCTTGATTGTTCATTAATAGGAAGACCACTTACTTTGGTGGAGGTGACTCCTTCCTGACAAAGTGTAAATCCAGCGCATGATACTTCACCCCTGTCAAGATCTTTAGTTGGTGGGACTGCAGGGAGACTCACTGATCGCAGAGCTATCAGATAGGGGTCCCTGGAAAAATCATTCATTGCTGTTAACAAAATTGTAGATTCTGGATTGCACGTAATTTTAAAGTCACAGAGTAATACAGTGTGGAAACAAGCCCTTCAGCCCAACTTGCCCACACCAGCCAACATGTCCCAGCTACACTAGTCCCACCTGCCCATGTTTGGTTCATATCCCTCCAAACCTGTCCTAGCCATGTACCTGTCTAACTTTTTGTTAAATGTTGGGATAGTCCCTGCCTCAACTACCTCCTTTGGCATATTGATCCATACACTCACCATCCTCTGTGTGAAAAAGTTATTCCTCAGATTCCTATTAAATCTTTCCCCTTCACCTTAAACCTATGTCCTCTGGTCCTCGATTCACCTGCTCTGGGCAAGAGACTGTGCATCTACCCAATCTATTCCTCTCAGGATTTTAAACACTTTTATTCAATTCAAAATATACTCTTCTATTCTAAATTATGCCACAGGCCAAATATTTCAAAAGATGAAAGCCAATAGTTTACAACGAATTTAACATAAAGTCAACAACATTTACTGATAAAAGTCCTATTGCGGTAATCTTCTGTTTAGTTAATAAAGTCAATGCAGTGCAACAAAGAGTTATATCTGCACGGAAGGGTGAGCATCCACTGACCACTTCCCGGACTGAGGCGCCTGGCAGTGTCTGTCTGGAATACGAGATGCTGACTGCACCATAAGTTGACAACCCATTGCATCATAGTATGACAGGTGTTCATTTTTAAACATTTTGTTCTGTGTTAAATTATACAAATTAATACCCAGATATTGCAATTGTTAGGTTTTAGATCAGTCTAGGTTGCACTATAATTCTCCTTCCCATTCGCACACTGGCCTTTCTGTCTTAGGCCTCCTCCATTGTCAGTGGGGCTAAACGCAAATTGGAGGAATTGGAGGAGGAATTGGAGGAATTGGTGATCGTGGACTTTCTCACCGCCAGGCCCCAGGTAGTCAAGATGGGAGGGAATACATCAAAGTCCCTCACCCTGAGCCCAGGATCGCCCCAGGGTTGCGTCCTCAGCCCCCTATTGTACTCCCTGTACACATGTGACTGTGTGGCTAGGTTCAGCTCCAACTCAATAATTAAGTTTGCTGATGACACTGTGGTGGTGGGCCTGATCTCAGACAACGATGAGAAGGCCTACCGGGAGGAGGTGGCTGATCTAGCATTCTGGTGCCAGGACAACAGCCTCCTCTTGAACATCAAAAAAACTAAGGAGCTGATCGTGGACTTTAGGAGGGCACATCATCCGAGGACGTACACTCCATTGAGGATAAATGGGGATACTGTGGATAGGGTGAGCGGTTTCAAATATCTGGCAGTCCACATCTCTGAGGATATGACATGGGCATCACACGCCTCAGCACTCGTGAGTAAGGCAAGGCAGCGCCTTTACCACCTCAGGCAATTGAGGAAATTCAGAGTGTCTCCGAGGATCCTCCAGTGCTTCTACTCAGCGGCTATGGAAAGCATCTTGTCCGGAAATATTACCATCTGGTTTGGGAATTGCTCTGCCCAGGACAAGAAGGCTCTGCAGAGAGTAGTGCGTTCGGCCGAACGCACTATGGGAACTTCACTCGCCCCCCTGCAGGAACTATACATCAGGAGGTGCAACTCCAGAGCCAATAAAATCATGGGAGACCCCTTCCACCCCTGCAACGGACTGTTCCAGCTGCTACTGTCAGGCAAACGCCTCCGTTGCCATGCTGTGAGAACGGAGAGGTTGAGAAGGAGTTTCTTCCCAGAGGCCATTCGGGCTGTAAACTCCTATCTCACCAGGGACTAACTTTACTGAACGTTTTTCCTTCCACCCACAATATTTAATATGTAAAAGAATATGTGATTGTGTCTCTAGTTTGTTTGGTTGTTTGTTTGTCTTTTTGCACAAAGTCCGCGAGCATTGACACTTTTCATTTCACTGCACATCTCGTATGTGTATGTGACAAATAAACTTGACTTGATTTAACTTGGCTTGGCATCTCACATTTCGCTTGAGCAGCTTACAACCCAGAGGTATGAATCTGATTTCTCTAACTTCAAGTAACCCCTGCAACCCATTGGGTGTTGGTCTCCCCCACCCAAATCGCACCAGCTTCTCGTTCTCACCCAACACACAGCCAACAATGGCCCTTTATCATCGTTACTTTTGCATATCTTTCATTCAATGTTCTATATCTCTCTACATAACATCGTCTATATCTCTCGTTTTCCCTTTCCCGTGACTTTCAGTCTGTAGAAGGGTCTCGACCTGAAACGTCACCTATTCCTTCTCTCCAGAGATGCTGCCTGTCCCGCTGATTTACTCCAGCTTTTTGTGTCTATCTTTGATTTAAACCAGCATCTGCAGTTCCTTCCTACACGTTAATTCTGAACATTAAACTAATGATGAGGTGGGCAAATTTAAATACAGCAGGTTAAAATAATAATAGATAAACAGTTAAAAAAAATGTTAGTTAGCTGTTAATGTAGCAAATAAAGATTGATGAAAAAAAAGGAAAAAGGAGGTTTTCTGGACTGGAGCCCAATTTATATCCACTGGTCTGTGAATTGCCTTTGAGAATAAAGATTCAAACAAGAGGACATGACTTTTAAGGGAAAAAGGGGTGTTATGAGGGGGAGCTGTTACGCAGAGAGTGTAGCAAATGAAGTGGAAGTGGTGGAGGCAGGTTCATTGGTATCATTTAAAAAATAAATTGGATAGGCATATGGATGAGAAGGGAATGGAGGGTTATGGTACGAGTGCAGGCAGGTGGGACTAAGGGGAACAAAATTTGTTCGGCATGGACTTGTAGGGCCGAGATGGCCTGTTTCCGTGCTGTAATTGTTATATGGTTATATGGTTAATTGGAACAGATCCTCACACCAAAAGTATGAAGGCCATGCTATCTGGCCTTTAGCCTCATTTTCTTCAAACAGGCAAGCTACGAATTCCTGCTACACACTCACGGGCACCTCAGGGTCAAAGACAATTAGAATTTTCGCTCACTGCATCACTATAGTTATGTCTTGTGTGGAGATCAGATTTTACTGACAGCACCATTACCAAGACCAAATGCCCATTCAGTTTTGTTGGAACAGTTCGGATCTGCAAGGATCAAATCCTAGTTCTGCATTAAATGACCTGAGATGGAATTTTTTACCATAGTCACTTTTATGCCAGAATGCATGTGTGGAGTAAAATACGACTCTTAAAACTTAACATTTCTGATATTCAGAATCATCAAAAACTTTTAAAAGACATTTGAAATCAGTTAATAAATGTTAGATCTGTTGAAATATATACAAGGACACAAAGTGCTGGTGTAACTTGGCAGGTTAGGCAGCATCTCTGGAGAATATGGATAGAAGATGTTTCGGATCAAGGCCGTTCTTCCATTTAAACCCAAAACACTTCAAATAATATAAAGAAATCTAAATGAACTGCTATTCATTGTTATCTCTCACAGCCATTCCCTTAATTTGAAATTAATGGCTCATCTAACCCTGTACTTTGGATATCCAGCATCAGAAAAAACGCAAATACTGGTCATAGCTCAGGACTTCTTGCTCAGCAGGAAGAAACACGGACGCTGTTCTCAGTTACAGCGTGCCATTTTCACAATATTTCCCTATAATCTCCAAGCCTCTGAGATCTCTTATCTCACCAGGAACTCATTTACTGTACCAATTTACTGTTGTGTTGTGTATTTTTTTAATTGCTGGGGTTTTTTTTCTAATATGTAAATACTGATTCTGTTCTATTCTGTTCTGTAGTTTATTGCACAATCCGCAGGCATTGCCACTTTCATTTCACTGCACATCGTGTATGTGTATGTGACAAATCAACTTGACTTGACATTTTGTCCACAACAGAAGCTACGCTTTGTAGCAGGATCACGATAGCAGGCAGCACCAGGTGGGGAGTATTATCTCTAAAATCCATTAACATTAGCCCTGCAACCCGTCCATGCTCCCACACTGTCAAGTTAACCATTTTGTGGAAGTTATTTCCTACTTGCTAAACATCCAGACCAAGGCAAGCTCGATCCTTCACTATAAAGCATTGCACATCTGCAATGCTCCTGTAGCTATAAAACTATCATATGGAATGGTCAATAAAACCTTCTGCTATAAAAGCTGTCCAGATAAAATACTTTATCACTTTAGACTTTAGAGATACAGAGATCATTTGTAAAGGATGGTCCGTACCGTCATCAGTCATCGACAGCTTCGCATGGAGTTTTTACTGTTACTGGCTGTCTGATTGAACAGAATTCAGTCTACAAGACATTTATGACACCTCTTCTGGAACAGTGTAGTAGCTAAATTGAGTCATCAAATTAATTGAATGGTGCCAGAACAACAACCTTGTTCTCAACGTCAGCAAAAACCAAAGAACTGATTGTTGATTTCAGAAGACCAGGTGCCAAGGATTCAGAAACCTGTCTTCATCAACGGTTCTGTGGTGGAGAGGCAGCAACTTCAAGTTCCTGGGCGTGCTTGCCTCTGAAGATCTGTCCTGGACTCAGCACATTGATGCAATAAATGCATTTCGTTGTCTAATGCATTTCGTTGTCTCTGTACTGTACACCGACAATGACAATTAAAATTGAATCTGAATCTGAATCATAAAGAAAGCCCATCAATGCCTCTACGTCCTGAGAAGATTGAGGACATTGGGTATGGCAACAAGTACTCTCTTGAATCTCTAGATGTACAGTGGAGAGCGCATTGACTGATCACATCATGGCCTGGTTCAACAACTCGAATGCCCAGGACAGACGTGGATTACAAAAAGTGATGAACACTGCCCAGTCCACTGCCAAGACCTCCCCTCCATCGAAGAGCTCTACAGGAGGCAGCCAGCCAGGGACCCAAACTAACCTGGCCACACTCTCATTTCACTCCTGCCATTAGGAAGAGGGCAGATGACACTGAAAACTGTCCAGGTTCAGGAAAAGTTTCTTCCCAACAACCATCAGGCGATTGAACACTAGAAATCTAACCGTCTTGGTTGCGTTAGGGACTTCGAGCATTGTTTTTGCATTTACACTAAATCGTTTTTGTTAATTTATTGAACATTAGAACGCATTGAGAGTTTGAGGACATGTGACAATAAAATACTCTCGACTCTGGTGCTAAAGTAAGGATGTATGCATGCCACATAGTACACATTAGAGACAACCATATCCGTGGTAACATGCCACTGGACATCGCACGGTGATACACAACATCACAAACACAATAATCAAACGTGAGACCATGCAAATCACACTAGAAGGAATTTGTGAGATCAAAAGCTTGATTTTTTTGGAGAGCGTTTGGATAAAAATTATCAGACACTTCATAAGAAAATCAAAAATGACGTTACCCATCAGCACAAGGTACTCTTCGAGATGCCAGTAAAACAAAGTCTTGAAAGTTGCTGGCCTTGTTGACAGAAGGTGACACCACATGATAGATAACATCATCCGTGTCCACCTTTTGTATCAACTTAAATCTCCTTGGAAGGAAACAAAATATTGAAAAATAAATATGCGTTTATCAATGATGCCACATTAATTATGGGTTAATAATTGAAAAGAAATTGATACTTCAATTTTGGAAAAATACAGCTATACCAGCTATTAAAATGTGGATTAGGAATATGATGGACATAGCACACCTTGAAGAAACGAGACTCCGACTAATAGATAAATATGACCAATTCTTAAGGAGTTGGTCTCCTTTCATCGACTTTTTGGAATCATGTGATGCAGCGGTACCATAAAGATTACTGATTTCAGGTCAGGTCGTGGATAGATTTACATCTCCGAATAAAGATTTGAAAATTTCTTTTTTAAGGGTCTTTCTCTCCTATTTCTACTTTCTACTCTTTCTTTTCTTATATACACACTTCACGTTTTTCTATTTTCTATTATCTATTTTTCCTCTTTTCTCTCTATCTCCCAACGCTGCTGCGGGTCTCGACCTTGTGACAGTCGGGTGTCCGATACGACCCAGTGGTGGGTCTCAACCCGAAACATCACCGATCCATGCACCCGAGATGCTGCCTGACCTGCTGAGTTACTCCAGCACTTTGTGTCCTTCATCATTGCACAAGTGTCGATTAGAGCAATTTCTTGCCAATATAAATTACCTCCACTGTGTAACCAGCAGGCTGTGTTCTTAAAGAGACAGTGGTGGCTGATTACTGTGGGAGGCTCTGCCCACTATAACCTAAATCCGTTATAAAGAGGTCTGTAATAACAAGGGTTCACGGCAATTACACCCATCAGACCCAAGACCCATCTCTGAAAGAATATTTACTTCATTTCATTCAATTCAATTCAATTCAATTCAATTCAACTTTAATGTCATCGCACAAATACAAGTATCAGTACAACGAAATGCAGTTTTGCGTCAGTCCGTAGTAGTTGTACATAAAGAGAAAAAAAACAAGAAAAAAAATAGAAAGAGAGAAGATACAGAATAATCAGGAAATACAGAATGATTAAACAAAGGGGGACGGAGGGACCAGAGAAATCTATCGTCGGGACTCCGAGTTCAGCAGTGTGATTGTGTTGTTATAGAAGCTTTTCCTCATCCTGCTGGTACGTGACCTGAGGCTCCTGTACCGCCTCCCTGATGGGAGGAGGGCAAACAGTCCATGGTTGGGGTGTGAGGGGTCTTTGATGATCTTCCCAGCCCGTCTCAGACACCGTTTTCGGTGGAGGGCATCCATGGCAGGGAGCGGGGCACCGATGATGTGCTGCGCGGTTTTCACCACCCGTTGTAGTGCTTTCCTGTCCCCTGCTCTTTCCCCCATATATTCATTTAATGTTTATGAATCCTGCTATCATCAGTTTCTGGCAGGCATTTCGAGTCTCAATGGTAAAATACATTCTCTGAACTCTGCCACAATCTCTGCCACGATCATTGACATTTGGATCCTCTCATTATCAAGTCACCAACTCACAGAATAGGTTTCTTCCCACTCAGTTTTCATTAAGAAAAACCCTAAAGGGCCTGTTCCACTTGGGCGTCAATTGCGCGTCATGCAGGTGGCGAGCAAAGATTTTGTGAATCCCAAAATCCTGGGGCGCCGCGCGTGACCACGCGTCACTGCCTACATCACCGCGCACCATGCGCGCATAATGTACACCATGCGTGCGTATTGCACAACATGTGCGCGTCATGATCGCACGTCGGGCATCTTGACGCGTAAATGATGTCACGTAAATGATGCGCAAATGACGCCCAAGTGAGACAGGCCCTTAATGGGGATAAAAGGTTCACACTTGAAAATATTTAGTAGTCCAGGAAAGGTAGATAACAGATTTGGGAATAATTTTCTGCCTATTTCCTTTCCTGTTCACTGGGTGCCCAGGTGGAGTGTGGTTGCATTGGTACAATTTCATTTTAGTATACTGACCTGCTGGCCTGAGGCAAAGTAATTAACAATTTCATTGACTGCAAAATGAATCTTAGTTTCACCATGTACCCACCTTCAGCTAGAATAGGACAGAAAAATGCCTGGCACAGGAAAGAGTCCTTCAGCCCACAATGTTCCTGCTAAAAATGATGCCATCAAATTGATCTCGTCTGCCTTTTACATGATCAATATCCATCTTAAACACCACCAACGGATCTGAGCGGTGAAACACCACCCCTGGCAGTGCATTCCAGGCCCCCACTACCCTCCGTGTAAGAAAATCTTGCACCGCACATCTCCATTATACTTTCCCCCTTTCACCATGAAGCTTTGTCCCCTAATGTTGGACATTTCCACCCTGAGAGAAAGGTTCTGAACCCTACCTTCATCAATCTCCTTCATCACCTCCTCAAAACAAATCGTTAACGAGACACGACCAGCCGAGTACAAAGCCGCGCTGGCCATCCCTAATTAGCCCATTGTCTACCAAATGGGGGTATATCCTATCTCAAAGAATTCTCTCCAATTGTTTCCCTACCACTGATGTGAGGCTCATCAGCCTATACTTCCCCAGATTCTCTCTCCATTGGCCAGTTCTCCAGTTTTCCTGCCCTCACCGGTGGCTAGAGAATAAACAAAGATAATCAAGGATCTCACAATCTTCTCTCTTGCTTCCCTCAATAACCTGGGCTAGATCCCATCAGACCCTGGAGACTTATTCACCTTAATGCTCTTCCATCTCAAACTGCCCGAGCATATTTGTATTCTCCACTCTGATCTTGCTGTCGACTAAGCCCTCCTCCTTGATGAATAGAGGCAAATTACTTGTTTAGTACCTCACCAACGTCCTCCGACCCGAGCATAGATTTAACCCTTTATCCTTGAGAGATGAGGGAGTGGCCAGGTGTGACTCGACCTTGATGATGCTGCTGGCCTCGTTGAGGCAGCATGAGGCATAAATGGAGTCAATGGAAGGGAGGTTGGTTTGTGTGATGGTCTGGGTTGTGTCCCAATTCGCTGCAATTTCTTGCGGTAGCTGAGGGGGAGGGGAGGGGGGGGGGGTAACTGCTCCCCCGGCGTCTGATATAGAGTTTCAGAACAGTGATCTGATCACATCCAAGCTCCCTCTTTGACAGTGTGGCTACCAGTGATGGTTACACCACCATGCCGGGGGGAGGGTGGTTGAACGATTGAACGATCCTAGGAGAGCTGATCACAGAGGATTGTGTTGTCATAGTTTCTCAATTAAAATAGAAACTTCATTGTATTTTTTGAAGGGAGAGAGAAAATGAAGTCTCCCCATTGCCTGTGCTGCACCAACGTCTTGCCCCCTTCCATTTTACTCCTTCCTTCTCATTGTCTCTAACATTGGGACGACAGATGGCACAATGGGCTAAGTGTTCGGCTGGCGACCGGAAGGTAGCCGGTTCGAATCCCGCTTGGAGTGCATACTGTCGTTGTGTCCTTGGGGCAAGACACTTCACCCACCTTTGCCTGTGTGTAAATGTAATGTAATTATGTGAAGCACTTTGGGGTCAATGCAAGTTGACTAAAAATGTGCTATATAAATAAGATTATTATTATTATTATTCACTCTTTAGTTTATGAGGCTATTCTTACTGGTAGTGAGTGTCCCATTCATGTCGACGGCTCATATCAGATAGGAGCACAAAAACTTGCTTGACGTTTACAGACACAATCATTTCTGCTTTGAAGAACAGCAAGTGGTCTTCTTCGAGCGTGGACAGTTTTGCCTGGAAAAAAGGAAATTGAAATAATTTCCCGAAAAGATAGCTGCTGGATGTCTTGAACTTTTAACGTTGCCTGGGGTTTACACTTGCCTTGTTCTGCATGCAGTTGAGTACCCAGTTTTGCTTTGCAGCCAGTATTTTCAGTGCAGAGACATTATTGTAACTAAGGTAAACCTTCAACAAAGGAAAGAGTAGGACATTTTTTTTAAAACACCAAGTGATGAGAAGAAAGAACTTTGCACCACTCGCCAATAGAGACCAGAAAGACTTACAATTTGCATGTTAGCATGGAAACATGCCTTTGGTCGCCTGTACTAAGCACTGTATTCTGTTTCCAAAATTTGGTTCTCTCGCAACCACAGAACCTTAGAGGTGGAATACCCATGATTAGGCCAATAACAATGGAGTTGTCTGCAAATGGGTAGATTTATTTATTTTCCTTTTTAAAGATGCTCAAGGTGGAACAAGGTGGAATTCTCTGCCACAGAAGGAAGTTGAGGCCAGTTCATTGGCTATATTTAAGAGGGAGTTAGATGTGGCCCTTGTGGCTAAAGGGATCAGGGGGTATGGGGAGAAGGCAGGTACAGGATACTGAGTTGGATGATCAGCCATGATCATATTGAATGGTGGTGCAGGCTGGAAGGGCCAAATGGCCTACTCCTGCACCTATTTTCTATGTTTCTAACAGCCCATCTGGGTTTACACGTAGGCAGGTTAATCTGCTGCCGTCATGATACATTGTTCCTACTGAAGTCGTAATGACACAATAAAGAGCCGCCTGTCATGTGAAAGGAGAGAAAGAAGAGAGAAAGCATGGAACAGCAGGAAAAGGATGCAACAGGACTTGAGCAGTTTAGACCCAGAAAGTGTAACATTTCATGGAGAGTTGCAGATGGGTTGTTAGGTGAAGGGGAAAAGATTTACCAAGAATCTGAGAGGTAACGTTTTCACACAAAGGGGGTGGATGTATGGTACAAGCTGCCAGAGGAGGTGGTTGAGGCAGGGACTATCCCAACATTTAAGAAACAGTTAAACAGTTGGGAGGGATATGGACCAAATGCTGGCAGTTGGGACTAGTGTAGCTGGGATATGTTGGCTGGTGTGGGCACGTTGGGCCAAAGGTGTGTGCAAGAAGGGCCTGTTTCCACGCTGTATCACTCTATGACTCTAATAGCCCTGTCCCACAGTGCGAGTTCATTCAAGTGCTCTCCCGAGTTTAAAAAAAAAAAAAACTCGTGGTAAGCACGGAGAATGAACGTAGCGGGTTCGTCGGAGCTCGGGGACGTATCTTAGCGGCTCGTGCCACTAACGGCAGGTACTCGGGAAGACTCGCTAATGGCAGGTAAGCACGGGAAGACTCGTGAAGATTTTTCAACACGTTGAAAAATGTCCACGAGAGCCCCGAGTACCGACGTGTGGCCATTACCGTAAATCTCCTAGTTCGAATTAGGGCAAACTCGGGAGAGCTCTTGGAATGAACTCGTACCGTGGGACAGGGCTTTAAGACGCCACCAAGCTGACAAAAAACGGAATTAGGCAGATTCTATCCTTTGTTGTTTCATCGCCCCACTACATCAGGTTTAAGCTTTAAGGGCCTGTCCCACTGTACGAGGTAATTCAAGAGTTCTCCCGAGTTTCTCCTGATTCGAACTCGGAGAATTACAGTAATAGCCGTTCGTAGGTACTCAGGGCTCTCGTGAACATTCTCCGCACTGTTGAGAAAACTTCACGAGCTTACCGCGTTTCCCGAGTACCTGCTGTTAGCGTTACGAGCCGCCAAGAGACGTCCCGAGCTCCGACGTACCCGCTAGGTGCATTCTATGTACCTACCACGAGTTTGATTTTTTTAAAACTCGGGAGAGCTCTTGTGTAAACTCGTATAGTGGGACAGGCCCTTTACTCTCAGCACAAATCATAATTAACATTCAAAACAGTTAGAGATCTTCCTCACTGGTAAAGGGATGATTACTGTCAATCGCTTTGTGCAACTTTTACCTTCATTGGATTTGCATAGAGAATGGCTGCAGAAAAAATAATTAATCAAATGGTTTCTTGCCCACCAATGACCAAACAATGAAATAAGATGCAAAGATAACAGTTGATGAGCATGGAAATAAACGATAGATAAAAAGACCACAATTAATGACACCAATATATCATTCATGATACATACCATAAGTGCTCCTGATGCAAAAGGCTAATTACCTGGTTACTGGGGTCCCATGGCACAGACAGTGGTACTTCCGTTTGTTTGCATGAAATAATATATTTTCTGAAAGGTAAACAGGATTAAGATGTGAAATTTTAAGATTAGTTGTTAATGATTAATGTAAAGAATACATTAATATAATCACGACCAACCCTAACCAAACTTCCTTTATTTTTTAAAGACACTGCGTGGAAACAGGCCCTTTGGCCCACCGAGTCCACGCCGACTAGTGATCTCCGCACACTGACCCTATCCTACATACACTAGGGACAATTTACAATTATACCAAGCCAATTAGCCTACAAACCTGGATGTCTTTGGAGTGTGGGAGGAAACCGGAGCACCCGGAGAAACCCCACGCAGGTCACGGGGATACACATACAAACCGTATGCAGAAAGCACTCGTAGTCAGGATCGAACCAGGGGTCTCTGGCGCTGTAAGGCAACAACTCTACTGCTGTGCCGCCCCTTTCTACATTGAAATTTTATGGAGATGGCGCTGCTGGCTTTGTCTTTCATTGTCCTTGAGAAGATGGCAGTGAGCCACTTTCTTGAAATGCTACAGTCCTTTGAGTGGAGGTGCAGCCAGTGTTGCTGGATAGCGGTACCCAATGATAATGAAGACATTTCCAAGTCAGGACAGAATGTCACTTGGGAGGGGGCATTCCTCAGTGGCATTCCCGTGCATCTGTGCCATTGTCCCGCTATGCAATGAGACAATGGATTTAGGAGGTTGTGACAAGTCCATGTTGTTAGCTTGCAATAATGCTTTTTACAAGTGGCACTCAATGTGGCTATGTTTTACCTACGCTCAAGGGCTAAATGTCAGGGGGAAGGAAAGACCATGGAGCAAGCAAGCTATTTTGTTCTGGTTGCATTGTTTCAAGTGCTGCTGGAAATCCACTCATCGAGGCAAAGGGAAAATGGACAATAAATGGGCAACTAGCTAGGGAGCACGATAATGCACCTTGTGTACTCTCATTAAGACTTGTTGAAGGTCTCATGTGATCCAAATAAACTTCATCAGCTGCTAACACATTCCCTGACTTGATTCTGCATTTACCGCAGGGGCCTTCAACTTTGTTTTATGATAAATATAATCCAAGAGGGGTTCTTTGGCCCACCGAGTCCACACTGACCAGCAATACCAACACTATCCTACACACCAATTAGCCTACAAACCTGTACGTCAGACTCTTCGGAGCGTGGGAGGAAACCAGGAGCACCGAGAGAAAACCCCCAGGTCAGGGGGAGAACATACAAACTCCATGCAAAGAGCACTCGTAGTCAGGATTGAACCCAGGACTCTGGCACTGTAAGGCAGCAACTCTACCACCATGCTGCCCTTGTAATGTGTTTTTGTAGTTTGCTACACAAATTCAAGTTGTTGCTGGGTGGTCAGTTGAGGGCTTCCAGATATGTAGACATGCATCCTCTTTGGGGTAGGTTGTGCACTCCACTTAGTGTCCACTTGCCATTTGCCTGAAGGAGTGGATTCCCAGCAGCACCTGAAGCTTCACACACCTCTCTGGCTAGTTGGCAATAGATGCTTGACACTAAAATTTAATATCGAGATATAGCTATGCAAAATATTTAAAAGCAGTTGATTGTTTAAAGAAAACTTCCGGTGACAGCGTGAAAATGAAGACAATGCGTAGAACAACCATAGTGTCCAATACTGTCTCTCTGCAAAAATTATCACCAAATCAGAGATATAGAGCATTTCAGTTTGCTAACCTGTCGAGTCTTATTTTCTTCCGCGCACTTGCTTCACGGTACCTTCTTTTTCCATCCTGTTCATGAAGCAGAGACAGTATTATAGGTAACTCACTGCTAACAGCATCCTCTCCCCCAAGGCCTATTTTAATGTATCACTGCACCCATCCATCTTACCACCCCCACACCTTGCTATAGGTACCTTCAGCTGTGTGGACCGCATAACCATCACAGTTTAAGAATAAGGGGTAGGCCATTAAGGACCGATGAGGAAAAACGTTTTCAGCCAAGGAGTTGTGAATCTGTGGAATACTCGGCCACAGAAGGCAGTGGAGGTTAATTCAGTGGATGTATTCAAGAGAGAGTTAGAAATAGCTTCTAGGGCTAGCGGAATCCAGGGATATGGGGAGAAGGCAGGAATGGGGTACTGATTGTGGTTGGTCAGACATGATCATATTGAATGGCAGTGCTGGCTCGAAGGGCCAAATGGCCTACTCCTGCACCTATTTTCTATGTTTCTAAGAGCTGAAATCTCACAACTCTTCGCCTATAAAGGTGCTCCTTAAAAAACAATTAGTTAGCCAAGCTTGTGATTACCCCTCCAAGGCTTGCCCCCTCTGTGAAATGCTTTATTTCATATTAAGGATACAGTCTAAGCACAGGCAATAGTAGTTTCTCCTATTAACTGATCATGCAAGCTAGCAGGACTCTATTTTTAATCAATGTTCATTGTTAGTATTTTGCAAATTATGTAGAATGTTCAGCCATTCAGCCCATCTAATCACAGCTGGTTAGATACATAGACAATAGGTGCAGGAGTAGCTCATTCGGCCCTTCGATCCAGCACCGCCATTCAATGTGATCATGGCTGATTATCCACAATCAGTACCCCGATCCTGCCTTCTTCCCATATCCCTTGATTCCACTAGCCCTAAAAGCTCTATCTCACTCTTTTGAATGCATCCAGTGAATTGGCCTCCACTGCCTTCTGAGGCAGAGAATCCCACAGATTCACAACTCTCTGGGTGAAAGTGTTATTCCTCATCTCAGTCCTTAATGGCCTACCCCTTATTCCTAAACTGTGGCCCCTGGTTCTGGACTCCCCCATCATCAGGAACCTGTTTCCTGCATCTAGCGTGTCCAATCTCTCAACAATGCAGACTATTTAGTTGATTTGCAACAAATTATAAGGAACAACAGGAGTAACATAAGACTGGATCGGAACTCTAATATTTGTTATCGGCTCAATACAAAATAAAACAAACCTACCCTTGACATTGAAAGTTGGGACTTCAGATGTTTCGATTGCCTTAAAGGCAAACACAAACACTGTGATACATTTCAAATAGTGGCCACACTCCAATAGCTCACACAGATGGTATTTAGGGCTTAATGAACCATAAGGGATGGGAGCCACAACGCAGTCCTGTTAGCAAACAAGCAGTCTCTAACATGGGTCACTAGATAACAAGCTGCAGCATGAACTGATCATGTTCTCCTCCTTAACCCAGGAACTTTGAACCAAATCAAAGCTGCTTCATTACCCAGATTGTATCTTCTGTCTCTGCGGGTTCCACATTTGGGACTAGTCTTGTTTATTTTTTTTAAACAAGCCCAATAATCAAACTATTCACCTAACTTACTGACTGAAAAAAAGTACAAATTTATCCACAGTTCCACTGTGCTGGCCATTTGCTCCTTTACGAGTACTAACTAATTTAACCTACAGATTATGCATTTCATGTTATTTAACACCAACTTCCCTTTGCTGTATTGATGCGCTTTGTTATATAAAACATAGTCATTTGAAAATGTCTGAATTTTCTATTATTGGGTGTAATTTAGTTCAAGGTTCACTGTTTCTTGTGCTAACCAATAGCAGCAACTTTTCCACCAATCAGATAAAAAACTCCTACAAAATGCATTAAACTCAAGATCAAACTTCTTTAGTAACAGAAGTTCAGACAGTTCTGCTATTATTGTGGTTTAAATAATCGTTCTTGTGTTTATTACAATAGGGACTAAATCCTAATCAACCATTCTCAACAATCAATCTAGAATTGTCAACCACATTCAGTACAGTAATTTATAAAACACAGAATTAATTATGAGTCAGCAATACACACACTAAATTGCTTCCAATAATAGAAAATTGAAAAAGTTCTAACAAATGACAACCAATTGGCCTGCAGGAGTTCAATATGATAGCACATCATTCAAGACAGTCAATGTAAACTGCTACTAATTTTGCAGGTAATTCAGTTCTACAATATCAACAATTTGTTTTTATTTAGTGTCCGTAATGTAGAAAACATCCAAAGGGACTTCATTGGAGCACGATACGTCGCAACAAAAATAAAACAAGTCAATGTTGCCTTCGGGTTAACTTTAAGGTGCTTTTTTTTTAATAAAGCGGAGAAAGGGAGATGAAGAGGTTTGGTAAGAAATCCTCACTTCTAGCACAGAGGCAAACGGCACCACAGTCATCAACTACAAACTTGTGATATGCATAACCCAAGATTTAGGAACAATATGAAGATCTCAGGGGTGAAGGGGAAATGATTTAGGAACAATATGAAGATCTCAGGGGTGAGGGCAAGACCTTGGAAGAATCCAAAAGCAAAAAATCCCAAAATAAGAATTTAGAATCAATGCTAACCAAGAGATAATTTAAGCCAGCTTGCTGAGATAATGGATAAGTATGATCTAGTGTTCTGTATTATGCTTACAATATTCTGTTGTGCTGCAGCAAGCAAGAATTTCATTGTCCTATCTGGGACACATGACAATAAAACTCTCTTGACTCTAGTGCTAGTTAGGATACAATCTGTAGAATTTTGGATAAAGTTGGGATGCTGAGCAGAAGGACCATTGATAAACTCACAACCAGGCAACTGTATAAATAATTAGTGAAATTAACAGAGCTCTGCTAAATTGCTTGCTTTTAGCTCTTGTATTTAATCTATGTCGTCATGACAATATTTTCTTTAATTAAGTGATTCCACAATGGTTATATGGCCCATAACCTATATATCGAAAACAATCATGTTAAATCAAATAAAATCAAAAGAGTCATGTGGTCTAGCTGTTAATTACACAATACGGGTAGATTATTTTGGTCATAATAATGCCTGTATGATAACAATAAAGGTGTTATTACATTGACAACAGGACTTTGGAGCAGTAATAGTCCTTCTCCTTGGATTCAGTGGAGCAGTGGTAGAGTTGCTGCCTTACAGCACATACAGCGCCAGAGACCCCAGTTTAATCCCGATTACGGGTGTGTCTGTACGAAGTTTGTACGTTCTCCTCGTGGGTTTTCTCTGAGATCTTCGGTTTTCTCCCACACTCCAAAGATGTACAGGTTTGTAGGTTAATTGGCATGGTATCAATTGTAAATTGTCCCTAGTGTGTGTCGGGTAGTGTTAATGTGTGGAGATCGCTGGTCGGTGCGATCTCAGCCGGCCCAAGGGTCTGTTCCGCGCTATATCTCTAAACTAAACTAAATTAACTGCTCATGTTGTACTGAGCCTAGTGTGTGCCTGGGGCTATGTATGAACCTACAGTACGTGCATCTGCAGCTTTTTGTCCACAAGGTCATTACAGCCAAGTTCATTACATATCGATTTCCAATAGGAGCATAGAAAAATTGTCTAAGGCAGTAAACCAAGCTTATATATGACCCTCACCAAAGAAGTCAACTGTACTCTTACTCACATCATATCAGAATTTAAAAAATGATGGTTTCTCAGATTTAGGTGTTGGCTGTCTTTATTTCCAACCCATTAATGTGGGAAAGAGTGAGCACTTCTGAGAGCAGCTGAGAGTCCAAGTTATAACCAAGATGTAACTCGCCAGCACAGGGGAGTTGACATCCCCCCCGATACGGGAGCTGATCGCCCTGATGAGAGGCCCCAAACACCACCGGTTACGGGAGTCAAGACCGTCCCGTCAAAAGAGGCTCAGGGCCCCCGACCGCAGGAGAGCAACGAAAGGAAGAGATTTGAACTTTTTTTCGCCTTCCATCAGTGAGGAATGTGGAGGAGTCACTGTGGTGGATGTTTATGTTAAAATGTATTTTATGTGTTCTGTTGCTTTTTATTTGTATGGCTGACTTGGCAAATGAACTTCCTCGTATGTTGCAAAACATAGTTAGCTAATAAAGTATTATTGTGATTGTAATTGTGACAATTGTGACTGATTGAGGATTCCCCCACAAAGTTATTTGTGAACCTGATGGAATTTACCACGATCCAATAGTTTCACAGTGACTTCAGCTTTTACACTTACAGATGTTCCTGAGAATGTATGCAGATACTCAAAATCTTATAATGAAATTTTAATTTGCAATCCACAACCCCCAGTCAAACAGCTTGGCTTTACAAACACAGATAGGAATGTGTAGGAAGGAACTGCAGATGCTGGTTTAAACCGAAGATAGACACAAAAAGCTGGAGTAAAGGGCCTGTCCCACTTGGGCATCATTTGCACGTCACGCAGGTGGCGTGCAAAGATTTTGTGAATCCCAAAATCCTGGGGCGCAGCGCCCGACCACGTGTCACTACCTACATCACCACGCACCATGCGCGCGTAATGCACACCGCACGCGCGTGTGTCATGATGCGTAAAATGATGTTGCGTAAATGACGGGCAAATGACGCCCAAGTGGGACAGGCCCTTCACTCAGCGGGACAGGCGGCATTCAGTCTGAAGAAGGGTGTCGTCAACGTCACCCATTCCTTCTCTCCAGAGATGCAGCCTGTCCCGATGAGTTGCTCCAGCTTTGTGTCTAACACAGATAGGAAGGTGCATTGCCCAGTTCCGTTTAACACAGTTTGTATTCCTAAGGGGGGGGAGCACACAAAGACCAACACATGCCAGCGCTCACCCCTGGTTCCGGCTTGACTCTTGGGAACGTGCAGAGCTTGCCACCTTTATCAGGCACTACAAAGGTCATGAATGCACTGTTGATGTGCGTCTTCTGATCCCAACCTTCTTGATGATAAGCCTCTGCACAGACACCAACTTCAAAGCTGAAAGTTACCAGAGGAATTTAGAAAGCATCATAAGTAGTAATTAGCATGAGTTTATTCCAATGTAAGAAATTAAAAACACACATTGATACTAACAGCACTACAATCTCTTATGGGCTTTCCCATCACCAAACTGCAAACACCATCCCAAACAATTATTATTTAAAAAAAATTAACATTTCTTTAAAATTTAAATTAAGAGTTTCTTAAATAAAGAGATTCAGCATGTCAATGAAAACAAACTTCCGCAGATGCATGTAGAAAGTATTCTGACTGTTTGGATTATGGTCTGACATGGCAATTCCAATGCACAGGAACACAAGAGGCTGCAGAGCAGTGGTGGATTCCGCCCAGATCACACGGTTACAGCCTCCCCGCCATTGAAAACATCTACATTGGTGTTGACTCAAGACGGCATCTATCATCACACAGACAACAAAATAAACAACATTTTTCACCCCGATCAATTCCCTCTTCTCCCCTCTCCCATCAGGCAGAAGATACAAAGGTTTGAAACTCATATCACCAGATTCAGGAACAGCTTCACACATGCTGAACGACTAAATGAAATGTCCTTCATCAGCAAAAGGTGTAGTCAACATCTCCCAACCTACATCATTATAGCACTTGCAGTTTTTTTTAATCTGCACTTTCTCTGTAGCTGTAATGCTATAATGTTGCAACCCAATATTCTTCATGCTGGTATTTTTCTCTCTGCATTACCTGCTGTGCCTGCATATAGCTTGATTGTACTCATATATGATATGACTTAACTGGATAGTATAAAACGTTTTTCTCTGTATCTTGGTACAGGTGACGTGCCTTCTCGGTATTCCACTGGAGCAATAGTACTCAGTTTTCTGGATTACAACTTGAAGTCACATTCTTCAGTTCAGTTGAGTTTATTGTCATGTGTACCGAGGTACAGTGAAAAGCTTTTGTTGCGTACCATCCAGTCAGCGGAAAGACAATACGTGATTACAATCGATCCATTTACAGCGTGTAGATACATGATAAGGATATAATGTTTAGTAAAGCCAGCAAAGTCCAATCAAGGATAGTCCGAGGGTCATCAAAGATGTAGATAGTAGTTCCACACTGCTGTCTGGTTGGGGTAGGAAGATTCAGTTGCCTGATAACAGCTGGGAAGAAACTGTCCTCGCCAGTTACTACACTGAAAGGAAGATTACTGACACAATGATATCTAGCCCATTCGTTGTCCCTGCTGTGACCAGCCTGCAAGTAGCAAACCAGAATCTGTGCAGTAACATTGTTAATGCAGCACAGCATTTGTTAATTAAAGCTGCGGTTAGATTTTATCTTTCTCCACTCCCACACTAGACAGATAAATGCAGCAATTCATCTCCATAATGGGTGCAGCTCTTGATAAGTGTAACTCTTTTGGGAACACATAATAAACTCACAGACTGTGTTGAACTATATTTTATCAGTTCTGAACTTGAACAAAGGTTCGTGCTTGCACTTGATGTTTTAATTTGCAAACAATGAAAAGATGGAATTCAAAGCAGATTTTACCACAGAGAAAAACAAAATTATGAAAATTTAAAAAGAGAAGCATTTTCTGGCCAATAGTCTTCAATCAGCGGTAGACAAAAATGCTGGAGAAACTCAGCGGGTGAGGCAGCATCTATGGAGCGAAGGAAATAGGCAACGTTTCAGGTCGAAACCCTTCAATCAGCCTTGTTTTCATAAGCAATGGTAACGTGACGAGTATGTAACTTAGTCTGTCTTGCTTACTCTGATTACAATGGAGATGCAACAGCATAGATAGCTAGTCCTTAGCTAGAAGCATGGAGTATAATATACCAAATTGAACGCAATATTTAGCATCAACCAAGGCAGAGCTCAATTTCCAGAAATGCTTTTCCCAGATATTGGAAAGTCGAGTCGGATTAAAGAAAATCCCAAGGCCAGAGTGCAGCCAAAGGTCTGTGGTGGTGGTGGGAAAGCTGGGGCAGGACAAGCTGAAGACAGGTCTGAAGAAGGGTCGCGACCTGAATACGTCACCAGTCCTTCTGATGCTGCCTGTCCCGCTGAGTTACTCCAGCATTTAGTATCTGCCTGGGGCAGGACAAAGCCTGGCCACAGATGGAGGTGTAGGGGGGTTGTTTGATAGGCAGATGGCCAGACGAAGGCCAAATTATGAGAGGCATAAATAGAATAGACCGAAGCATTTAAACCCAGGGCGTATCTATCAAAGACTAGAGAGCATAGCTTTAAGGTGAGAAGGGCAAAGACTAAAGGAGATGCGCGAGGCAGGTTTTTGTTAAACATTGTGGTGGTGAGTGCCTGGAACGCACTGCCAGGGGTGATGGTGCAAGCGGAGCACAAATATTGTGGGCTGAAGGGCCTGTTCCTGTGCTGTTCTACAGTATCTCGGTGCATGTGACAATAAATAAACTAAACTACAATAGAACTGCATCCAGAATTATCTCAACACAAGAAAATCAACCTGTATATATTGGGTAATTATAGCAGACTAAAATGGCCCAACGCGTTTCAAAGAAATTCTAACTAAAATACATCTGGTTCCATTTGTATACTGATGGCATCCACCTGAAACCTTCCATCAACCTTTCCTGACCCCTCTGCTTCTTACAATTGCATAAAAATTCATTAAGGACTTTACCTATACCTTCTACCTGCAAACACAGGTGATCTTATTGCTCCCTAATAGACCCTACTCTTTTCTGTGTTGTCCATTTGCACTATGCATAGATATTAAAGATATTTTATGTCATTTTAGTTAACTTTTTCCTAATTCCCCCTTTTATTATTTCTCCTATTATTTCTAAACCTTTCCAGTTTTTATGTAGTCTATTCCGCTCCGTGTTTGACAGAAACTTTCCTCCTTTCCCATCCATACAACTTGTCCCAAAGGACTAAAAGAATCAAGGGAATCAAGGTGGAGCCATCAGCGATGGCAACCTCGCCAACGGTGATGGAAGGCCAAAGAAAACTTATCTCTCCACGCACTCTCCCCCCCCCCGATGTCAGAGTCAAAGTCAAAGCCCCCGGCTGGCGATGGCAATTGTCCTGCGGCCATTAAAGCCACGCCGGGTGGTGCAAGGTCGCACACCGGGTCTTGGTGTTAGAGCCCCCGGGGTTGGTGAGCCCCCGGCGTTCGCTCGCAGAGTCCCGCGGCCATTCCAAGCCGCGCGGGGCGGTGATGTCAGGCCCCGCTCCAGGAGCTCTTTCGGGCGGGAGAGAAGTCGCCGTTTGAAAAGTTATCTCCCTCCAGTGACCCGCGGGCTTGCCGCCGTAGTGTGTTAAGGGCCTGTCCCCATTTGGCGATTTTTTTCAGCGACTGCCGGCGTCATATCAGTGTCGCCAATAGATTTTGAACATTTCAAAATCCAACAGCGACAAAAAAATGTTGCACTACTTGAAAAAACACCGCCCGTCAAATGTCATCGTGCCGCGTCAAACTTTCTGCTCTATTCCTCCTTGAGCCTTCTTCTATTCTCATTCAACGATTAAAAAAAACACTTGGAGGACCACCCACTGCCTCACCCAAATGGAATTCATTACATGTGATCCAAGACCACATGTGGCATGAACCTTGCCCTGGAGAATATTGCACAGGAATTCTGTTTCGCAACTCTAAAGGCAACGAGTCATACACTATGGAAACAGACTCTTCGGCCTAATCGGTCATTGATGACCAAATTGCTCATCAAAGCAAGTCCCATTTGCCATCATTTAACCCATATCCCTCTGAACCTTTCGTATCCGTGCACTGGTCCAAATATCATTGAAATGTCATTGTACCTGCCTCAACCACTTCATCTGGCATCGCATTCCATTTACTCACCACTCTGTGTGAAATATTTGTCTCTCTAGTTCCATTATATCTTTCCCATTTCACCTTAAACCTATGTCCTCTGGTTCTTGATTCCCCAACCCTGGGAAATAAGACTGTATGGATTCACCCTGTCTTTGCCCCTCATGATTTTATACAGCTCGAAAAGATCACCCCTCTGTCTTCAAGGAATGTAGTCCTAGCCTGCCCAACCTCTCCCGATAGCATAGTCTCTTGAGTTCTGGCTATGTCCTCGTAAATCTTCTCTACATTCTTTCTAGCTTCGTGGCATTGTTCCTAGAGCAAGTTTCCTAAAACTGAACATAATAATCCAAGCGTGGCATAGCCAATGTCCTGCATAACTACAACATAACATTTTAATTTCTATACTTATTGCCTTACTGATGACGGTCTGCATGCCAAAAGCATTCTTTACCAGCCCATCTATGTGACGTCACTTTCAAAGAGATAAGTGCTTGTACTTCTCGGACCTTCCATTTTATAACACTCCCCAGAGCCCCACCGTTCACCGTGAACGGCCTGTCCCACTTGGGCGTCATTTGCGCGTCACGCAGGTGGTGTGCGAAGATTTTGAGAATCCCGAAATCCTGGGGTGGCACGCGCTACTGTGCGTCACTGCCTACGCCACCACGCGCCATGCACGCTTAATGCACGCCATGAGCGCGTCATGACACGTGCGTCGTGCGTGATGACGCGTAAATGATGTTGCGTAAATGATGCGCAAATGACGCCCAAGTGGAACAGGCCCTTGATAGTCCTATCCTGGTTTGACTTCCCTCAATGCAA
Source organism: Leucoraja erinaceus (assembly GCF_028641065.1). NCBI lineage: Eukaryota > Metazoa > Chordata > Chondrichthyes > Rajiformes > Rajidae > Leucoraja > Leucoraja erinaceus. The sequence goes on along the minus strand of NC_073386.1, from coordinate 54,757,217 downwards.
TACCTCACACAGCTAAATTAAATCCCAGTTGCCATTCCTCAGCCCACTCATCCAGCTAAAGAAGATCCCACTGGAATTCTCAGTAAATGACACACATTTGAAGCTATCCATGCACAAAATACATAGTTTGACTTCTAAATTTAATCTGGTTCATAAGAGATATTAGTTGTTTGGAAAAGCTGTATGTTGAAAATGGAGTATTCAAGCAAAGTAGAAAAAGGAATTGGCACTGCCCTCACCTTTCTTTAAATGCATTGTTAACGATTGCCTTCAAAGTTATACGATCTCCGACTTGCGAGGGTCCCCTGAAGTGAAACATATCAATTGTCTTCAGCACTGGATGTCCTTTGCAGAAGCGGCTACAACCAGTTCAAACACAAATACATTATTTTGTTACAAATACATTTAGCAAATAAATGCTCGTCCTCAGACGGGTCATTTCTGCAATCCATTGAAGTATTACAAATAGATGCAACACAAATGGTACAAGATGTTTTAACTAAACATGGGGTATAATATTTTTAACAGCAATATATCAAAGGACCAGAATTTCTACTAAAAGTCTCAATTCCATTTAATGTAGACAAAAATGCTGGAGAAACTCAGCAGGTGAGGCAGCATCTATGGAGCGAAGGAAATAGGCAACGTTTCAGGACGAAAACGTTGCCTATTTTCTTCCATTCCATAGATGCTGCCTCACCCGCTAAGTTTCTCCAGCATTTTTGTCCTCCTCCTTTATTCCTCTCTTTATTTCATCTGAAACCTTAAGAATCAGGGGTAGGCCATTTAAGACGGAGATGAGGAAAACCTTTTTCACCCAGAGAGTTGAGAATTTATGGAATTCTGTCGCAGAAGGCAGTGGAGGCCAATTCACTTCATATTTCTTTCGCTCCATAGATGCTGCCTCACCCGCTGAGTTCCTCCAGCATTTTTGTCTACCTTTGATTTTCCAGCATCTGCAGTTCCTTCTTAAACATCAATTCCATTCAACCCCATTTTTGATGCCATGACAATACTGTACACCAAATTTCTGGATAAAGGCTTTGTGTCGCATGACCAGGGCTGGAACTGCAGGCAGTCATTTAAAAATTAATAATTGAAGAAGGATCGCTATTACCTACTGGAGAATGAAAATACAATTCACCGGTAATCTCATTAAAAAAATGCTCTCTTAGCTTAAAATCGGCATCTCTCCCCTTCATTACCAGATGGGTCCATCTGGTGGACATTGTTAGTAGCAACCAATTCACAAACCATGGATCTCATTGCAACGTGGAGGAGTGCTGGGATCATGGCCAACTGAAAATACGCCATCCAGCCTCAACCTATTTCCCAGTTCTTCAGGTGTAGCCTTGGAGGATATTGACAGCGAGTCCTCGCCCATATATAGAGTCATAGGGTGATGCAGCGTGGAAACAGGCCCTTCAGCCCAACTTGCCCACATAAGAGATGGTACAACAATCAGGAAGGGAAAAGGTTTTTAATCTCAAGTTCAGGATGAGATTTTTTAAGTTTGATTTCCAACCAAGAGCCGATGTGGGTGATGAGAGGTGGATGATTGGGACTTAATGCAAAACAATACTTTATCATTGTGGAAATTATTTATTTCCCCGTTTCCCCTGTATCTTTCCAAGGAATAACTCAATGAAGATAGACACAAAAGGCTGGAATAACTCAGTGGGACAGGCAGCATCTCGGGAGACAGTAGACACAAAAAGCTAGAGTAACTCAGGGGGTCAGACAGCATCTCTGGAGAAAAGGAATAGGTGACATTTCGGGTCGAGACCCTTCTTCGTACCGAGACTCAGGGGAGAGGGAAACAAGAGATATAGACCGGGAGTTCGAGAGATATTATTCCTTTTCGCCAGAGATGCTGCCTGTCCCACTGAGTTACTCCAGCTCATTGTGCCTATCTTTGGTTTAAACCAGCGTGTGCAGTTCCTTACTACACATCTCTGGAGATAAGGAATGGGTGACATTTTGGGTTAACTAAAGTCCGAAGAAGAATCTCGACCCAAAACGTCACCATTTCCTTCTCTCCAGAGATGCTGTCTACTCCAGCTGAGTTACTCCAGCTTCATGTCTATCTTCAGTATAAACCAACGTCTGCAGTTCCTTCTTGCACATCTTGTTAAATGCAGAAGCTGCTCAAGTGATTTACGCAAGTTATCTTCTTTCTTCCTTGCAAACAGCCTGCTGTGTAGCTCGTTAGGTAGGACAGTGGGAAAAGGAATCAGATTAAGGGGAGAAAACCAAATGTCAGTTAGAAAACAGCGATTATAGGAATTAATTGATGGATTGGTCATTAGAAAAGCACAATAATCCAATGGAATTAAATGATTCCAGAATGAAACATTAACATTCTCTTTACACAAATTCTGCCTAAAAGCCATGTCCCACTTTCCCGAGTTACTCACAAACTCTCCCGAGTTTTCCCCTTGATTCGAACTCGGGGAATGTCGGGGAATGTCGGTAGCGAGTCTGTAGTTGTTTCGTAGTGGCTTGTAATGCCAGCCGTAGGAACTTGGGGCATCAGGTTAAGTCGGGACATTTTTTCAACATGTTGAAAAATGTTCACGATTTTAAAAAATAGCCCCGAGTACCTATGAATGACTATTACCGTAATTCTCCGAGTTCGAATCAAGGGGAAAACTCGGGAGAGTTCGTGAGTAACTCGGGAAAGTGGGACAGGGCCTTAGGATGCCGATATTTTCAGCCTAAGATGCCAAGATTTTCTGTTATTTCAGATTTCTAGCATGTAGTTTTTTTCACTTTCATTAATTATAATACCATTAAACAGGCATCAAAGGAGACGTACGAGGGCCCGCTGCAAGTTTGCAAAAGTTTCAGATATAAAATCAAAGGTGGAACTAGGGTGGTTTACTCTGGCGAGTTTACTAGGCGAGTTTTAACGTGTATTAAATTTTTAAATAAGAGAAACAAGAAAAGCCTGTTTCCTACTGTAGAAGGGACAATAATCAGGCAGCATGGATTTAAAGTCATATGTAGGATTTGCAGTGATTTGAGGAATTTTCCTTCTGCGGGTTGATATTGGCATAATGTTGGCATAGATATTGTGGCCGAAGGGCCTGTTCCTGTGCTGTACTGTGCTGTTCTATGTAACTGGAGTGCTGCAGGTTTGGAACTCACCGTCAAAAAGCATAGTTTATTCATAAATGCTCATCATATTTAAAACAAAACTGATGAGTTCTTGACAGGCCTATAGATCTAATGATGGAAAGTGAGATTAGTAATGTGGCTCTTTTATAGCAGACACGGTTATAATGGGCCTTATTGCTTAATTGGAGGAGGCTTTGGAGAGGGTGCAGAAGAGGCTTACTCAAATGCTTCCTGGGTTAAAGGGTATCAGCTATAAAGGGAGATTGGACAAACTTAATCAAAGCACATAGTGCTGGACAAAGTTGAATTGTTTTCTCTGGAGCGCCAGGGGCTGAGGGCAGCTGGGGACTAGTACAGAATAGAAGTATTAGGATTGCAACAGAAATAGAAATATGATGCAAGTTAAAGAGCACGTTGAAAAACACAATCCCACTGAGGGGCGGTGCGGTGGTGCAGCGGTAGAGTTGCTGCCTTACAGCGCCAGAGACCCGGGTTCGATCCTGACCACAGGTGTTTGTCTGTACGGAGTTTATACATTCTCCCCGTGACCTGCCTGGGTTTTTCCCGGGTGCTCCAGTTTCCTCCCACACTCCAAAGACGCACAGGTTCGTACGTTAAGTAAGTAAGTTTATTGGCCAATTATTCACATACAAGGAATTTGCCTTGGTGCTCCGCCCACAAGTAACAACACGACATACATGACATTAATTGGCTTAGTATAATTGTATATAGTCCCTAGTGCATGTAGGATGGTGTTAATGTGCGGAGATCGCTGGCCATCACAGACTTGGTGGGCCAAAGGGCCTGTTTCCACGCTGTATCTCTAAACTAAACTACTGAGAAGAGGTACTTCATGATGTACTTAATGAGGTTAATATTGGGGAAACAGATTTCAAATTGCAATGCCCAGTCAACTCAGGGCAACCAGATTCCTCACTGCACCTGAAAACATCCCCAATACAACCTTCAAACCCATTCCATTTCCTTAGACCAATGTTGACCCAGCAACTTTACCTTCAACATCAGCAAAAAGTGACATTTCTGGTCTCCCTGTCCCACAATGCTCAAACACGTTCACTCGCAGCCCAGCAAGCAAAAAAGGCAAATCAATGAAGAGGAAAGAGTACACAACAACAACAACCGCTCTTTTGAGAAGCAAGTAGAGGGAAGAATTACATTTCATGTTTTTCTTCACAGAATGGGAAAGAGCAAAGAAGGGAAAAACATGGTTAAGCTGGAGTCAGGAGACAGAGGTAAACATGGAGGAGACCTTGGGTTTATTTTAATTTGAACTGATTTGTCAGAACAAAGAGAAGTGCCTCGATCAGTCACATCATAGGACCTCCTTAGTCTCTCAATAGTCAATAGTCAGATTTATTTGTGGTGCACAATAAAGTGCAGTGAAATGAATTTGCCAGCAACGGTACAATAAAAAAAGAACACACAATACACAATAGAAAACTTAACACAAACATCCACCACAGCATTTATCACTGTGGTGGAAGGCACAAAGTACAGTCAGTCCTCCTCCATTGTTCCCCCGTGGTCGGGACCACCTCCTCCACACAGTTTTCATTTCAGGTTTGCAATTCTCCCCATTGAGCGCCATATATTATTGGTTTGCCCCAACTCTAAATATGACTAGAATTACTGAACTTCATTGGCAAAGTTCTTACAGCCGATTGCTGAAATTTTGTTTTCATAACCCAGCCGTAACTGGGCAGGTAACAGCACCAATCAACAAATAATTAATGACACTAGAACTGCCAAACTGGAGGATCACAGATTTACTAATCAGAATCAGCCATCATCAAACAAGGAAGAAAGTGAAACAATCAAATTATTGATTTAAAAAAAGAATTCTGCTAGAATAAGGCATTTATTGATTACAATCTCGTCATCAAAATTACTGGAGAGTGGAATTAGGAAGTAATAAACAGGTGGGGCAAGAGCTAATCATTTGTTGAAGCAAGCCTGGGTGAGACATTGGAACCAGACATCTTTCATAAACAGTGTATTAAAGAAAGGAGTGCAAACAGATCCAACAAATATCTGACCTTGCAGAGATTGTAGCTGCACTCTCCATCCAAGCCATGATCTGCCCTCCGAAACTGTTCCTCTGATGGTTTGCATGAGGAGGCAAGACGAGCTCAACAGTCTCAACCCTGGTCTTCTCTGCGGGCACAACGTGCTGGGATTCATCAAAATCTGGTTCTGCTTTAGGAAACACGTTCCACATTTCAGCAACATCGCAGCTTCATCCCAACCCGTGTTGCAACTTACAGGCTCACACGAACATTCACAGAAACAAACTGTGTGAGGAGGATATTTCAACATTATGCGATAAAGCTTTGTGCCCCATGTGCTTTAAAATACGTACATTGCAAACTCACAAATTACCAAACACTTTTAACTCCCCCTCCCATTCCCACGCTGACCTTTCTGTCCTGGGCCTCCTCCACTGTCAGAGTGAGGCCCAGCACAAATTGGAGGAACAGCACCTCAAATTTCGCTTGGGCAGCTTACACCCCAAAGTATGAACATCGACTTCTCTAGAAACATAGAAACATAGAAATTAGAAATGCAGGTGTAGGCCATTCGGCCATTCGAGCCTGCACCGCCATTCAATATGATCATGGCTGATCATCCAACTCAGTATCCCCGTACCTGCCATCTCTCCATACCCTCTGAGCCCCTTAGCCACAAGGGCCACATCTAACTCCCTCTTAAATATAGCCAATGAACTGGCCTCAACTACCCTCTGTGGCAGAGAGTTCCAGAGATTCACCACTCTCTGTGTGAAAAAAAGTTCTTCTCATCTCGGTTTTAAAGGATTTCCCCCTTATCCTTAAGCTGTGACCCGTTGTCCTGGACTTCCCTAACATCGGGAACAATCTTCCTGCATCTAGCCTGTCCAACCCCCTTAAGAATTTTGTAAGTTTCTATAAGATCCCCCCTCAATCTTCTAAATTCTAGCGAGTACAAGCCGAGTCTATCCAGTCTTTCTTCATATGAAAGTCCTGACATCCCAGGAATCAGTCTGGTGAACCTTCTCTGTACTCCCTCTATGGCAAGAATGTCTTTCCTCAGATTAGGAGACCAAAACTGTACGCAATATTCCAGGTGTAGTCTCACCAAGACCCTGTACAACTGCAATAGAACCTCCCTGCTCCTATACTCAAATCCTTTTGCTATGAAAGCTAACATACCATTCGCTTTCTTCATTGCCTGCTGCACCTGCATGCCTACTTTCAATGACTGGTGTACCATGACACCCAGGTCTTGCTGCATCTCCCCTTTTCCTAGTCGGCCACCATTTAGATAATAGTCTGCTTTCCTGTTTTTGCCACCAAAATGGATAACCTCACATTTATCCACATTATACTTAAGTAGTCCTTGTTTTCCCTCTCTCTCCATCCCTCCCCTTTACCAGTTCTCCAACCAATCTTAAGGGCCTGTCCCACTTTCACGACCTAATTCACGCCCTCTGCCGAGTTTGCTCTTGACTCATACTTGCAGCATGGTCATCACAAGGTCATAGGAGGTCGTAGGTAGGTCGCAGGTGGTCGTGATGCTAGTTGTAGGTACTCGTGGTGAAAGAGTTAGTTATTAATTGACTGTTATCATATTTAAGCTTTCCTGTTGTAAAAGGCCAACTGTAATGCATGATGGGATTTGCACAACTCCCATCGTGACAAGGGTTTTTTTTTAAAACGTAAGTTGAATAGTTCACAGCTCTCTTGCAAGGGTTTTTTCTGAAAGTTGAAGAGGTTAATCAGATAAGAAGGGGCCCAGAGGATGCCATTGGGGTGACTGGCTTTTGGCAAAGAGTGAAAAACAACTCCATATTTGGAGGTGGATGATGGTTTTTGTACATTACATCATACAATTGGTTTTATATCTGTAGGTATATAAACTCGCGTTTTCTGGTATTTCTGTGTGTGTGCTGCTGGAGATTCAGACGTGAAACTGTTGCCTCTGGGTCTCTAAGTCCACACCCATCAGACGTTAAATTTTGTATGGTCTTAAGAATTTGTACTTTGTCTATCTTTTTAAGTGAAAATTTTCAGTGGCATCAACAAGGTCGGGCGTTTTTCTAGCATCTTGAAAAATGTCCACGAGTGAAAAAGATCGTGAATTAGGTCGTGAAAGTGGGACAGGCCCTTTACTGTTGACTACATTTTATCTCTGTTTACTTTGTTGTTACCTTCTCTCAGCTAACAAGGGGGATCTATTCTACATTTTCCATGATCTCCATTCCCTTTGTCCTATTTTCATTTCTTACACTTCCTTATCTATGTATCTCCCTCTCCCCTAACAAGAAGGGTCTCGACTCAAAGCGTCACCCATTCCTTCTCTCCAGAAATGCTGCCTGTCCCTCTGAGTTACTCCAGCATTTTGTGTCTATCTTCTGTATACAAATGTTGCTTTATAGGCATGCTGACATATCATCACTCGACCATTAATTGAAAGAGATAAGAATCATGTTAGCGGACATAAATTCATAGGAGATATAAATATGTGATCACTATCAACATTATCTGATCAACATTGGAACGTATTCCTTCATTGTCTCTCACCCACACATTGTGAAATTGTTTTGCAGAATAGCTATGTTGCATTCTTTATATTTCATCTTTGGTTCAGCAAGTTATAATTTTCAAACAATTATTGCTACATAACAAAATGTGAGAAGAGGTAGCCAAAGACAGTAGCAATAGAGGTGCAGTCTTAGAAATTTTGACGGGCTGTTGCTTGAAATATATAGAGATATGATGTAAAAGATATTTTGAATGTTAAATTTTCAGTACATTGAAAAGACTGGCAAAGTCCGAACCAAAAATGCTTCAGGGCATCAACCCTGACTCTCATAGTGGAGATCAAAGAGATATTAAGGAGGCACCAAAATAGCACAGAGATGGAGTGGGTGTGAGGAGGTGAAAGAGGAACTGCGTACAGGGTTTAAAGAGAGCGGGGGTTACAATAGGCAGGAGAGAAGAGCTCAAGCAATCAATCTATCAACTGAATCTATTCATCAATCATCGGTATCGTTTGTATCACCTCTCATTCAATCATTACCATTTATATTGCACCTTTCACATGTAAAACTCTCTTAAAGCACCTGAATTTTGTGTTATCAAATACTGTGGCCACATTAGGAGTTGTTGAGGCAGATTTGTTATGGATCAATGTTTTAAAGCAGTTTTTGTTAGGAGGAGAGAGTAGAAAAGTGGATCGGTTTAGGCACGTTTGAGATAAAATAGAGCTGTGCAGCTGTCCACAATTGGAGCCATCTTGCAGGAGTTTACGAAGTTACAGGGAAAGGAAGGGCAAGGCCTCGGAGAGAACTGAAAATAAAGGTGAGAATTTTTAAATCAACAGATAGCCAATATCAGTCAGCAAGAAGTGGTGCCATGGCTGAATGAGTTATAGAAACAGGTGTGGGAGTAGACCATTCGGCCCTTCGAGCCAGAACCGACATTTAACATGATCATGGCTGATCATCTAAAATCAGTACCCCGTTCCTGCTTTTTCCCCCCATATCCCTTGATTCCGTCATCCCTAAGAGCCGTTGCAATTTAGGATTGCCAAACAGACTTTGGGATGTGGTCGAGTCTACAGAGGGAAGAAGATGGGAATTTGAGCAGGGTTGCAGTGAACAAATCACGTTTCAAAGTAAATAAGGCATGAGTGAAGACATCTCAACAGACGTAAACAAAACTCTACAACATCATTAATTAAAATTGCATTCAGATCACCTTTACTCAGCATTCTAAAGTTACACAGCTGATGACCTTGAAGATTGAGATTCCAAATGTGCTTGGATTTCTTGGTGGAAGGATGAGTAAAGGGATGTAGGGATTAACAGCCATTACCTTTCTGAATTGTGCTGGAGGATACCAGATCTTTAATGCTTTCCAAGTGATGCAGCCTCATTCTGCGACGTTCAGCAGCAATACTGTATTCAATTTTCTCCTGGGATGTTCTCGGAATCACTGCTTTCAGCTGGACCTGGCAACAGGAGGAAAGCCATGCATATGTGATGAGTTGAGGAGACTTTCCTTTCCTTTCAGGCAAATTATGCAATAAATTACTGGGAACAAATATCAAACCACCAAATCTAGAGCTAGCAAACAGATAAAGAGTGAGAGCAAGATTATATGAGGCCTTAGTCATAAGTATCCACCAGCATTCCTTGATTGTGTGTTGATGAGGAAAAAAAAGACTGATGATTTGGGAATGAAAACGCAATGGTTAAAGAGCTAATCCACACATGTATTGGTAAAAAATAATGACACGAAAGACACATTGTAGTCTCTTGAAGAAGGGTTACGACCCGAAACGTCACCCATTCATTTTCTCCAGAGATGCTGCCTGTCCTGCTGAGATACACCAGCTATTTTGTGTCTGTCTTTGGTTTAAACCTGCATCTGTAGTTCCTTCCTGAACATTGTAGTCTGTTAGGCTGTCCTTTACCACGCTGAGGCCAGGTGTTAGCTCTCAGATACCTCCTCATACCTACCCCTTGACCACGACCCCACAAACTATCACCTCTGGCGATCTCCCTTCCACAGCCTCCGGCCTCCAAAGTTTCCCAACTCTGCACTGCCTGCGTCTTCACCTTCCCAAAATCCACAAGCAGGACTGCCTTGGCAGACACACTGCTTCTGCCTGTTCCTGCCCCAACTAACTCATCCCCAAATACATTGATTTTATCTTGTCTCCCCTTATCCAGTTTGACCTCCATCTGAGACACCTCACACACACTTAAACTCTTCAATAACTTTCAATTCCAAGGCCACCATCGCCTCATCTTTACCATGGATGTCTAGTCCCTTTACTCCTCCAATCCCCACCAGGGCCCTCTGTATCTTCCTTGAGCAGAAGCCCAGTTAGTTTATCTCTGCTAACACTCTCCTCCACCTGGCAGAACCTATCCTTGCCCTCTACAACTACTCTTTGACTCCTCACTTTCTTCCAATCAAAAAGGTGTAGCCATGGGCACTCAAGTCAAGTCAAGTTTATTCGTCACATACACATACAAGATGTGCAGTGAAATGAAAAGTGACAATGCTTGCGGATTGTGCAAAAAAACCCAGAATGGAACAGAATCACATATTACATATTACATATTTATGGGAGGAAAAAAACAACAATTTAAAAAAGACACCACACAACAGTAAATTGGTACAGTAAAGTTAGCCGCTGGAGAGATAAGAGTTTACAGTCCTAACGGCCTCTGGGAAGAAACTCCTTCTCATCCTTTCTGTTCTCACAGCATAGCAACGGAGGCGTTTGCCTGACCGTAGCAGCTGGAACAATCCATTGCTGGGGTGGAAGGGGTCTCCCATGATCTTGTTGGGTCTGGATCAGCACCTTCTGATGTATAGTTCCTGCAGGGGGGGGCGAGTGAAGTTCCCATAGTGCGTTTGGCCAAACGCACTACTCTCTGCAGAGCCTTCTTGTCCTGGGCAGTGCAATTCCCAAACCAAATCGTAATCTTTCCGGACAAGATGCTTTCCACAGCCGCTGAGTAGAAGCACTGGAGGATCCTCAGAGACTCTGAATTTCCTCAATTGCCTGAGATGGTAAAGGAGCTGCCTTGCCTTACTCACGAGTGCTGTAGCATGTGATGTCCATGCCATATCCTCAGAGATGTGGACTCCCAGGTATTTAAAGCAGTTCACCCTATCCACAGGATCCCCATTTATCTTCAATGGTGTGTACGTCCTCGGATGTTGTGCCCTCCTAAAGTCCACGATCAGCTCCTTATTTTTTTTTGATGTTCAAGAGGAGGCTGTTGTCCTGACACCAGAGCGCTAGATCAGCCACCTCCTCCCGGTAGGCCTTCTGATCATTATCGGAGATCAGGCCCACCACCACAGTGTCATCAGCAAACTTGATTATTGAGTTGGAGCTGAACCTAGCCACACAGTCATGTGTGTACAGGGAGTACAATAGGGGGCTGAGGACGCAACCCTGGGGCGATCCTGTGCTCAGGGTGAGGGACTTTGATGTATTTCCTCCCATCTTGACTACCTGGGGCCTGGCGGTGAGAATGTCCACGACCCAGGCACACATGGGCCCCACTCACATGGGTCCCAGCTCGACCTGCCTTTTTTTAAAATTCCATTGAACAGTCTTTGTTCCAAATGTACGCTAGCAACATCCTCAACCATTTCTCTGCTATATTGGCAACTGCTTCATGGCTGCTTCCTCCACCCATGCTTGGGACTGAAGGCAGATAAATCCCCAGGGCCTAATGGTCTGCATCCCAGAGTACTCAAGGAAGTGGCCCTAGAAATCGTGGATGCAATGGTTATCAATTGGCAATGTTCTTTCGATTCTGGATCAGTTCCTGTGGACTGCAGGGTAGCCAATGCAACTCCACTTTTTAAGAAAGGGAAGAAAATGGGGAATTATAGATCAGTTATCCTTACATCGTTAGTGGGGAAGATGTTTGAGTCAATTATTAAAGATGTTATAGTAGCACATTTGGAAAGCAGTGACAGGATCGGTCAAAGTCAGCATGGATTTATGAAGGGGAAATCATGCTTGACTAATCTTCTGGAATATTTTGAGGATGTAACAAGTAGAATGGTTAAGGGAGACCCAGTGGATGTGGTGTATCTGGACTTTCCCGATGAGGGGGTGTGGGCGAACTGCCACTTGTCGCTGTAGCGGCGCTTCGGGGAGCGGCTTCTGGTGGTCCTGACGACTCTCAGCTCCTGTCCAGGGGGACGGCCAGAGACGTCAGGACCAACAGGAACCCACTCCCCGATGCGCCGCTACAGCGACAAGTGGCAGTTTGCCCACAGCCCGAGCTGCGCCCCCCTCATCCGCAACCCGGGTTCCTCTGGAGTTGGAGCGGGGCTGGGCTAGAGTTGCTGCTGGCTGTGAGTCTATGGGATCTCCGTGCTTGCAGTCGGTGTCCCGTTGGTCCTGACGTCTCCGGTCACCCCCCTGGAATGGAGCTGAGACTGGGAACTGTACCGCCCTTGCCCCCTCCCTCTGCAACTGCAAACAACCCCACAGTTCCCAGTCTCAGCTCCTGGTGGCCGGAGACGTCATAGCCCGAGCCATCAGCTTCTGTCCCTACGGGGACAGCGGAGAGTGTGTTCCTCTGGAATTGTAACGGGGCTGGGCTGCTGCTGGCTGTGGGTCTCTGGGTTCTCCGTGCTTGCAGTGGGCCTGGGGGTCGGTGTCCCGTTGGTCCTGATGTCTCCGGTGACTGGCACTGGCTCCAACGTGAAGACAGTGCAAAGCCCCTGCGCCGGTGCAATGCGCGGGGAGCTGGAGAGGGGAGGGAAGGGGTCACACACATGGCCGGGAAGCAGAGGGGTGTAGGTGGGGTGAAACTGAAGGGAGCGACAAATTGCTGCTGCCTGCCCGCTGACTTAAAAAGTTCCCACGCAAGACTCATGATACACTGTGTATCGTGAGTCTACCGTGGGAACTTTTTAACTCAGCGGGCAGGCAGCAGCAGATTGTCAATTATTAACCCTCCCGCGCAATATACCTTCACCTTCTCTTTTATGAATGGGGATTTAGTTCCCCTTTCTTCGAGGACCGACCGGAGGTTCCGCTGTCACCTCTGCGGGCCGCCCTCGGTGACCGTTTTCAAGGACCTTTCTTCAAGGACTGAAAAAATGTCCGCTATTCGGAGGTTTTCGTTATTTGGATCTTCGGATAAAAGGTTGTGCACCTGTACAATGCTCTGTACAAATGCAGTTACATTTCCTTGGTTATTTATCAGTTAAAAGGAACATAAGTGGAATGTTAACACTAAATCAGAATAAGTACACAGTAGATAAAGTATGACATGCTTTATGTCATGGAGTATCAGGAGTTCATGTTTTATCAGGAGTGCTGGTGCAGGATTCCCAAAAAGTTATTCTGCAAGTCGAATCGGTAGTAAAGAAGTCAAACGCAATGCTAACATATATTTCAAGAGGGCCAGAATACAAAAACAGGGATGTAACGTTGACGCTCTATAAGGCGTTGGTCAGGCTGCATTTGGAGTATTGTAAGCATTTTTGGGCACCATATATGAGGAAGGATGTGCTGGCCCTGGAGAGAGTCCAGAGGAGGTTTACAAGAATGATCCCAGGAATGAGTAGGTTAACTTATGATGAGCGTTTGACGGCACTGGGCCTGTACTCGTTTAGAAGAATGAGGGGGAACCACATTGAAACGTACCAAATAGTGAAAGGCTAGAATGTGGAGAGGATGTTTCCACTCGTGGGAGAGTCAAGGACTAGAGGTCATAGCCTCAGAATTAAACGACGTTCCTTTAGGAAGGAGATGAGAAGGAATTTCTTTAGTCAGAGGGCGGTGAATCTGTGGAATTCTTTGCCACAGAAATCTGTGGAGGCCAAGTCAATGGAGGGGTGGGAGATTGCAACCTTCACGTGGTCCGCCCTGTTTCGACGAATGCAACCAACCTGGCATGCACAATCAAGTAAGATCAAATCGAACAGTTAACCATATAACCATATAACAATTACAGCACGGAAACAGGCCATCTCGACCCTTCTAGTCCGTGCCGAACACATAATCTCCCCTAGTCCCATATACCACTCGTCACTGGCCTCCAACCTGACAAACAACCATCCACCATTACTCTCTGGCATCTCCCATTCAGCCACTATTGAATCCATCTTGCTACTCCACCATTAATACCCAACCATTGAACCTTCTTAACCAAACTTCCATGAGGAACCTTGTCAAAGGCCTTACTGAAGTCCATATACACAAAATCCACTGCTTTACCCTCATCAATTTCCCAAGTAACATCTTCAAAAAAATTCAAGAAGATTAGTTAAACATGACCTTCCAGGCACAAATCCATGTTGACTGTTCCTAATCATACCCTGTTTATCCAGATGCTTATATATATTATCTCTAAGTATTCTTTCCATTAATTGCCACTGACGTCAAACTAACAGGTCTGTAATTGCTAGGTTTACTCTTAGACCCCCTTTTAAACAATGGAACAACATGCGCAGTACGCCAATCCTCCGGCACTATTCCCGTTTCTAATGACATTTGAAATATTTCTGCCATAGCCCCTGCTATTTCTACACTAACTTCCCTCAATGCCCAAGGGAATATCCTGTCCTGGAGACTTATCCACTTTTATATTTCTCAAAAGTGTCAGTACTTCCTCTTCTTTGATCCTCATAGTTTCCATAGCTACTCTACTTGTTTCCCTTACCTCACATAATTCAATATCCTTCTCCTTGGTGAATACCGAAGAAAAGAAACTGTTCAATATCTCCCCCATCTCTTTTGGCTCTGCAGATAGTTGTCCACTCTGACTCTCTAATGGACCAATTTTATCCCTCGTTATCCTTTTGCTATTAATATAGTGGTAGCAACCCTTCGGATTTACTTTTACCTTACTTGCCAAAGCAACCTCATATCTTCTTTTAGCTTTTCTAATTTCTTTCTTAAGATTCTTTTTACATTCTTTATACTCCTCAAGCACCGCATTTACTCCATGCTGCCTATAATTATTGTAGATCTCCCTCTTTTTCCGAACCAAGTGTCCAATTTCCCTTGAAAACCATGGCTCTTTACAATTTTTACGATTTCCTTTCAACCGAACAGGGACATAAAGATTCTGTACTCTTAAAATTTCACCTTTAAATGTACTCCATTTCTCTTCCACATCTTTCCCATAAAACAAACTGTCCCAATTTACTCCTTTTAAATCCTTTCGCATCTCCTCAAAGTTAGCCTTTCTCCAATCAAAAATCTCAACCCTAGGTCCAGTTTTGTCCCTCTCCATAATTATATTGAAACTAATGGTATTGTGATCACTGGACCCGAACTGTTCCCCAACGCATACATCTGCCAACTGACCCATCTCATTTCCTAACAGTACCGCCCCTTCTCTAGTAGGTACTTCTATGTATTGCTGCAAAAAACTATCCTGCACACATTTTACAAACTCCAACCCATCCAGCCCATTTACAGAATGTGTTTCCCAGTCTATGTGTGGAAAATTGTAATCTCCCACAATCACTACCTTGTGCTTACTACTAATATCTATAATCTCCTTACATATTTGCTCTTCCAATTCTCGCTCCCCATTTGGCGGTCTATAATACACCCCTATAAGTGTTGCTACCCCTTTCCCATTTCTCAGTTCCACCCAAATAGCCTCCCTAGACGAGCCCTCTAATCTATCCTGCCAAAGCACTGCTGTAATATCTTCCCTGATAAGCAATGCAACACCTCCACCTCTTGCCCCTCCAATTCTATCACACCTGAAGCAACAAAATCCTGGAATATTTAGTTTCCAATCACAGCCCTCCTGCAACCATGTTGGTCCTACAACTTTAGTTGTCCTACAACTTTAGGCTGTGCATGCCATACGCAAGAAGAAGAAAAATGGATATTTTTACAGCAGGGATAGATAGATTATTGATTAGTATGGATGTCAGGTGTTATGGGGAGAAGGCAGGAGAATGGGGTTGGGAGGAAGATATAGATGAGTCATGATCAAATGGCGGAGTGCACTTGATGGGTCAAATGGATTAATTCTGGTCCTATTACATGACCTAATGACCTTATTACTTGCGGTCTTGGGTGCTCTTGAGAATCTCAATCATACCTTTCCAGATCCTTGTCCCTTGGCCACAAATGTAGCAAATGCATTGCACACTTTCCACTGCCTTCCACTACAGGGATCTTCAGAAGTGATGCTAATTCCAACCTAGGTAAAGAATGAATTATTAAATTAATCGACAGCATGCCAAGTAAAGCAACCCCCACGCCACACAGATTTCTGATCATAGTGAGTGTTATGACAACACTAGACAAGGGGCAATGCTGTTGGCTTCACAATGGTGTTGACTTCTGGAACTAGTGTGGAGGATAAAACAAAATCAACCATTGCTCTGGTTTCTGAATTCAAATAATGTATGCAGTGGCAGACTTCGGCTTGGGCCATAGAACTGTACTTCTGTGTGAAGTGCAAAACTCCAATAAGCTGTCAGCAAACGACAGACTAAGGTGGAACTGTATACTGGGATAAGTTAAATATTCCAAGCCAATATAATGAAAAAAAGATGGATAAAAAGATAACAAATTCATAATAATTTAAAATAACATTAATCTAGGATGGGTGACTCAAATGGCTGAGTAAAATTCCTTGCACAATGTAAAGTTCCAACCTCCAGACTTGTGTTAAAGGCACGATTCACTTTTGCTTTGATGTTCACCACATGCCCAACACTAGAAGAAAATAAAAACATTCAGAATTAGCAAGAAAACTACTTGCAAATGCTAGCAATGTTACAAAATTTTGAGATTTAAAAAATCAAGTCTGCAATTTATCCCATCAGATAAAGCATAACAATAAGTTTAATTTGACACCTAATTCACTTTCATATCTCAAGTAATAAAAAGGTTATGGCCATTTTCATACTCGGAAATTAGCATCTTGTTCCCTATTGATTTTCTATGGACATAACAAAAAAGCTGTGACCATGGACAGTCAAAAGCCCATAACCTTCTTAAAAATTAAGAGAACTGAATGAAATTTTCAGTTATCATAGATTGAAGCATTCTGAAACAAATACAAAATAATCTTACTTGGATGACCTGAAATTAAAGCATATAATTAGTTAGTTACCCAATTGTAGCTAATTTCAAACTTCAATTACTAGATCTAAACATCTATCCATTTCTTAGTAAATGATTAACATTTTTAAATAGCCTAAGTGTCCAAATAATATTCACAAATAATTCACAATAAAACATGATTTTTAAATCTCATTTACATCAATTTATAGGCCAAATGGAAGGAATTTAGTGTTCAATTGCTGTAAATTAAAGTCAATTTAAATCAGCTTTCTAGTGGGTTCCTGTGAACGCGCTGGTTTAGAACGTTCACATTGCGCTGGATTTGTGCCCTCAAACGCCCAGAAAATACTGTGGGATATAAAGAGCCCAAAATGAGCTACTCGCTATAGAAAACTTTATATACAGGGTTCTTAAGAAGCCCCTTTTAATGTAAAAATAAGGTACATACCTTTAATTGTTTGCTTTATAAAACCCTGGGGCTGCGAGAGATTGCGGGTTGAGAGAATGATTTTTAAACTACTATAACTATTATACAAGGCCATAAAAACTAATAATACCTTTTGCGACGGGGACTTTCAGCGATTTTCCATTAATGATTTACTAGGCTGAACATTTTTGTTTTGATTTGCACTCTTCCCCCCCCCCATGTCAGAGTCAAAGTCAAAGCCCCCGGCTGGCGATGGCGATTATCCCGCGGCCATTAAAGCCACGCCGGGTGATGCAAGGTCGCACACCGGGTCTTGATGTTAGAACCCCTGGCGTGCGCTCGCAGAGTCCCGCGGCCATTCCAAGCCGCACGGGGCGGTGATGTCAGGCCATAGAGCATAGAACATAGAAAACTACAGCACAGGAACAGGCCCTTTGTCTCTCACGATGCCACCAACCCACACTAATCCCATCTGCATGCACATGATCCATTCCCACCATCTCCATATGCCTATCTAAAAAGCCTCTTAAATGCCACTGTTGTATCTGCCTCCATCATTGCCACAGATGGTGCATTCCAGGCACCCACAATCCCCTGTGTAAAAAAATACTTGGCCAGACATCTTCAAACTTTGCCCCCTTCACTTTAAAGTTATCCCCTCGTCCAATCATTGAGATTTCCACCCTGGGAAAAAGGTTCTGATTGTCTACCCTGTCTGTGGATCTAAAGATGTTATATCTTTCTATCTCCTCCCCCCTCAGCCTCAGACACTCCAGAGAAACCAATCAATGTTTTTTCCAACCCCTTCTTATTGCTAATACCCTCTGATCCTGGCCATCCTGTAATGAGGCAACCAGAACCACACACACTACCCCAAATGCTGCTAACCAAAGTCCGATAAAGCTGCATCACGACTTCCTAAGTCTTATATTCAATACCCTGACAAATGAAGGCAAACAATCAAACAAGATGCTGCCGATGTTCTACCAATCGTTGGTAGCCAGTGCCATCTTCTTCCTTGTCGTGTGCTGGGGCAGCAGGGCAAAGGCCGCAGACAACAACAGGATTAACAGGCTCATCAGGAAGGCTGGCTCCATCCTGGGAGTGGAGTTGGATTCACTGGAGATGGTTTTGGAGGGAAGGATGCTCCTCAAACTGTGGAGCATCTTGGACAATACAGCTCACCCCCTCCATGACACACTGGTCAACCTGAGGAGCACCATCAGCAACAGACTGGTTCCGCCAAGATGCATCACGGAGCGCCACAAGAGTTCCTTTCTCCCTGTGGCTTTCAAACTGTATCTAACACTTCCCCCTTCCTCGTGGGGTAGACCGACTCCCCTACCCCCTCCCCAATCTTTGCACATCCCCAAACCTTTCCACTCATCACTTTAATTTCATGTTTCATGTATCTTCTGTTTTATGACAGTTGGCAGATCAATTTCCCTTCTTTGGATAAATAAGTTCTATCATATCGTATCGTAAAAGGCTATCCCTGAATTTGGAGGTGAATGGCCACATGGGTTTCTTGCATTCCCGACCTACTCGCTTCCTAGGAGGTCACCTATCCACTCTCTCCCTGTGCCTCAGGCCTGACCATCTCTCTTTAACATCCATCTATTTTCGAAATTCCGTTTTGTTGCCTATATAAATGTAGGCAGATTTCAAGAGTGAATTGTGAATCTAAGATATAACCAATCAGGCTTGTGGCGCTGTGAATTATGTGATTGAAATCTAATATCTAAAGACTGAAATCGAAAGGCACAAATCCACAAGTAATAGGTTACAAATTAATGACCATTAGAGACATGGTTGCAATGTGACCAAAGTTCAGTATTAAATATTCCAGGGCACTTGACGTTTAAAATAGATAAATGAAATGAAAATGGAGGATAATAAGAAATTGAATAAAGACAGTCAAGAAAAAAGGATCATACCTCAGAAAATCAAGTGGAATACATTGGGATGGAGCTAAAATATGGCAAAGGGCAAAAAAACATCAAGAAATATTCACGGGGCGCAAACAATTGTATGATGGCATGCATGTTAACGAAGGAAAGCGAGACATATGTAATAAAACTTGCATATAATAGCTGGGAAAGTAGCAGCAGTTTTTTGTTTTTTAAAGGTAAAAAAAAGATCTGCAATGCAAAACTATGAAAAAGCTGACTCTGGAGATAGTGGATGCAGTTCCAAATGCATCCTCCAAATGTTCTATTGGTGCCAGAGTGGCTCTCCCAGTTTGGAGAGAAGCAAAGCCTGTAATCTATGGGGAAAGGGAGAGAGCCAGTGATATGGCAGGACAAAAACAGCTGATTTAGGATTAGCTATACAGGCAGGTGGTGAATATATGAATACATCAAAGCAACTGTACTTAAAATTACTGTGACATTGAGTTTTTCCTTATATTAATGGTGGCATAATGGCACAATGATAGAACTGCTGCCTCGCAGTGCCGGAGACCAGGGTTCGATCCTGACTACGAGAGCTATCTGTACTTTGAACATTCTCCCTGTGATCACGTGGGTTTTCTCCGGGTGCTCCGATTTCTTCCCACATTCCAAAGACATGCACGTTGTAGGTTAATTGCCCCTAGTGTGTAGGGAAAGTGGGATAACATAGAACGTGCAAATGGTTGATCGATGGTTGGTGTGGACACGGTGGGCCGGAGGGCCTGTTTCCACACTGTATCTCTAAATTAAACATTAAATGATTAGAGGCCAATCAAATAATTGAAAAACTTAGTGGTGTTGCGGCCAATCACTCAGAATAGGAAAGCTAGAATCAAAGGAAACAAACGTAAATGCAGAAAGAGAAAACAATGATTTGCCAGAGCAGGCAGCTGAGGGACCTCATGTTCCAACTTGCTACAAACAAGACTTGCAGGTCTAATTTTTCTTTAAACCAGTATAGTAATTCGACTCCATAAAATATGTGCTAAGGTGTAGGCAGCTTTATAAAGAAAAATAAACCTGGCAAGTTATTTAACATAATAATATAGCACAGCAAATGCTCAAAGCAGAAAAAAGCAAGAGCAGGCCATTTGGAACGAGCGTGCAAGCAAGAGTGAGGGAGAGCAAAAGTGGACTTTGCTTAGTTCTAATGAAAGGCCCTTGATCCAAAACATTTAATACATTCTTATCTTCATATACAGTATGTTGCATGACATGCTGACTGCCTCTAGTATTCTCTATTTTTGTTGAAAATTTCCAGAATCTGTAGGGCGTATATTTTGCTTTTCAAAAGCTGATCTGATCATTGGCCTTGAAACCATCTTTTCAGGTCCACGTGTCTAAGCATCTACCGTGTTGAGTGTTCTTAAACTTATTTCTCAATGAGATCGCTTCTCATTCTTTGAAGCCCCAGAGTACAGCTGTTCAACTACTCGCAGAACAACAGATGCACCTCAGTAATCAATCTAGTGAACTCCCAGTCTAGCCAACGCACTTGGAATCAGTCTTATCTGGAATCTGGAATCTTGGAATCAGTCTTGTATGAAATAGTGTACTTTCTGCTTTCTCATGATCCCACAATCCCCGACTGAAAACTTACTTGCCACCACACAAGATATTCTGTATCTAATGAAGTATTTTGAATTGAAATTATTTTTGCAACACAACAAAAAAAATGTTAAATTAAGTGTCCAAAATTGAGATTATTAGACAATTCAAATCAGTCCTTAAACACTCAAACTGTCCTCTATGTGAAGAACTATGAAATATTAATATTCAAGGGGACACATAACAAAAATAAATCTATGCTAAAACCTCCATTAAAGCTTCAGCAGCATTTATTCTATGTCAGTATTATGCAGTTTACAGGAAACAGCTGGAGAAACTTGTAACCTTCGATTCTCCAGCATCTGCAGTTCCTTCTTAAACATTATGCAGTTTACATATCTCCTAGCAAACTGATTATACCTCACTTGCCATACTGGGATCAGGAGACTTCTTTTCCAGCTTCCCATGAAGAACTGCTCATTATTTTGCTGAGGATGTCACATAGTAGATTATTTTAACCTTAAACCTTTCCAATTAGAGACGTTTCAACTCTTGCTTCTTGGCTGAATCCCAACTCAGAGATATAAGTGTGGGTGTAACTCCGACCTGAATTGAATGCGTAAAGATCGTGGAATGTAGCTGATGTATTGTTTGTTCCGAAAGGCATTGGCGTAAACTCTAATGTAGCCAAGTTCTGACGCAATGTCATTGGCATATATTAAACAAGCAACGTTTTCTCTCGATTGTGGAAACAGATGTAAACAAAAAGCTCAAAATCACTACCTGAGTCTCTGCTCAAAGTCAAAGTCAATGTCATCCATTGAGGCAGTAACACATGGGCAGTGTGCATGTCTTTCCGCTGTACGGTAGAGGCGAAGGGGGAATAAAAAAGAAAAGTATTGTCAACAAGTATTACATTTAAACCTTAAAAGTCACATAATCATTTGATGGAATACATTTACATTACTCTGTGGAAAAATACAGCATTTATTCATAGTAAGATATTCCAGAAAAATAAATCATATTTCCTTGAGCAGGCAACAAACTTGCTATGCCCTTGAAAACTCAATGATAGCAAACATTTGTGATTAAGGATGGTGTGAATTCAGCAGCAGGTCATAGAGTCATAGCGTGATACAGCGTGGAAACAGGCCATTCGGCCCAACTTGCCCACACCGGCCAACATCCCAACTACTCTAGTCCCACCTGCAATGGTTACTATCCCTCCAAATCTGTCCTATCCATGTATCAGTCTAACTGGTTCTTAAATGTTGGGATAGCTTCTGCCTCAAATACCTCCTCTGGCAGCTTGTTCCATACACCCACCACCCTTTGTATGAAAAAACGACCCCTCAGATCCCTATTAAATCTTTTCCCCTTCACCTTGAACCTATGATTCATAATTCAATTCATTCCATTATCAGAAATGTTGGAATTCAAGCATTGAAACAATGAACAACAACATTTGCTGGCCTGGATGCAAATGCAGGACAGAACTAAAGGGGGCTGTGACATTACTTATTAGCCCAAAACAGTTCATTTAAATACAAAATTAAGGTACTCATACAATGGCTGATCAATAACACTTTCCGAGTATGATCTAATAAAGTATAGGTGTCTGCTTTGCTTAAAATATTAATGCACATATCTCAGATTCCTGGACCCATAATATGGTATGAAAAGAATGACTCGGAACAAGAAAATCAAGTTTAATGGTTTTTGACATTAATGGCCGGAAATTAATAATTTTCAATTTTGTGCAGTTTGTCTTCTTCGGGTGCAATAAAGTCAAATGTAGCACAGTTAAGTACAGAATAAACAGCAAAATAAAAGCAGAAACTGGGATATTAATTTCCTAAACATGGTTCAGCTCTTTCATTTATATTCAACAATTTCAGTGACAATGTTTCAAAACAATGCATGCGTCAAATTACATTTTCCACTGCAGTCATCTTTCAACCACTTGAAATTAGATTACTTTTAGGTACCTTTAGGTACAGTTCTAGCTACTTTGTTCAGTAGACAGACATACGGAGAACTAGTTTGAAATACATGTTTTCATAACATTGCTACAACCCCTCCAGCAAATGACGCCACATCCAATCAATAAAGACTAAATATAGACAACAACTCAAGTGCTAAAAATGCAATGCCTAACCTATGACACAAAATGAGGCAGGACTTCCTTGAGACACACACATAGCGTTGCCAGGAAATTCACCACCACCATACAAATGAACAATTCAGTTTCCAGGAATCCAAAATAATTCAGTATTAATTAAAGGTACTGTTTTCTTCCACACTCCCGCACCTGTCGTGCAGTTGAACCAGAGCAACATAGCTTTGGCACCGTTTGGCTCGGAACTGAATATAAAATGTCATGTTTTATAAATTTATTGAAAACTCGCCATACTCATTCAGATACCTCCAGAAACAAAAAAACTCCAACATTTCTGGCTTTATTGTCCTTTCAAAATTGATTCATCATTAACAGTTTGCAATTAATATCTTCATCAGTCACATCATCTAAGCCAAATCCGGCCTATTTGTACCAACAGCCCCAAACCCAATTGCTCAATATCTCATCTCCAAAGTTTGTTTATATCTTTCTTCATCTTAACACCAGTCCCTCTTGCTTTAAATGACTTCCTTTACTCCTTAGCTTTGCACCCTGCCTGTCAAGAATCAAGAGTGTTCAATTGTCATATGCACCAACAACGGAACAATAATTCTTACTTGATGCAACCTAACAGGCCCATAAATGCAATAACCCACAAACCGTATACAGCAATAAAAAGTACAATAAATGAATACCCGCAATACTAGGTAACCATCATAATGCAAAGTAAAAACACAAAGTACAAAGTGTAATCAAAGACACAGCTGATAGGAGATCATAGTTACTGAGGATAATGTTGTGTAGTTTTCAAGAGCCGGATGGTTGTCAGGTATAACCGTTCTTGAAACTGGTGGTCACTGTTTTCAGGCTCCAGTTCCTTCTCCCCGATGGTAGTAGCAAAGAGAGAGCATGGTGAGGAGGTGTGACAATGTCGTTTTAAGGCAGTACCTCTCATTGATCCCGTGGCCAGTGGGGAGGTCAGCGCTTGAGATGGACTATCACGCTCTGTAGCCTCCTTCGTTCTACGACAATGGAGTTGCCGAACCAGGCTGTGATACAACCAGTCAGTACGCTTTCTACTGTATACCTGTAGAAGCTCAATAGAGTATTTGTCGATATAATGAGCTTTCTTTGTGATTACATCGATATGCTGGGCCTAGGTCAAGTCTTCAGAGATATGCACGCCCATTATCTTGAAGCGATTCACTCTCTGCTCTGCTGTTCCATTGATGAAGACAGGTTCATGGATCCTCAGTTTCCTCTCCTAAAGTCAGAGCGATTAGAGCAGAGAACTGAGCACACAGCCTTGAGGTGCTCTTGCATTGATGGTTATCGAACCATCTTCTCAGCTGTTATCAGGCAACAGAACCATCCTCTCACCAGCTAGAATGCAATCCTGACCTCCCATCTGTCTCAATGGAGACATTCGAGCTATCTTTAATCGGAATTTATCTTGCACTAAATGTCGTACCCTTTATCTGTACACTGTGGACAGCTTGACTGTAATCATGTAGTCTTTTCTTTGACTATACACCACAAAGGATTTTCATTATATTTTGGTACGAGTGACAATACACTAAACTGAACAAAGAGGAAGTATTGCCAATTCATACTGATTGGTTTCTGTCAATGAGGAAGTCTAGGATGCAATTTCTTAGGAATGTAGAATGCAGATCTCCGAGTTTGATATTTAGATGAGATGATGGTGTTGAATGGCGAGTTGTAGTTGATGAACGACGGCCTGACAGAGGTGTTCTTATTGTCCAAGTGGTCCAGTGCAGAGTGGAGAGTCAATGGGATCACGTTTCCTGTTGATCTATTGGGTTGCTGGGCAAATGGTAGTGGGTCCAGATCCTTACTAAGGCAGGGGTTGATATGCTCCAGAACCAACCTCTCAAAAATACACTTCATCACCACAGACATTAGTGGCACTAGTCAGAAGTCATTGAAGCATGTTGCCATACTCTCCTTGGGCACTGTTATTGTTGAAGTCCCCATAAAACAGGTGGAAACCTTGGATTTTAGTCATAAGGATGAAAAATATCCACAAAAAATTCAATTGGTCTGTGCAGGTTTTACGAACACGGCAGGTACCACCTAAGGGGTGGACTCTTTCCGTGGATTTGACCTCATGAAGGATCTTCTGACATTGGCCTTGGTGACTGAGATTGCATTGTCGCCAGACCCAAAGAGGCGCATCAATCAGGGCTTCACCTGGCAATCGATGTGAACTACAGCGGCAAAACAAAGCTGGTAGTAGTTAGTAGTTTTGTTGGAAAAAAGACTGGGCATGCTTATCAAATGAGCTGCTCAGAAATCTGCCCTTGAAAGGACAAGCGGGTGGGTCCCAGAATGTGAGCAGGCAAAGCAAATCAATCAGCTGTTTGGTTTCTAGGCAACGTTGAAACATTTTGTTATTTTAATGCTGGTGGAAATTGTAAAATGAAAATACATTCCAAGAAATATTACTTTACTGGAGAAGTGGATGCAATGAAACATCCAAAAACCTTCCAGTTTATCATAAGAATGGTTTTCTAATCCATTTGAAATCTGGGACCCTAACATTTCTACCTATTCTGGTCTATTTGCCAATGCAGTTGATTCTTAATGTCCAGTTTGAAAATAGAGGTCGACACTGGCCTGCCAGTTTTCCCACAATAGCTGCCAAAACATATTGAAAATTGATTAACCATTTGAGAATTGGTATGAGAATTTAGATCGATACTGGAATACTAGTGATCTTAAACCATGTCACGAGACGCTATTCCAGAAACTCCCTGATCTGCTCTTGGTATGGTACTTTATTTGTTACAGGGGTACCGAGGTTCAGTGAAATTCATTTTAGTATACAGTTCAGTACAAGTATCATTATATACAAGCGCTTAGATACAGATTAGATAAGCATCTGAGCAAAGTACAAGTGTACAGCAGTAGAACTGCTGAGATAGTATACAGAGTCGCCAGTTTGGCCTATGGATACTGCTTGACTGCACTCTGAGAATTTTACTGAGAAAGTGGTTGTTTAAAATGAATAAATCAGCATTTCCTGATATCAGTCTGAAGGGTCTCGACCCGAAACGTCACCCATTCCTTCTCTCCAGTAATGCTACCTGTCTATCTGAGTTACCCCAGCATTTTGTGTCATCTAGCATTTCCTACCCTTTGATTAAGGACAGGAGTTGTACAACATCATCCTATTCATTACACAGCGTTTCAGTTTCAAAACCAATATGCTGCAAGGAAGCACTACTAGTTTATTTCAAATAAATATTGCAATTTAAAAATTCCTACATTTACTCGACCGAGCATGATTATAGAAATATAACGTTGTGGTATGATTAGTTCTGTTAGAACATGTGGGAGTGGGTAGAATGGAAGGCGCGAGGAATGGAGGAGAGCAAGCAGAATGCCTACACAGTAAACCCTCGTAAATAACGGACCATACATTCAGTGCGAAATGCTGAAATATGAAATGGGTTGTCACAAAACATTATTAAAGTTAATCCAAAAATTCTTCAAAAATATAATTGACTAAGAAGAAAATAAAGTATAAGTAAATAATGTTAGACAAGGTACAAGGTAGAACCTTGGCAGAGCGGTTGAATTTCTGCTTTACTGCGCCAGATACCTGGATTCGATCCTGACCACGGGTGCTGGTTGTATGGAATTTGTACATTCTCCCCGTGACCTGCGTGGGTTTTCTCCGGGCACTCCGGTTTCCCCCTATACTCCAAAGACGTACAGGTTTGTAGGTTAATGGGCTTGGTATAATTGTTAATTGTCCCTAGTGTGTTACTGTGCAGGGATATCTGGTCGGCACACCAAAGGGCCTGTATTCACGCTGAATACAGAGAGAAAAATAGATTTGACAAGTCAAATACCCAGCTTTTTCATCATAATAATTCCTAACTCTTTATTTGTTACAGGTGGCATTGATATGGCATCATGCAAAGTAGGTTTGGCAAATGTGCAACCCACCAGAGAGACAGGCAGTTGTGTCCATCCACTTCAGCAGTTGTCCTACACTCAGTTCCCCGCAGTGGTTAGCATGACAAGGCAGGATGAACTGGCTCATTTTCACTTCTGTCGGGTTAATGTACTTAACCCCATTTTCGAGGATAAATGGTGGCTCTTCGAGTATCTCCAATTGTTCACTTGCCGACATTGTTAATTTGAGGAAATCCTGGTAAAGGGGACACAATTTGGATGATGAGTAAGACTGTAGGAAAATGTTCATCAATGTAAATAACAGTACTTCAGGATACCAATAAAAATAAAGCACAAACAGGGACACAGGGTCATGGTACATTAGAACACCACAATTTGGGGGAAATTACAAGAAAGAAACTATCTCAATTTCAAAATTGAGGATGTTTGTGGTATGCAGGTTAGGTAGCACTGTTTCAGTTTTGGAGAAGTACATAAACACAGGTAGGATTCATGCAGTATTTTCCCCAGCGGTGGGGAAAACAACAAACTAGAGGTTGTTTGTTTAACTTGAGAGGGTGAAGGCAAAAGGAACCCAAGGGGAAACTTTTTCCAGACAGAGGGTATATAGAACAAGCATCCAAACAATGTAGTTGATATAGGTGCAATAACAACAGTGAAAAGGCATTTGGACAGGTGGGTACACAATAGGAAAGGGTTAGAGGGATTAATGTACTTATCGTCATCGACAAGTTGGGCCAAAAGGCTCCTTAAGTAACTTCATTACTATATACCTCCATGACAGCATTTCAGGAGAGCAATATACTATCTATCTATCTATCTATCTATCTATCTATCTATCTATCTAATCTATCTATCTATCTATTCTTGACCGGTTTTGGCCATCTGTGCTGCGATTTCCGAGAGATCGCTGCTACCTACGGCCGTCATTTTTAGCCACCTTGCTCAGAGCCCCCCTCCGCCGTATTTGTGCCGAGGATTTTTCCCGTCGATGAAAAATGACAGAGATATTAATGATTTTACAAAATCCCCCATTCTCTCTGCTGCCCCTGCTGGCGGCAGGGGGGAGGGGCTATAAAACCAGGAAGTGGTGTGCCTCAATCAGTGTCTGCAAGCTGGAGGAAGGTAGGGTCACGTTTCTCTGAGCTGTGAATAACACTGAACACATGTCTACTCAAATGTAAGTGGCCTTAGTGGTTCTAAAACGCTTGCAGAATGTGTCTATTGGTTCTAAAATGTTTGCAAAAAGTGTTTATAGGTTCTAAAATGTTTGCAAAAAGTGTATCTTTTGGTTCTACAATGCTTGCAGAATGTGTCTTTTTTGGTTCTAAAATGTTTTTTTAGGTTCTTCCCCCCCCCCTCCTCCTCCTCCCCCCCCCCCCCCCCCCCTCCCCTCCCCCCTCCTCCCCTCCCCCCTCCACAGCCCCTACCCTATTCCCTCCACCCTCCCTGCTCCCCACCTCACCCCTCTCAGCACCCCCTCTCTCCCCTCACTCTCACCCTCTCTCTCTCCCTCCTCTCTCTCTCCTCCCCCTCACCCCCCCCTCACCCACCCCTCTTCTTCTCCTCCTCTCCACCCCCCTATCCCTCTTTCCCCTCTCTCTGTGTCTCTCTCTCTCTGTCTCTGCCCTCTCTCTGCCCTCACTCTCTAAGCCCCCTCCCCCCCCCTCTAGATGTGACTGCACGTTGGGGGCTATGCGTCAGTAGACAGGGTGGTTATGGGGTAAAAGGAGCAAATTAATAATATTAATATAATATCTAGGGGGTAATTAGCATGAGTGAAGGGGGGGGGGGTGTTTAGTGTGTGTGACGCGGCATGCCGTCTCTCCCCCCCCCCCCCCCCCAACAACCGCACGTTGGGGGAACAGACCCAACGGGTCTGCACTTGGTCTGGTATTCAATACAATTCAGCCACATGTCAATCTTTGGCAGGTAACTGGGAAGGGGGGTATGGGGAGGAAGGGAAGTATGGGGAGGGAAGGGGGTATGGGGATGGGGAGGGAGGGGGGTATGGGGAGGAAGGAAGGGGGGTATGGAGAGGAAGGAAGGGGGGTATGGGAGGAAGGAAGGGGGGTATGGGGAGGAAGGGGGGGGTATGGGGAGGAAGGAAGGGGGGTATGGGGAGGAAGGAAGGGGGGTATGGGGAGGGGGAGGAAGGAAGGGGGGGGTATGGGGAGGAAGGAAGGGGGGTATGGGGAGGAGGGAAGGGGGTATGGGGGGAGGGAGGAAGGGGGGTATGGGGAGGAAGGAAGGGGGGGGGTATGGGGAGGAAGGAAGGGGGGTATGGGGAGGAAGGAAGGGGGGTATGGGGAGGAAGGAAGGGGGGTATGAGGAGGAAGGAAGGGGGGTATGGGGAGGAAGGGGGGAGGGGTGGCAGGTAGTGGGAGGGGTGTAAGGGAGAGGGGCAGTGGGAGGGGAGACTTGACAGCGACCGACCTTTCCCCGAGATTCTGCTCCGAGCAACAGCAGGCCGTGCGAAACCAGCGACAAGAGTTCACTTCTCCATATCGCGTTCACATCGCCGTGCCTCACGACCAGGAGCAGAGCGGCCTTCGGACTCTCAGAAGGGGGGGTGGAAAGACCCGTGAGCAGATAAAACCTGGCGCCTGAGTTGTTGAGCTAGTTGC
Source organism: Leucoraja erinaceus (assembly GCF_028641065.1). Taxonomy (NCBI): domain Eukaryota; kingdom Metazoa; phylum Chordata; class Chondrichthyes; order Rajiformes; family Rajidae; genus Leucoraja; species Leucoraja erinaceus. Next base: position 54,727,880 of record NC_073386.1, on the reverse strand, counting down.
GTTTCCCCTACAAGGCTCCCTCTCGACCCCAGCGCGCCTCCGACTGCGGCACGAACAACCTCGCTCCGCCCGGGACACACGCGGTCACTCTGCACACTTTTACTAAAGTGGCTCCTCGGAAATACGGGGACTGTGTGTCACAAACAGCTTGGCCTCGAGTTCAGGGCGTTGAATCATTCAATCGTTATTTTACGCAACACTTACACTCCTTGGGAAAAACTTGCATTTGCATGGCGCCCGTTAGCGCGATAAATTGGAAAGCACCCAACTTTGCTGTTGACAAATGTAACTGAGCTTAACGAGTCTCGTGTTCAATCTCTGAAATGGGATTTGAACCAACAACCCTGCTGGCTCCATTCCACAGGTGAGAGTACAGATATAACTAAATAATCCATGCCATAATGTTCCCAACTACCACCTCCTCAGAACAGCGCCTTTTAATGCTTGAGAATGTCAAAAGTTGTCATTTAAAATGGCCCGTAGACAAAAAAGCTGGAGAAACTCAGCGGGCGAGGCAGGGTAAGGAATATGCGACGTTTTTCAGACTGAACTTAAGATTTTTCGATTTTTCCAGCATCTGCAGTTCTTTCTTGAACATTTAAAATGGCCCAATTATCTGTATATTAGACAAGTTATACAATTGCTGACCCTTAGTTTAAAATTCTACCAGTTACCAGACAAGGATTGATACCAGTGGCAGAATTTAATTGAATATTGTATATTTCAGAGGACATATTTTACAGCTAATCATCAGGTTATTGAAGTTAACAGATCCTTTAGAAAACATCTTTGTCAGAATTACCTTTGGACCTGGTAGCTTAAGTGGTATTCGCTGCAGAGTTTAATGTTATTTCTTAAGTTCTTCACTATGTTTTGATATGACACAGTTATTTAATTTAGGAATATTCTTTTGCATTTGTATTTGCATTTTTTATCTGATATCTAAAACTGAGGAGCTGCATGGTTTCAGCTAAACGGATAAACTAACAACTTGTGAGTTTAGAAGAATGACGGGTAATTTAATTGAAACCTATGAAATACCTATGGGACATGAGAGATAGATGTGGGAATGTTTTGAGTGTCTGGAACCAGGGACCACAGCCTCAAATTAAAGGATTAGGCCATTCAAGACTGAGATGGGAAGATTTTTTTTTCACCTGGAGAGGAATGAATCTTTGTAATTTGCTTCCCAAGAGAGCTCTGGAGGCTCAATGTCGTACTATATTAAAGTGGTCGAGTTTGAATAACAGTCCCAACCTGAAACGTGGTCTGTCCATTCCCTCCACAGATGCTCTCTGACCCGTTGAGTTCCTCCAGCATTTTATATTGTGCTCAAGATTCCAGCATCTGCAGTGTCTTATGTCCCTGGTATTAAAGAGATTGATTGATTTTGAAATAGAAAGAGAACAAATGCGTACGAGTTTAGAACAGGAAAGTATGATGAGGTAAAAGATCAGTAATTATTTTATTGAACAGTTTAGCAGGCTGCATAGCCTGCTCTGGTTTCCAATTGCCATGTGTAGGAAGGAACTGTAGATAGGCACAAAATGCTGTAGTAACTCAGCGGGACAGGCAGCACCTCTGGAGAAAAGGAATGGGTGACGTTTTGGGACGAGGCCCTTCTTCAGACTCGCAACTTGGGTCGAGACCCTTCTTCAGACTCCCATGTGTTATGTTATATATAAGATAACTACTTTGGGGGGTTTTACAGTTGTAAGTTATATAGTTAAGTTACTGCCTCACTGGAAAAAACATATATCCATTCAAAAATACAAGCTATTTCTGTCACATGGATTGTTGCTGATAACTAGACCGCATTAATATTTATTTTCCTTAACTTTTATTGTTCCTATTCTTCCTGTTGCTGTTTATTTTGTTTCTCCCTTCACAAGGCTATCTGCCAAAAACATGTACAAACATGTGTTAATACTGTACGAGGCTATGGGTTTACAGAAAGCCAACATTTAACAGGGAAAGATCTAAGTTCAGTTATTTTAAAGCAAATTAAGATAAACAGTTGTTTTGTTTCAAAGACTGGAAGCAGAGGAAGGTTTTGATCAAGATGTCTAAATGCTGCAATCCCTAAAAGTGTTTATCCATGTCCCCAAGACATCTCCATTAACTGTCCCAAGTTCCCCAGTCCTCATGCCTCTCTCCATGGTAAAAACAGAGAATTACTCATTGAAGATCTTGCGCATCCCCTGCGGCTCCACTCAGAGATGACTGCTTTGTTTTGTCAGGGGCCCTATTCTCCCTCTGGTTGACATAATTTCTTTAATGTACATAAAATCTCTGGATTTTCCTTAATATTCTGGTGGGAATAAAAAGGTACTTATGTTATTTGAGGAACATTAATGTTCTCCTGGTGTCCTACCCTTTAGACCAATGTCATCTAAATAGTTAAATAGGGAACAATCTAATATTTTTTGTAAAATCTTGTATTGGGCATAAATATGGCCACACTTCCTGCCACATAAAAGAGATAACACTTCAAAAATACTCTATTATCTGCAAAGTATTTTGAGATTATAAAAACTATTGTATCATTGTAAGCTATTTCCAGGTGACAGAAATGCAATTGGAGTTTCAATTGCAATGGGGCAGGAGGAGGAGCAGAAATGAGGATTCCAACATTCATCTTGAAAATCAGCAAATCTGTTTAATGAGGCCCATGAACATTAATAGTGAAGTAACAATATAGATATGGGAGAGATCTGGAGATTTCAATTCTGATTTAGAATGCAGCAGACTTTTTCTTATGTTGAAATATCCCCTTTAGGAAACAATGGGATTTATTTAGTATCTGGGACAGTTTTAGGCTATTCAAAAATCAAGGTTTTGGCATCCTGCAGCCAACCAAAATAATGACACTGTGTGAGGAGCTAAGTCTTATATATTTTTTTAATTGAATAGTGGAGGTGAATATCTGCATTGCGTTAAAAAAGCCAAATATTCAAACCTAGACTGCCTGGAGAACCATTAGTGCAAATGGATAAAAATAGAGGAACGTACGGGTTATTTTTATTCTGCAAATTAATATAATGTTTTAGATTTTACAAATAATACTCTATTCCCGGGTAATCATTTCATTTTATATCTCCAATTTGCCATCTTAGTTCAGCTTTGCTGAAACTGCCCATGTTAATAATATACAATTTTAAACTGAGTATAATTTGTTAATAGTCAAGTATTTACTGCGTTTATATTATTTCTTTGAAACTCAGTGATTTCATAATTTCCTGGGTAAAATAATATTTACCAAATAAGCACATTACTAATGTTGAACTTTCCAAATCCTTATTGGAAGGTGTTGAATTCAATATTGAGCACCTCATCTTTTGTCTAGGCACATTACAGCCCTTAGGACTTAATACATAATTGAACAATTTTCTCATACCCAGTCTTTCCTGTTTGTGTCAATTCTGATGAAAAGCCACAAGCCTGTAAAACTACTTGGTTTCCCTCTCTCCACAAATGCTAACTGATCTGCAGAATGTTTCCAGCTGCAGTGATCACTTGGGTTAGCATCTCACAATCTGACCATTGTTATTTTTTTTTCCCTCACTAACTGCCTTCATTCCACATACACGTTCTTCTCTGAGATAACACTCAAAGCAATCATGTCACTCTAGCCACCTTGTTCTCCACCCAATCTCAGTTATTCTTTTTGTTTGCTCCATGCCTCCCCTATCTTAAAACACTACAACTTTAAACACTCAGTTCTGATGAAGGTTAACCCAAAACATTAATTATTTTTCTCACCATAGTTGTTTGATCCATTGTGCCCCTGGCTGTTTCTGTTTTAATCCATATTTGAATTGAATTGAATTGAATAAATTTTATTCGCCAAATATGTATACGTACAAGGAATTTGCCTTGGTGCTTTGCTCGCAAGTAACAACACGATATAGTAGATAAGGGAGGGAGAGAGAAAATGGGGAATTACAGACCAGTTAGTCTAACATCGGTAGTGGGGGGAAACTGCTAGAGTCAGTTATTAAAGATGGGATAGCAGCACTTGGAAAGTGGTGAAATCATTGGACAAAGTCAGCATGGATTTACGAAAGGTAAATCATGTCTGACGAATCTTATAGAATTTTTTGAGGATGTAACTAGTAGCGTGGATAGGGGAGAACCAGTGGATGTGGTGTATCTGGACTTCCAGAAGGCTTTCGACAAGGTCTCACATAAGAGATTAGTATACAAACTTAAAGCACAAGGCATTGGGGGTTCAGTATTGATGTGGATAGGGAACTGGCTGGCAAACAGGAAGCAAAGAGTAGGAGTAAACGGGTCCTTTTCACAATGGCAGGCAGTGACTAGTGGGGTACCGCAAGGCTCAGTGCTGGGACCCCAGCTATTTACAATATATATTAATGATCTGGATGAGGGAATTGAAGGCAATATCTCCAAGTTTGCGGATGACACTAAGCTGGGGGGCAGTGTTAGCTGTCAGGAGGATGCTAGGAGACTGCAAGGTGACTTGGATAGGCTGGGTGAGTGGGCAAATGTTTGGCAGATGCAGTATAATGTGGATAAATATGAGGTTATCCATTTTCGTGGCAAAAACGGGAAAGCAAACTATTATCTAAATGGTGGCCGATTGGGAAAGGGGGAGATGCAGCGAGACCTGGGTGTCATGGTACACCAGTCATTGAAGGTAGGCATGCAGATGCAGCAGGCAGTAAAGAAAGCAAATGGTATGTTAGCTTTCATTGCAAAAGGATTTGAGTATAGGAGCAGGGAGGTTCTACTGCAGTTGTACAGGGTCTTGGTGAGACCACACCTGGAGTATTGCACACAGTTTTGGTCTCCAAATCTGAGGAGGGATATTATTGCCATAGAGGGAGTGCAGAGAAGGTTCACCAGACTGATTCCTGGGATGTCAGGACTGTCTTATGAAGAAAGACTGGATAGACTTGGTTTATACTCTCTAGAATTTAGGAGATTGAGAGGGGATCTTATAGAAACTTACAAAATTCTTAAGGGGTTGGACAGGCTAGATGCAGGAAGATTATTCCCGATGTTGGGGAAGTCCAGGACAAGGGGTCACAGCTTAAGGATAAGGGGGGAATCCTTTAAATCCGAGATGAGAAGAACTTTTTTCACACACAGAGTGGTGAATCTCTGGAACTCTCTGCCACAGAGGGTAGTTGAGGCCAGTTCATTGGCTATATTTAAGAGGGAGTTAGATGTGGCCCTTGTGGCTAAGGGGATCAGGGGGTATGGAGAGAAGGCAGGTACGGGATACTGAGTTGGATGATCAGCCATGATCATATTAAATGGCGGTGCAGGCTCGAAGGGCCGAATGGCCTACTCCTGCACCTAATTTCTATGTTTCTATAATTAAAAATAATACATTATAATTTAAACATGTGAAGAATGAAATAAAATACCAGAGCACAAGGGGGCTACAGACTTTTGGCTGTTGAGTAGAGCTACTGTTCGTGGGAAAATGCTGTTTTTATGTCTGGCTGTGGTGACTTTGACAAGCAGGAGTCGCCTTCCAGAGAGAAGTGCTTCAAAGAGTTTGTGTCCAGGGTGAGAGGTGTCAGAGATGATCTTTTCCTGGCCCTTGCAGTGCACAATTCATCGATGGGGTGGGAAGGTTGCAGCCAACAACCTTCTTGGCTGATCGAACGATGCGCTGCAGCCTCTGGATGTCATGCTTGGTAGCTGAACCAAACCAGACCATAATGGAGAAGGTGAGGACAGACTCTATGATGACAGTATAAAACTGGACCATCATTGCCTGTGGCAGATTCTGTTCTCTCAGCTGCCGCAGGAAGTATATCCTCTGTTAAGCCTTTTTGACTGTGGTGTCAATGGTGGCCTCCCAATTAAGGTCCCTGAAGATGATGGTTACAGGGAACTTAAATGACTCCACAGATGTGACTGTGGTTTTGTTGATGGTGAGTGGGGGGACAGGAAGCTCTCCTAAAGTCTACAATCACTTCCACCGTCTCAAGAACATTGAGCTCCAGGTTGTTGCAATGGCACCAGGTCGCCAGCTGTGTCACTTCCTGTCTGTAGGCAGATTCCTCCCCATCCTGGATCAGTCCAATCAGGGTTGTCTCGTCCGCAAACTTGAGAAGCTTGACAGAGGAGTCTGTGAATTCTGATTTCTTTATTCAACTGACTTATCTATCATTGTACTGGTATTTGATCAGTTTAGAAGAGCAAGGTGTCTTGTCTCAATGACTATCGACAGATGGCATTAAAGTACATGGTGTGAAGTGCTTTGAGAAGTTGCGAGAACTGGACCCACTACCATTTGCCTACCGCCACAATAGATCAACGAAGGATGCAAACTCACTGCCTCTTCATTCTGCACTGGACCATTTGGACAATAAAAACACAGATATCAAGCTGTTTTTCATAGACTACAGCTCAGCATTCAACACCATCATCCCCTCCATATGTGCTACCAATCTCAGGAAACTGGGTGTCTGCACAACCCTCTGCAGCTGGATCCTCAACTTTCTCATCAACAGAACACTTACGAGATGTACTAACATCTGTACGAGGTGGCAACAACACCTCCAACTCGCCAACAACACTACTGTTATTGGATGAATTACACAAAATGATGAGTCGGAGTATAGGAAGATGATCATTCATCTGAATGAATGCTGCCAGAACAACAACATTGCTCTTAATGTCCGTAAATCCAGGAACTGATTGTTGACTTTAGAAGAGGAAGTCTGAGAATCCACAAACCTGTCTTCATGAACGGGTCGATGGAGAATTATAAAACATCAAGTCCCCGGATGTGCGTATCTCTGAAGATCTGTCCTGGACCCAGCACTTTGATGCAATCTTAAAGAAAGCCCATCAACTACTTAGAAAATTGAGAAGATATGGTGTGTCGAAAAATACTCTCTAAAACTTCAACAGGGAATATAATGACTGGTTGCATCACAGCCTGGTTCGGCAACAGGCCATCCAGGAATGAGTAAGACTGCAAAAAGTGGTGAACACTGCCCAGGCCATCACGGGTACTGACCTCCCCACCATCGAAGGGATCTACAGGAGGTGCTACCTCAAAAAGGCAGCCAGCATTATGAGAGACCCACACCACACTAGCCACGCTCTCATTTTACTCCTGCATCGGGAAGAAGGTATAGGAGCCCGTAAAATGTAACATCCAAGTTCAGAAACAGTTGCTCCCAACAACCATCAGGCTATTAAACACTACAAACTCCAACTACATTCCAAACTCCCTTGACTGCACTAGGGACTTTAGGCTTTGTTTTTGCATTATCTAGTTTATTTTAGTTTATGAAACTTATTTTTGTTTATTATGGTATCTACTATGTACTCTGTTTACATACCGGTTGTGTTGCTGCAAGTAAGAATTTTATTGTAACATTTCAGGATATATAACAATAATACATTCTTGACTCTTTGTTGCACACCATCATTCAAAAAAGTTTTCAATTTGTAAACTTTAGAGATACAGAGTAGAAACAGGCCCTTTGGTTCACCGAGTCCGCGCCAACCAGCGATCACCCCCATACACTGACATTATCCTATACGCACTGCAGAATTCAATTAACCTAGAAACCTGCACGCCTTTGGATTGTGGGTTTTCACCGGGTGCTCCGGTTTCCTCCCACAATCCGAAGACATACAGGTTTGCAGGCTAATTCGCTTCGGTTAAAATAATGGTAAATTTTCCTGAGTGTGTACGATAGTGCTAGTGGACAGGATGTTCACTGGTCGGTGTGGACTCGGTTGGCCGAAGGTCTAGTTTCCATGCTATATCTCAAAAGTCTAACCAAAGTCAAAGTTTCCTGTTGAATGCTGTCAGGCGTGATGGTAGTGGCAGATACAATAGTGGGATTTAAGAGGATTTCAGATTTGCACATGAATATGCAAGGAATAGAGGGACATGGATCATATGCAGTCAGACCTGGTTATATGCAGTCAGACCAGACAGTTTAACCTGGCATCATGTTCGGCAGGAACTTTGTGGGCCTAAGGTCCCGGCCATGTGCAGTGTTGTGCTCTGCAAAGTCTCATTGTAAAATTCTTGCCTCGGCTTTCAAATCTTCTTCATTATCTCAACTTTCTTGCGTCTGTAATCTCCTCCAGCCCTGTAACCGGCAATAATTCTGGCGATTGTTTGTGTCCAAATGTAGCCTCTCACCGTTGGCATCTGTGGATTCAGCTGTTGAATTTTACTTGCCAAATTTTGTTCCTAAATGCACCTTGAATCATTGTGTTTACATTAAAACCCCTGAATAAATACACATTGTAGTATTATTATTATCTATCTTTCTCTCTCTGACCTTATATGAGAGCAACCATTATTTAATCGATAATGGTTTACACTTAGTTTTCAAAATCCATAAATAAAATGGTCAGTTCTCAAACAAAGATTCCAATAATCTGCCTTTGCACACTTAATGGACACTGCTCAATATAACATGAAAAACTTATGACATTAAAAGACTGATTTATGATCCTGTGGAATTTTATTGTATTCTAATTTATTGCGTTGACGTGCGGTTCCGAAAATTATATATTTAAAATCCCAACGAACTAGTTTGTAACTTGTTATGTTACCAACACTGTAGGATTTTTTTAATACTTTGTAACCCGCTGTCTGACTCGATGCAAGTAGCAATTTGCTGACGTGTCACACAGTCTGTTCAAGGCTCCAGCGCGGGTTAAACTACACGGCATCCATCACACGCACAGTAAATGCTGACTTTTATTGTGACAAAAACAATTCCTCGATTGCTGCCGAGTCATCGTGAGTGCGACGGTTAGAGTTGATCCGCCTGCAACGATCATCTCGGCCAGTGGCCGCTCCGCTCGCTGCTGCTCAGTGGCTGCGGCGGCTGTCACTCGCTGCACGGAGCAGCTTGCACACGCTCAATCTCCACCTCCTTGCTTTAGGTGTGACCGGGGAATCTGTCACCGAGCTTCAGTTTTGGAGATAAATCAGGACCGGGGCAGGGGGGTTGCAAAGAGCCAGCCGGGGAGCGAGTAAAGCGCCGGCTTGCACCCTCTTTTCTCCGGGTCGAGTGTAAGTATCCAGGAGGGAAGGGAGGCGGTGGTGGGGGGTGAGAGAGAGCAGCAGCGGCGGCGGCCTTTTCGGCGGTTCTTGCATGTCGGTGTGAAAAATTGTGGCGGCCGAGGTTGTTACAACGTAGCGGAGGGTCAATGCAAAATGTCCGAGCAACGTTGTTGCAACCATCGGCTACATAGCTCGTTGCCGCGATGTAGAGGTGGGAGGGGGGGTGTGATGTACCCTGACTTCAACTCCAGATGCTGCTATCAAAGCTCGGCCTGCGTCTCAGTCAAAGCGCTAGAAGACGGCACTGCTCCTACTACGCTCCCTTCATCCTCCCTTCATCTAGTACTAAAATCACCCTCCCCTCTCCCCTGTTCCCCAACTTTCATTTCCTTCTGAGTTGGGCTACTCACCGAGTTGGCGGGAGTTTACATCGACTGAAGGAGCTTCTCTCCTGACAAGCCTGGCGCTTAGGCGGCGGAATCTCAGCAGGGAAGCTAGATACAACGGATTAGCACTAAAACATTGCTGCTCTTCTGTTAAAGGCACGTGGGCGCTAATCACGCTTGTTTCCCCACCACTAAAATCCAATTTACTCCGCCGATGTTTTGTAGTCATTAACTAATTCGCCCTTCGTCTTTAATCAGAATAAAATGACGTTCCTTTAGGGAGGAGGAATTTATTTAGTCAGACGGTGATGAATCTGTGGAATTCATTGCCACAGCCTTCTGTGGGGAAGGCTGTGGGAAGTCGAGGGATATTTTAAAGGCAGAGATATATTCTTCATTAGTATGGGTGTCAAGGGTTCTAGGGAGAAGGCAGGATAATGGGATTGAGGAGAGAGTTAGATCAGCCATGATTGAATGACGGAGTAGATTTGATCTGCTCCTCTCACGTGCATTCCATCTTCAATTGCAGCAGAGTATTCACAATTTCTTTTGAGAAGTTCGGAGTTTGTCAACTTTGGACGAATTCCAGAATTTACTTCAGTGTTCTAGCTAAAGTTGTAAAACAGTTGACACTATTTGCCAATAGTGTCGTTTAAACAATTGTCTTTTTGTTCAGATCTCAACTTTATTAGGTCTCTAAAACAGATTGAATTTTTGAGAAAGTTAAATGGAATCACAAAATCAATCATCATATAACTGATTTTTAAAACAATCGAAAAATACCAAATGGTAACAGAATTTGACGATTTAAACCAATAAGTTCAACAGACATCTCCTGAACAAGCAACAGGTTCAGGTACTTGTAAGGCATTTAATTGTTTGGAATATGTATTTACAGGAGTCAAGATCATATCTCAGTTGATTGAATGTGGAGAGAAATGATAACTTACATAAGTGTTCTAAGATTACTTTTTTGTTGACTCTGAATTAGATTAAGGGTTCAAGGCCAATTTAAACAATTGTTAGCCAGAAGAGAGCATTGTTATGAGCAGGACAATCAAAGCATTACAAGTGTGGGAAGAGTGAACCACTTCAATCTAAGTTCCCATTTCATTTTGTTGGTTTGTATCCTTTTAACTCTGTCTCTTATCAGAATGTCCTTGTATGATGGGCCACAACTTGTTCGCATAACTTTCAGTGTTTGTAAAAAAACAGCAAATTAATAATTTGTGAGCATACGGCACTAATCAATCTAACTGAAGATGCCTATTTTCCAAATGTGCTAAGGTTTTTTCTTCTTCTACTGTTGCTACTTGCCAATTCCCATTTAGGTAATCAAACTAGTTAAACTACCAACCAGCCAATAAATGTGTGGGTATTAACAGATTTTGAAGCCCTTTTTTTTAAGCTGTTCAGTCATGAAGGTTTTTTATTGTAGATTGGCTATTTCCTACTAACCAATTGTAGTGCTTGTCAGTAGTTGCTCTGCCTAATATGCGATTTATATTACCAAGAGCTTGCATACGTCATACAGTCTGAGTAGCTGTTAGGTACTGTAACGTTCTGCAGACCAATGCTGTAAGTGGACTTTAATAAATATGAGTTGTATTTTGATGTGTGTACGACTCCACTCATTACATGGTGTCAGAAGTGAGTCTTACCTACTCCGTTCATGTCTATAGGGTTTTGTTTTTTTTACTTTAGTTTTATGTGCCTGTTATCTCTATCACGGCAAACTCGTCTTGCCATCCTAGTCCTCTGATCTTTGACTCTGACATTGCTGAACGCTGGTGCCTTTTCGAGCGCGACTACATTCACATCGTTCATCGCAACGATCCTCCAGATGTACGTGGTTCCGTGCTACTAAACCTGGCTGGTCCTGAGGCAATGAAACGTGCGGACCGTTTTACTTTTGATCCAGCTGTTTTAGATGCAAAGGACAGATCCTAGTGCCTGCAAAAACGATTGATGACCCTGCTGTTCTACTTGCAAAGTTTAAACAGCTGAGTGACCTCCCCTCGATCTCTGTTATCGAACGTACCAAGTTTTTTGCTTGTACGCAACAGGTTGGCGAGCCGATAGAATGTTTTATTAGTGGCTTGAAACGCATAGCTGCATGCTCTCATTTTCGAGATTTATGCGATGAACTGATCTGCGACAAACTCATTGCTTTATTTTGTTTCTACAAGGAAAGATGTAGATTGGTTATTTCCTACTAATCAATTGAAGTGCTTGTTAGTAGTTGCTCCGCCTAAAATGCTATTTATATTACCAAGAGCTTGCTTACGTAATTCAGTCAGTAGCTGTTAGGTACTGTAATGTTCTGCAGACCAATGCTGTAAGTGGATTTTAATAAATATGTGTTGTATTTTGAAATTCTCACATACAATTTGCACATCCATTAATGATTTTCTATCTGTTTCCCAACAAATTGCAATATTGTCAGGAGCTTTGTGTCCATTATTTAAAAACTATCATTGCAGATTATTATCTTGTGTTCATTAATTAGTTCATTGGCTGTTTGTGGAATGTCGTGTTACACAAATTGGCTGAGTTTGCCAATGTTGTAAATGACTACAGTAAAAAAAAAAGGTAGGCACAAGGGACTGTAGATGCTGGTTTGGGGGGGAAAAAAACAGTGCTGGACTAATTCAGTAGGTCAGGCAGCATCTCTGGAGGACATGAAACGGCAACATTAATTTGCTGCAAAATATTTATCAATGTTGTAAGGAGTCATATTTGATTTTTTTTTCTCTCTATTCCCAAGACTTGCCAAGTTTAAGGTTTCATTTATTTTTCTTGCTTGATGTATCTCTTAGTATTTTGAGTCAAAAAATAAGTTTGATAGTGAGGTTCCCCCAATAAATGCAATTGTCAATACTGACCAGGTACGAGCGTGGCTCCGTGGTTGCACCCAGAATGACACCGAGGCGGTCATAGCCTCTGAGCGACTGACAACCTGTCCCTTGTTGAGCGGTTGAAGCGGAGAGCTGGTTTTATCATGGTATTTTTTCTTTGTGTGTCTCGGTGTTGTTGGAGCTGGAATTGGATCGCCGACGGTGCGCGAACGTGGTTCTAACAGTTGCTTGGCCATAGGCAGAGTAGAGCGGGTTCGCCGTGACACGAGTCGTTCGGCCGAAGATCCCAGGAGAGGGTCGTGGACGATGTTTCTTAGGTTGAGTAAGTCGAGATAGACATCAGAGCCGGCCCTGTGTAGATATAGATATGCCATTTATTGTCACTATACATGTACAGTGAAACTGAAAGCTGCTCGTACTCAGTGCATACATACAATTTAGCACATAAAACAAGAAACAGAAAAAACAAAAAACAGAAGGGAGATGGGGGGGGGGGGGGGAATAGGTGCACAAATTCTGCGGCGCTACATACATATATACATATATACAGATGGAAGTCCGTGTTGGGCGGTGTAGTCAGTGCATGTGTGAATTTGAATTTATAGTAGATATAATTCTCGGAAAGCAACTATTCCTGAGTCTGTTTGTCCTGGATTTGATGCACAGTGTGAGCGTTCCATTAGTTTTGCGCTTCTTACCGCGCATTTGGCCAGGCCGTTGGACTGCGAGTACTCGGGGCTGCTGGTGCTGTGGTGAAAGTCCCAGCGTGTCGCAAAATCCTTGAAAAACTGACTAGAGAATTGAGCTCCGTTGTCTGAGAGTAGCTGGAGTGGTGCTCCGTGGACAGAGAAGTGGTGAGTTAGTTTCTGAATGACCATGGCTGAGGTCGGGCTACAGGAAGACCACACAGAGAAGGTCGATTTCGAACCATCCGTACTAGGAATCAACTGGAATCAGGTATTGTTTGCCGTACCACTCAAAGATGTCGGCTGCCACTGTGGACCAGGGTAAGCCCGGTGTGGGGACGAACGACAAGTGTGACCTCCGGGTTGGTTACAATAATGTATTCTGTGGGAAGCTTGCCTAGCTGGTTGTCATAAAGGTCTTTGTATTGTGCGAGTAGTTGTTGGGTGGGACATTGAGAAGTGGATAGTTGGTACACAGTTTTGCCGAAGGTGACTAGGCCCATGCCATGGTAGGCATCGATGCCCAGGAGGAGGGGCACTTCCCCTCTAACAATGATAAAGTCCAGATTGTAAACTTGGGATGCTAGGTGACATTGTGGTGTGACTTTACCAACTGGTTGCAATTCCCACCCCCACCCCCCCCCCCCCCACCCCCACCAAATGGGTGTAACTTGGAGTTTGTTTTCATGATGGTTTCACTGTTGTGAATTGTTTGGAAGTCTGATAAGGATAGTACGTTGCACTGTGCGCCAGTATCTATCTTTGCAGCGACTTTCGTGTTGTTGTTGGTGTTGTCATGGGATCCTTGTGTTTGCACAGTTGGTCAGTTAAAGAATGTATGTTATGGCTGTTTTCTTGCAGGTTTTGCAGTTTTGGCTCTGCTGGTGCCAATATTTCAGTCGGAGCCTCGTGGGAAAGTGTGGGCTCAAGCGCGTAGAGAGATTATTGTGGCTGGACCCTCGTACCACGAGCGCGGCAATAAAGAGTGAAGTGGTTTTTCTTCTTGCAGTAGTGGCAAGTTTTGCCGAAAGCCACTTCTGACACCATGTTTGTAGATGATCCACTACAACATGCATGGTAAAACATAGGTCTTTATTCCATTCAGAAATACAGAGCATTTAAGTTGCACAGCCGTGCTCATGAAGCTCGGCATACGTTCTGCTAGCTGCTAAGCTCAGCATACGTTCTGTCAGCATTAGTGTAGTACCGTAATACCAGGTAATGGGTGGCATGCATTATATGTGTAGTGGAGATTATAAATGGCATGGGTTAATAAAGGTTAATCTACACCCAAGGTCAATGATCAAGTGAGGAACGGACCACGATGGAATGGTGTCCGATTTTTCCGATTGTCCGTAAGGGGGGTAAATATGTACACTATTGGAACAGCCAATATACATGTACTAAACAGGACACACAATAAACAGGAAAGGAAAACACAGACTGAGACAAGATTTGCTCCAACCACCTAGCAGTCACTCTGTGAAGCAATGAATTCAGTCCTGATACAAATAGACTCCTCGGTTACGACAGATTTTGGCTGCTATAACTGAAACCCGTTACAAAGATGTACGTAATAATGAGGGTTAACTGTATGGCAAATACATGGATACAAAACCAACCCCCTTGACCCGAAATGTCACCCATTCCTTCTCTCCAGAGATGCTGCCTGTTCCGCTGAGTTACTTCAGCATTTTGTGTCTGTCTCATCCCTGTGATGCTTGATTTTCCAAAAGTAATTGAAGACTGACTGGCATAAAAATAATGGGTTGGATTTTAGTTTTTGCCCCATACCGTGGAATAACTTATTTTATAGACTCTTAAAGTAATTTTACATCCAAGATGCAACAACTAGTTTTCACTTTATTTTTAATAGAAATTATAAAACGGTTGAGTTGAAAGTTTTGATTATGTATGTCGTGCCACAGCCTGTGCCTGGGAATTGTTGTCCTTGTCTTACACATTGAACAGAGTTGATTCTGACACAGGAATACAAGAGAAAACTTAGCTACCATCTAAAACATATGCCTTGAAATTTGTATACCAAATGCTTTTAATATTCAGGTATAGGAAGGAACTGCAGATGCTGGTTTAAACCAAAGATAGACACAAAATGCTGGAGTAACTCAGTGGGAGACAGGCAGCATCTTTGGAGAGATGAAATGGGTGACGTTTCAGCTCGAGACCCTTATTCAGACTAGTCGGGGGGGGGAAAGGGAAACAAGAGATAGAGACAGTAGAGAGATATAGAACAAATGAATGAAAGATATGCAAAAAAGTAACAATAATAAAGGAAATAGGCCATTGTTAGCTGTTTGCTGGGGGTGAACGGGAACCTGGTATGACTTGGGTGGGGACAGATGGAGAGAGAGAGTGTGCAGGGGTTACTTGAAGTTAGAGAAATTAATATTAATATTTAGTGGCTGTTCTAATCAACTTGGATTAAGTTTATATCTATTTGGTGGATCAATTTTGATTTAGTTACAGGAGGTTATGAAGAGTTAGCATTTGCTGTACCTTTCCTTGGAAGGGATCAGGCTATAGGTGGGCAAAAACAAATATTTATACGTGTACCTATTTCCCCCTCAATAGTTTTTCAGCTTCTATCATGATGACATTGAATGAACTTGTTTACATAAAAAGTCAATTATGCAAAAGCAATTGCTTATTTTGTGTTTTTAACTAAAAAAAATACCTGAATGTATTATGAAATCAAGTGAGGTGAAGTCTTCATAGTGGAATCAGCCAATCAATTGTCCCAATAGTCTGTTTGGTGTGTTCATCATTAGGCATATTGCTGATTCAATCCCTAATTTGTATTAAATTGTA
Source organism: Leucoraja erinaceus (assembly GCF_028641065.1). Classification (NCBI taxonomy): domain Eukaryota; kingdom Metazoa; phylum Chordata; class Chondrichthyes; order Rajiformes; family Rajidae; genus Leucoraja; species Leucoraja erinaceus. The sequence goes on along the minus strand of NC_073386.1, from coordinate 54,712,093 downwards.
ATTTTTTTCTAAATTGAGGTGACATTTGGTTCCTAGATCAAGAGGAAAATTAACAAATGTTTCCAGCTCCCAATTATTGTAACTTCTGGAAATGTGGAATATGCAGCCATAATATTCTCGTGCCCGAGTTATGTCATAGGCTCCATCTTGACTTGAACATTTAGAGTCATTTTGAAGTAATTCGCCAAGGTGTTGACAATAGTTCAGGAGGAGCCACCATAGGAGGTTTTCGTCTGCTGGGCTGGTGCAAATAGGAGTAAATGGGCAGCAAGGGGAGAGCTTTCTGTTTGCATGCAGGTTCCTTTCCTCTTGAAGTTGTATGGTTTCAAGGCACTGTACAAAGTCCAAACATGCCTTTGCTTCTACTTTCTTGCTATCACTGCAATTCATTGAAATCGCAGTGGAACTGCTCGAAGGCATTGAAGTTGGTAATTGGCTCCATAACTCTTTCTCCCCCCCCCTCCCCTCCCCTCCTCTGCTTGCTCCTTCTGCTAAAGTTTGTCTAATATTTTGCCTCAATCAGTTAAACACAGTAGAATGTTCAGAGTAGTTTTTAGATTTGTATGTAATTGTTTGTAGTAGATACATTTATTCAGTTGGGTAAAATTGAGGTTAAATGCATAAAATTGAAGAGCTGAATAAAGGTCTATATCATAGTTGACCTATTTTCATTTGTAATCGGCACAGGCAGTAAATCTAATGTTTTGTTGAGTCACATTTGGCTTCTATGTACATATTCATTATTTCACGTGATTTACAAAAATACTACTTGGCTTTTTTTAGCAATACTTAAAGTGTGTAGTTGTCGTGTTGTGAACAGTGCCTTTTATAATGCTTTGATTCTGACAGCTTCCTATGGTATCAATATGTTTAATTTATTTGGGTTTTTGAATGGCTCTGGAGAGAAGTGTGAGGGTGGGCACAGTTGTGGGCACAAGGGGTTTTAAAAATGTACTTTAAGGAATTGCTTATTAGATCAGTAAATTTGCAAAGAAGGAATAAGGCCAGCGTGGAAACTTAGTTAAAAGGTAGAAAACGGATGTGGCGAATAGTTGATTTTTGTTTTAACTGAAGAGTTACAGAATGGAGTTACACCAAGGTCAATGACTTGGATTAAATACAGGGGTAGAATTTCAACATTTACAGACACCACGGGACTTGAAAATGTAGCAAACTCTGAAGGGAGTGGTAAAGGATGTAAAGACTGTTGGAATATCTAGAAAAACATGAGTGGTTCATTTTGGTTGGGAAACCTTAGAGTGTTTGCTACAAGATGGGAATTCATGACTCCAATCACTTTCTCCAAAAAAAAATATTATGGAAATCTACAAGTGGGCTGATGCAATACCAGTCTATTCGTGAGTTAAATGGGGCACCCTTTATTTCAGTTTTACTCTTTCCTGCTCCTGTCACATTTTCTGAATACATAGGTGCCCCCCTGCTTGTGCCTTAGAAATTTTCCATTTGGCTCTCTGCCAAATGTCCACCTCTGACTCTTGCCTTCCCTAATCTGAGGGATGGACTAGAATACAGTATCCACCATACATGTTCTGGGCCTCCTCCATTGTCAGAGTGAGGCCCAGCTCAAAATGGAGGAACAACACCTCTTATTTAGCTTGGGCAGGTTACACCCCAGCGGTATGAATATTGACTTCTCTAACTTCAAGTAACCCTTGCTTTCCCTCTCTCTCCATCTCTCTCCCAGTTCTCTGACCAATCTGACTGCCCCGCTGATTACATTGTATCTGTTTGCTTTGTTGTCGCCTTCCTCACGCTAACAATGGTCTATTCTACATTTTCCTTCAACTTCATCTCTTTTGATCTCTTACAGATTCAGATTCAGATTCAATTGTAATTGTCATTGTCAGTGTACAGTACAGAGACAACGAAATGCATTTGGCATCTCCCTTGAAGAGCGACATAGCAAACGATTTGAATAAAAAATAAATAATAAGTGTCCGGGGGGGGCGGGGTGATTGGCAGTCACCGAGGTACGTTGTTTAGTAGAGTGACAGCCGCCGGAAAGAAGCTGTTCCTCGACCTGCTGGTTCGGCAACGGAGAGACCTGTAGCGCCTCCCGGATGGTAGGAGGGTAAACAGTCCATGGTTGGGGTGAGAGCAGTCCTTGGCGATGCTGAGCGCCCTCCGCAGACAGCGCTTGCTTTGGACAGACTCAATGGAGGGGAGCGTGGAACCGGTGATGCGTTGGGCAATTTTCACCACCCTCTGCAGTGCCTTCCGGTCGGAGACAGAGCAGTTGCCATACCATACTGTGATGCAGTTGGTAAGGATGCTCTCGATGGTGCAGCGGTAGAAGTTCACCAGGATCTGAGGAGACAGATGGACCTTCTTCAGTCTCCTCAGGAAGAAGAGACGCTGATGAGCCTTCTTGATCAGAGTAGAGGTATTGTGGGTCCAAGAGAGGTCATCGGAGATGTTGACTCCCAGGAACCTGAAGCTAGAAACACGTTCCACCTCCGTCCCGTTAATGTGGATGGGTGTGTGCGTGCCACCTCTGGACTTCCTGAAGTCTACAATGAGCTCCTTGGTCTTCTTGGAGTTAAGGGCCAGGTTGTTGTCAGCGCACCATGCTGCTAAGTGCTGGACCTCCTCCCTGTAGGCCAGCTCATCGTTGTTGCTGATGAGGCCAATCACCGTTGTATCATCTGCATACTTGATGATGGTGTTAGTACCATGTACAGGTGTGCAGTCATAGGTGAAGAGGGAGTAGAGGAGGGGGCTCAGCACACAGCCCTGAGGAACGCCGGTGTTCAGGGTGAGGGTTGAAGAGGTGTGCTTGTCTAACCTCACAGACTGGGGTCTGTTGGTTAGAAAGTCCAGTATCCAGTTGCAGAGGGAGGGGTCGATGCCCAGGTTACCGAGTTTGGTGATCAGTTTTGATGGAATAATGGTGTTGAATGCTGAGCTGTAATCGATGAACAGCATTCTTACATAAGTGTCTCTGTTGTCAAGGTGGGAGAGGGCGGAGTGAAGTGCCGTTGAGATGGCATCCTCCGTACTCCTGTTCTTGCGGTAGGCAAACTGATAGGGATCCAGTGTGGGGGGTAGGCAGCTTTTGAGGTGCCTTTACACTTCCTTACCTCTGTAACTCCCACTCCCCTGACACTCAGTCTGAAGAAGAGTCTCGACCCGAAATGTCACCCATTACTTCTATCCGAAGAGGCTGCCTGAGTTACTCCAGCATTTTGTGGCTACCTTCGATTTAAACCAGCATCTGCTGTTCTTTCATAAACATCAGGATATTAGATTAGATTTCAATAATAATTTATTGATTATTAGAATGAATTGCAGCATCCGTTGGTTTCTATCAGATAATTATTCTGGTTCTGCCATTTAACGTTTGCGGACTGACATTTGTTCCCTCACTTGTTGCTGGAAATCTGAACTAAAAATAGATGATGCTGAAAATACTGAGTGGATCAGGCAGAGAGAAGTGAATCTAATGTTTGAGGTCGGTGACCTTTATTGGTGCTTAATTGCTTCTTAATCTTAATATCACCATCTTGTACATTTATTTTTATACTTTTTGTCATTTAATCTTTCCTGCTTTCCACCTTATCACTTCATCCCTTTTTGGGGGTATTTCAATATGCAGGGTATCTCGGGTTGGAACTGCATCCCATTCGAAGGAATTTGTAGAATGTAGAATTTGTAGAGTTTCTTCCCAGAGGCAATTCGGACTGTAAACGCCTATCTCACCAGGGACTAACTCTACAGAACATTTTTCCTTCCATTATTTACTATGTAAAAGAATATGTGTGTTATGATTGTGTTTATAATTTGTTTGGTTGTTTTGTTGTTTGTCTTTTGCACAAAAGTCCGCGAGCATTGCCACTTTCATTTCACTGCACATCTTGTATGTGTATGTGACAAATAAACTTGACTTGACTTGGCTTGGCCTATGAGATAGCTTCTTAGAGCAGCTCGTGGTTGAGCCCACTAGGGAAAAGGCAATTCTGGATTTGCTGTTGTACAATGAACCAGATTTGATTAGGGAGCTTAAGGTGAAGGAGACAACTTCATCAAGGACCCACACCATCCTGGCCACTCACTCATCTCTCCGCTGCCATCAGGTAGAAGGTACAGCAGGGCTCGAAATTAACAGTTGCCCAGGTGCCAATGGCCACCTAAAGTCCCGCCGAGCATCCTAAAAGCTGTGCCATTTTGCCCGGCTTGGCAAACACCCGGGGCACCTGCCATTCAACTCTGAGTGGGGCCCCTCTCTCTCTCTCTCTCTCTCTCTCTCTGTCACTCTCTGTCTCCGCCCGCCATCCGTGTCTGGGCTGCCGGGCTCCGCTCTGTGATCTTTGGCCGGGTCTCCACTCTCCAGCCGCTCCTCATCCGGCGGCACCGGCCGGCCGCCTTCCACATGCGCACTGCTATGGCCTACACATCCTCCCCCTGCACATGCACACAACCACGGCCAGCACATCAGCCGCCCATCACATGCGCACTGCCATGGTAACTCGTCGGCGCTGGGCACTTTCTCACTCCCTTTGCATTGTGGGAGATCTGGCCGCCATCCTGTGGCCGCCTCGCCACGACCGCTGAAAACCAACGCAGAATCTCTCCCTGGAGCTGGAGTAACTCCATGGAGTAACTCTTGCTTCAGGGAGTAAGAGTTGCTCCAAAATATTCCAATGGAATTTAAACTGGAGGTGGTAAAGGATCCACCACCAAACTCCAAACTTTGAACAATAACAGCCTATTGCACATTATCTGTTTATTTATTGTGTGTATCTATATGGTCTATAGTATATAGACCACACACTGAACTTTTATCTCCTGTTCTGTATTATGTTTACATATTCTGTTGTGCTGTAGTAAGCAAGAATTTAATTGTCCTATCTGGGACACACAACAATAAAACTGTCTTGACTCTTAACTTGGATTTAAGCAAAAAAGGGATCTTGAGGAAAAAAGAGCTACCTTAAATTTAGTTGCGTCTGGTTGGGTAACTATGGTAGGGTGAAGAATATTCCATGCTTTAATTGTGCGGGGGAACTTCATGGAGCAGCCAGCATCTCTGGATAGAAGAAATTGGGTGATGTTTTGGGTAGAGCCCCTTCTTTAGACCCCCTTTGGTTTGAGTGTTTTTAGTTTAATTTAAAGATACAGCGTGGAAATAGGCCCTTCGGCCCACCGAGTCCATGCCGATCACTCGTACACTCGTTCTATCCCACACATTAGCGATGCAAGTCAAGAGGGTTTTATTCACTCACGTTCCCAGTTAGAACAATGAAATCCTTACTTGCAGCAGCACAACAGAATATGTAAACATAGTACTCTGTAAACAATGTTATAAATGAGAAAACAATACAGTGTATATTTATATATGAACATATAACTATATAAATATATATGTGTGTGTGTACCCACACACGCACGATTTCCCTCGTAGGATTAATAAAGTTCTATCGTATAGTATTGTGTGTGTATGAAGGAACTGCGGATGCTGGTTTAAGCTGAAGATAGACACAAAAAGCTGGAGTTACTCAACAGGTCAGACAGAATCTCTGGACAAAAGGAAAGTATTAAGCTTTGGTTGGGTCTGAGAAAGGTTCCTGCACGCCTTTGGAATGTGTAAGGAAACAAGAGCATCCGGAGAAAACCCATGCGATCAAAGGGAAAAAGAGCAAATTCCATACAGACAGCACCCATATTCAGGATCAATTCTGGGTCTCTGGCACTTTTAGGCAGCAACTTTATGGCAAATGTATTGCCCCATAGTCTTGAACTGAATTAATACATACAGGAGCTGAACCACTTCTTTGCTCGCTTTGAAGTGGAGCCACCCGAGACAGCCACATCACAGCACATGGTCCACAGCAGCCTAACCCTCAAGATAGAGGAGCATGAGGTGAGGCGCACTCTGCGGGCCATCAATCCAAGGAAGGCTACTGGACCTGACGGCGTCTCTGGACGCGTGTTGAAGGACTGTGCCAACCAGTTGGCTGGAGTCTTTACAAGGATTTTTAACCAGTCTCTGGCCCAGTCCACTGTTCCACCCTGTCTGAAGTCCTCCACCATAGTCCCCTTGCCCAAAAAAACCAACATCTCCAGCCTCAACGACTACCGGCCAGTCGCACTCACACCAGTGGTGATGAAGTGTTTTGAAAAACTGGTCCGGGGTCATATCACATCACTCCTGCCCCGAAGCTTTGACCCCCACCAGTTTGCGTACAGAGCAAATAGATCTACAGAGGACGCTGTAGCCACAGCTCTCCATGCTGCACTGTCTCACCTGGAGCAGCGGGGGAGCTACGTGCGGATGCTCTTTGTGGACTACAGCTCTGCTTTTAATACCATCCTTCCCCACAAACTGGTGGACAAACTGGGGGACTTGGGACTTCCACACTCCACCTGTACGTGGATAAATAGCTTCCTGTCGGGTCGCAGCCAGAGAGTCAGAGTGGGCCATCATACATCCACGGCCCTCAGCCTCAGTACCGGCTCTCCACAGGGCTGCGTACTGAGCCCCCTGCTCTACACCATCTACACACATGACTGCACCCCCGCCCACCACAGCAACACCATTGTCAAATTTGCGGATGACACTACGGTGGTGGGACTCATCTCCGGGGGGGATGAGTACGCCTACCAGGATGAGGTGGAGCAGCTGACAGTGTGGTGTGAAGAAAATAACCTGCTCCTCAACACCTTAAAGACAAAGGAAGTAATAATAGACTTCAGGAAGAATAAAACGGACATGGTACCATTGACTATCAGAGGGGACTGTAGAGAGGGTGGTGGATTTCTGCTTCCTGGGAATCCATATTGAGGAGGACCTGACGTGGAGCGTGAACACCACTGCGCTGCTGAAAAAGGTCCAGCAGAGACTGCACTTCCTGAGGGTGCTCAGGAAGAATAACATCACTCAGAGACTGCTGCTGTCCTTTTATCGGTGCTCCATTGAGAGCATCCTAACATACTGTGTATGCGTGTGGTACACCAGCTGCTCAGAGGAAAGCGCTCCAGAGGGCCATTGACAACGCCCAGAGGATTGTCGGCTGCCCTCTCCTTACCTTGGAGGACTTGCACAGTTCCCGCTGCACCAAAAAATCCCAGAGTATCATAAAGGACATTTCCCACCCCGGACACTCCCTGTTTGAACTGTTGCCGTCAGGCAGACGGTACAGATCTACAAGGACAAGGACGAACAGACTAAAAAAGTTTTTACCCCACTGCTATAAAAGCACTAAATGTAGCCGCCAAGGAACGCAGGGGCGAGACATACTAAGGGACTGTGGTACACTGTGAAATCGACAGAAGGATGGAGGGTTGGGTGTTTATGCGTGCTATTTTCGTGATATTTATTTAGTTGTTTATCTTTTAATATTTTACCTTGTATGTATCGTTAGCTTTTAGAAATGTTTGAATGGTGCACTGACTGGCTGACATTTTTAAATTTCGTTGTACATGGCTCATGTTACAATGACAATAAAGAAACTATTCTATTCAGTAGCTGTAAAGGGGACATAGCGTCACTTATATTTAAGACTGAAAAAGGATACTTTCTTTATTTTAGTAACCAAAGTTATCAACACATTTTCTCTGTTGGAACACAAAAAAAATGGCATAGCTGGTAGACTTGCTGCCTCACAAACACCAGAGATCTGTGTTTGATCCTGTCCTCGGGCAATGTCCGTGTTGAATTTGTAAAAAAGGTCGGATTCGGAATGGGAGGGGGAGTTGAAGTGCTGAGGCACTGGGAGATCAGGTTGGTTATTGCGAACTGAGTAGAGGTGTTGTGCAAAGCGATCGCCAAGCTTGGGCTTGATCTCACGAGGTTGATCATACACTGAATAATCCAACCACATTTTTTGTTTAAGTGGAAAGAAATAATAGAAATTCCATTCATTGCAACGTGTAAAAAGAGATACTGTATTATAATTTTGCTGCATGCCATTGTGGTATATATCATGTCTTTATTTGGTGAATATGTTTAGTTTGTAACTTTAAAATGAGGTAGAGTTGAGGTGATTTAATGTAATTTAAGGTAGAGTTGAGGTGATTTAAGGTAATTTAAGGTAGAGTTGAGGTTATGTACGGTAAGATAGCATTGAGGTAATGTAAGGTAGAGTTGAGGAGATTTGAGGTAGAGTTGAGGAGATTTGAGGTAAATTGAGGTAATTGAAGGTAGAGTTGGTGTAATTTAAGGTAGAGGATGTAATTTAAGGTAGTTGAGTTAATTTAAGGTAGTTGAGGTAATGCAAGGTTGAGGTGATTTAATTTAAGGTAGAGGTGATTTGAGGTAATTTAAGGTAGAGTTGAGATGATTGGAGGTGATCTAAGGTCGAGTTGAGGAAATTTAAGGTAGAGTAGAGGTGATTTAAGATAGTTGTGTTGTGATTTAAGGTAGGTAGAGTTGAGGTAATTTAAGGTTGAGGTGATTTAAATAGGGAAATTTAAGATAAAGTTAAAGTAGAAATAGGGAAATTTAAGGTGACGTTAAGGTAGAAAGAGGGAAAGTTAAGGTGACGTTAACGTAGAAATAGGTAAAGTTAAGGTAGACATAGGTAAAGTTAAGGTAGAAATAGGGTAGAAATAGGAAATGTTAAGGTAGAAATAGGAAATGAATGTTAAGGTAGAAATAGGGAAGGTTTAGGGAAAGATACGGTAGAAATAGGGAATGTTAAGGTAAAAATAGGGAAAGTTAATGTAAAAATGGAGAATAGAAAAAATTGGGAAAAATTAGAGATAAAAGGGGAAATAATTAGAGAAAAGGGAAAAAATTAGAGGGGAAAAATTGGGGGGGAAATAGAAAAAAGGGGAAAAAATAAAAAATAAATATATATAACACACTACTGTTCTGTATTTATGCTTACTATATTCTGTTGTGCTGCAGCAAGCAAGAATTTCATTGTCCTATCTAGGACACGTGACAATAAACTACGTGACTTGACTCTTGACGATCATAATACGATAGAATTTAATCCGCAGTTGGAGAGGGAGAAGCTGAAATCAGACATGTCTGTATTACTGTTGAGTAAAGGTAACTACAGCGGCATGAGGGAAGAGCTGGCTAAAGTTTACTGGAAGGAAACTCTAGAGCAGGAATGACGGTGGAGCAGTAGTGGCAGGAGTTTCTGAAAGTAATGCGGGAGACGCAGGTTCTTGTTTTGTTTAAAACCATTTCACTTCCTAATTTTTCTCCGTTCCATTAACCTGAAAAGTTTTGACGTAACAATGTCTGTTTGTCTTTCAACAGGTGCTTCTGATCTGCTGGATGGTTTCAGCATTTTCTGTTTCTCATTTTCTGGTCTCTGTTTTTATTTTAGACTCAAAGTTAATGCTCTCTTCTGATTTAGTGTTGACATCTTGTTTTTTGGCCTACATATAGGAATAGGATAAATACTTGAGCAGAAGTTGAGTTTAGGGGGAAAGACCCTAAAACTAGCACCAATTAGATTCTATTTGAAACTGTTGGTGCAGAGTTGATGGTTGGGATTGTGTTTGGAGTGAAATAACTACTTTTATAATTCTACACTGATTGTCAGGAGGAGAGATGCTGTTAAACTGGGTGGGTCTTGAAGTAATTGGATTCCACATTGATATAGAAATATTGAGAGCTTGTGGTGTTGTGATATTTAGTGCATTTGATGAGTATATAATGGCACCTTGTTACTCTTGCTGGTTAAATGTTTTGCTTTTTTTTATCCCCAATCTTGCTGGACAGTTATTCAACAAGCAGTCGTTATCCTTCAGTCCTTGACCAAAAGTCCTGGTTCATTTAAGCTGAGGCCTACTAATCTCTATTTATGGCAATCAAAATGAGTTTATTTCCACTTTTACTTATTTCTGTGCTGACAAATCGTCTAAGCCATCCTCCAATTCAAACCCAAAGCTATAGAACTTTGTTCCTAAACTTTTCCATTTCTCCACTCTTTTTTAAAAACATACCTATTTACTAAATTTAAAAAGTGCAAGTTATTCATTGGTAGTTCTAGAAACATAGAAAATAGGTGCAGGAGGAGGCCATTCGGCCTTTCAAGTCAGCACCGCCATTCATTGTGATCATGGCTGATCATCCCCAATCAATAACCCGTGCCTGCCTTCTCCCCATATCCCTTGATTCCACTAGCCCCTAGAGCTCTATCTATAGAAACATAGAATATTGCTCTTAAATGCATTTTGCACGGTCCAGGAATGATTTGTGCTGGTGTTGTTCATGAGAACATAGTGGGAAAAGTCCCAAACACCGGGAAACCATTCATGCCGTTTTAGAGGAGGCGAAAATGTGCTAAGCGTATATCAAAGAGTGGAGGAACAGGTCAGGCAGCATTGGGGACTCTGATCCACCATATGATAGTTTCCTGCAAAAAACGTTCAATTATAACTAGCATTGCCCAATCCCATGGCGGAACAAATAAAACTAGACTGCCACGAGCAGAGTATTAATAGAAGCTAACGCACTGTGGAAAAGGGATAATAAATGGCCAAAGAAATGGATAAACCAACTGCTTAACATTTAGCATTTGGATTAAATATTTATTCTGTATAAAATATTGCACTAAATTTGTACTTGTGTTTGCAACTGTTTCAGTTTGCATAAAATAACGCAAAAAGGACCGAACATTGTCAGAAGTCCGCTGCCGTTGTGACATGTTAATCTAGTTCCTTGTTGCATATGTTTAGATGCGTTTGCAAGCTCCTTGCCGAGTACCGAAGTACAATTTTTAAAATTTGAGTTCTCAACCAAATTCTACTGCACCTCCACAGCCATCTCTCCCTTGTTGTGGCAAAATGTTCTGACATGGCACTCGTGTTTTTTGAGGATGTAAAAGAAATGTTCTAAAATGATAGACATCATTAAACTGATGCTAAGTGTGGATTCTGGTTCTGAAATTGAAAACATTAGTGATAATTAGTCTCATGTGCCTGCTGCTCTCAGAGTTAGGAGGAAAATTAATGTGCAACATTTGTACCTGCTGATTAACCCTCCAGGTAAAGTAGCTTTGTATGTTGCTGTCGTGAGTGTGTGTGTACAATACTATTCAAACAGAAGAGCTCTGGTAGACAGTCACACAGGACCATTGTTTAAGTAGAAGTAATTAAGGTATCTGGTGTAATTAATGATAAACAGAGTGCATTCCTCGGGCAATAGAATTTCAGGACAAACATCAGGAAATGAGAGGACAAAAATAAATCCATTTATAAATGGAAAAAGTGACAGCTCTTTATATACATTGAAATGTAAATGGTGGTAAAGGCTGTTAAATCATTAAGATTAATTGTATATGTTAATATTTCAGTTCAATGATCTGTCATCAGAAGATGTAATTAATATAATTTTCCTCTTCATTGAACACTGTCTTTAAAACAAATGATTTGGCAGCAAGAGAAGTGAGTTTGGTTTAGTTCAAAGATACAGCGCGGAAACAGGCCCTTCAGCACACCGTGTCCGCACCGCCCAACGATCCCCGCACATTAACACTAACCTACACACACTAGGGATAATTTACCCCAAGCCAATTAACCTACACACCTGTATGTCTATGGGGCGTGAGAGAAAACCAAAGATCTAGAAGAAAACCCACACGGTCACGGGGAGAAACGTACAAACTCCGTACAGGCAGCACCTGGAGTCGGGATCAAACCCGGGTCTCTGGCGCTGTAAGACAGCAATTACCACTGCCCCACCATGCCGTCCCACAAGGCTTATCCAGCACTTGGTATATTCATGGAAGGTTTGAATGTAACCACAATTGCATGTGCATCTACCCATCATAGATAGCCTTTCAAGTCTTGTTTAGTAATGAATCATCAGTACCTAACATTGTTGCCTGTAAATAGCTGATAAACATCAAGAAGTTTTTCATAGTGTTTATGGCTAAAACAAAAGGCAGAAAGAAAGCTTGTATTGATTTTCATATCCATTACAAAGTTACCTTAGCAATTTGTCTCAGAAGTCTGAAGAAGGATCTCGACCCGAAACATCACCCATTCCTCTCTCACTGAGTTACTCCAGCATTTTGTATCTATTTTCCTTAACAGTCTATTTCATCTTCTCTTTGCCACAATAACACTGATCTACTATATTTATTGTTAACTTTAAAGTTGCAGGGGAATCAACTCCCCACACCCCCCCCCCCCAACGAAAGCAGACATGGAAGTTGGAAATAAAACAAACCGTGAGATGAAAAAAGAATAAGTAAGGGTCCTGACCTGAAACATCACCTATCCATGTTCTCCAGTTGCTGCCTGACCAACTGGATTACTCCAGCATTTAGTCATTTTTTTGTAGACCAGCATCTGCAGTTCTTTGTGTCTCAATGATATATAATTAAATGGTTTTGGTGGAGCATAGGCTGACCCTTGGTGATGCTTGCACCATTTCTGAGGGGACAGTTGAGATCAGTATTGAAACTGCGATGGGGTCCGTGCACTCTGCATTATTTACCCCGGATGCTGAATGTTCCGAATGCATGACCTTGAGATTTTCCACCGTATCTTGACGCAGGAATCATTGGGAGATGTTTACAGGCAGAACAGTTGTTCTCGTGCCAAAGCTGCACGCCGTGGTCAACAAGCATCAGATGGCTTACCCCGAGGCATTTACCACCGTAGCCGGGGACTTCAACAAAGCCAACCTGAAGAAATCGTTCTCTAACTTCCACCAACATGTCTCCTGCAGCACCAGAGGATCAAACACCCTTGACCACTGCTCAAAGATGCCTATCGCTCTATCCCTCGCCCTCACTTCGGAAAATCCGACCATTCAGCGGTGCTGCTTCTTCCTGCATACAGGCAGCAACTGAAGAAAGCACCCCAGAGGTGAGGTCTGTACAGAACTGGTTGGGTGGGGGGGGAAGGGGCAGAGGAACAACGCCAGGACTGCTTCGAGTCTAGACTGGACAATGTTTAAGGACTCGGCAATGGACCTGAATGAATAAGCCACAGTCGTTACAGACTTCATAAGGAAATGTGTGGAGGACTGCGTTCCAACAAAAGCTTTCTGAGTGTTTCCTAACCAGAAGCCTTGGATGAACCATGAGATCTGCATTCTTCTGAAGTCCAGATCCCAGGCATTCAGGTCTGGTGATGCAGAGGTCTATAATAAGTCCAGATACGACCTTGGTACGGCCAAAAGGGACTTCTGCTCTAAGCTGGAGGATGAGACGGATGTACGGCAACTGTGGCAGGGCTTGAATGCCGTTACATCCTACAAGGCAAAATCAGGAGGCGGCTCAAACGACAGTGAAGCATCACTCCCTGATGAGCTCAATGTATTCTACGCACGGTTCGATGGGGGAGAACACTGATGTGCCTTCCCGAGCCCCTTGGACCATTTGGACAATAAAAACACTTGTGTCAGGCTGTTGTTAATAGACTACAGCTTGGCGTTTAATACCATCATCCCTTCCAAGCTGGTTACCAAGCTCACAGAACTGGGCCTCTGTGCATCCCTCTGCAATTGGATCCTCAACTTCCTCATCCACAGACCACAGTTTGTTCGAATTGGAGGAACCACTTCACCCTCAGTAACAATTAGTACAGGAGCACCTCAAGGCTGCGTGCTCAGCCCCCTGCTGTATACTCATGACTGCATAGTCAGTCATAGTGCAAACTCCATCATCAAGTTCGCTGATTACACCACTGTGGTTGGACGAATCACAGATGGGAACGAGTTGGAGAATAGAAGTGCCAGTCCATCACCGGCTTTCACCTCCCCACCATCGAAGGGATCTATCGTAGTCGCTGCCTCAAAGGCAGACAATCATCAAGGACCCACCCCATCCTGGCCATACACTTATCTCACCACTGCCATCAGGAAGAAGGTACAGGAACCGAAGACTAACGTCCAGGTTCAGGAACAGCTTCTTCCCCACAGCCATCAGGCTATTAAACACAACGATGAATAAGCTATGAGCTCTGAACTGCAAAATACTATATTATTATCTGTTATTTGCACTATATTTATTATTTATTGAACATTTTTTTGTTTCCCGTTATACAATGTTTACATATTCACATATTCTGGGGTGCTGCAGCAAGTAAAGGGCCTGTCCCACTTGGGCATCGTTTGCGCTTCACGCAGATGACGCACAAAGATTTTGTACATCCCAAAATCCTGAGGCGCCGCGCGTCACTGCCTACGTCGCCACGCACCATGCGTGCGTAATGCGCATCATGCGCGCATCACGTGACGCGTAAATGATGTCGCATATGACGCCCAAGTGGGACACACCCTTAAGAATTTCATTGTCCGTCCGGGACATATGACAATAAAACACTATTGACTTGAATAAGGAAATTCAAGGTTCTTGTAAAGTTAATACAACTTTCATTAGGGATTTCAATGTACATAGGGCAAACTGAATTAGTACAAGCACCACAATGGATGAATACCTTGAATATAGATGCCTAGATCAGTTGCAACAAGAAAAAAGTGAATTAAAAGGGAACATATTAAGAGAAACCATATTAAGAGAGAATTTCACGTTAAGGTTGAAACTGATGTATCTAAATGAAGGAATGGGAGGGGCAGCTTGGCAGTGTGTAGTGGTGAACTACATTTCAAGGTATGACGAAGAAAAAATAACCTGGGGAAACACCGTGAGGCAGGCAGCATCTGTGGGTGGGGAATGAGCAGATAATGTTTTATGGTAAGGTGGGACTTCGTAATAGTGTGTCTGAAATTTTCTCACCACTAATTAACTTTTCCACAATTAAGCTATTGTTTTTCTAAAGCCTTTTTTTTGCTATGACATGTGATTTCTTAGGATTGCAACCAAGTGGGACAAAGGAATGCACAGCTAATGAAGCACGCTTGAGTTGCGTTTACCTGCGATTAGGTGCTGTCACTCAAAGTTCAGTAAAAGCTGTGAAATGAAAGATTTCAGTGATCTGTTTCAGTGTTGAATGACAAACAGATATTGGCCAGGACTTTCAACAGTCCAGAGTGTTTAATTGTCATTTGTACTGACATCAGAACAATGAAATTCTTACTTGCAGCAGCATAACAGGCCCGTAAACACAATACACATGGAGAATATATTTAACACAAAATCTCAGGTAAATGAATAACCCCAATAGTATTGCAAAAAAAAAAACCAAAGTCATGGTGCAACTAAAGACAATACATTAGGAATACTTAAGTTTCCTAATATTTTACATCCACTTGAAAGGGCAGGGAAGGCATCCAGCCTTTCTGCAGCTAGCACTATCAACTAGACAGCGCCTCTTCTGAGAATATGCTGTTATTAACCAGAATTTT
This sequence comes from Leucoraja erinaceus, assembly GCF_028641065.1. Lineage (NCBI taxonomy): Eukaryota > Metazoa > Chordata > Chondrichthyes > Rajiformes > Rajidae > Leucoraja > Leucoraja erinaceus. The sequence goes on along the minus strand of NC_073386.1, from coordinate 54,696,852 downwards.
TTTTGACTTCCTATCTGGAATTGTGAACCACACCTAATTTGGAACTGTTTCTTTGATACAAATTTGGTGTACAGTGCCATTCGAGAACTTCCTGACTACAGGTGCTGTCTGTACGGAGTTTGTACGTTCTCTCTGTGAGCGTATGGGTTTTCTCCGAGTTCTCCGGTTTTCTCCCACACTCCAAAGGCAGGCAGGTTTGTAGGTTATTTAGCTTCTGTAATTGTAAGTTGTCCCTAGTGTGACGGGTAGTGCAGATAGAACGGGTGATCTCTGGTTGGCATGGACTCGGTGGGCCGAAGGGTCTGTTTACATGCTGTATCTCTAAAATCTTAACATTAGAACATAGCACAGGAATAGGCCCTTTGGCCCACTATGTCTGTGCGAATATGATGCCAAAACCATCACTTGCACCCATATCCCTCCATTCTCCGCACATCCATATACCTTTTAAATACCACTAACGTATCAGCTTCAAACACCACTCCTGGAAGCACGTTCTAGGTACTCACCACCCTTTGTGTAAAAAAAGGAACGTGTGGTCCATCTCCTTTAAATGTTACCATTCTCTTTTTAGAGCCATGTCCTCTAGAATTTTAATGTTTCCATTATGGAAAAGGATTCTGACTGTCTACCCTATCTTTGTGTACTTCTATCAGATCTCCCAGCAACCTCTGGTGTTCCAACAAAAACAATCCAAGTCTGTCCAACCTCTCCCATGTAGTTAATACACCCAAATACAGGCAGCATCCTGGTAAACCTCCTCTGCACCCTTTCCTAAGCCTGCACATCCTTACAGTAATGGGGTGACCAGAACTGCATAGTATTATGTGGTCAAAGTTCTATAATGCTGCATCATGAAGTCTTATTCTGAAATCTTATAATTGTACCATGAGTGAGGGGGGATCTTATAGAAACATATAAAATTATAAAAGGACCTGACAAGCTAGATGCAGGAAAAATGTTCCCAATGTTGGGCCAGTCCAGAACCAGGGGCCACAGTCTTAGAATAAAGGGGAGGCCATTTAAGACTGAGGTGAGAAAAAGTTTTCACCCAGAGAGTTGTGAATTTATGGAATTCCCTGCCACAGAGGGCAATGGAGGCCAAGTCACTTGATGGATTAAGAGAGAGTTAGATAGAGCTCTAGGGGCTAGTGGAGTCGAGGGATATGGGGAGAAGGCAGGCACGGGTTATTGTTGGGGGACGATCAGCCATGATCACAGTGAATGGCGGTGCTGGCTCGAAGGGCCGAATGGCCCCCTGCACCTCTTTTCTATGTTTCTATGAATGCAATTTTTTGGGGTGGAAAAAATAAAAGAGGAAGATTAACATTTGGATAAATTCCACAATCTCAATTTGTATGAAAACAAAAATGATTTCACGAAAATAATGTCCAAATATAAATTGTAACAAATCATTTAAGCACTAAAGGCCAATGTTTGAAACTTTAGGATGGGAATAAGGAGGTGCCAGGTAGCTCTCTTATACTCAAGGAATAATGAATTCTGAAATAACTTGTCAGGGATAATAATTTGAGATGAAAATATAAGTGAATTCAAGAGAGAACTATTTTTCCTTTAAGAGTAAGAAAGGATCGAGGTATTTACTGGAAGGTGGGGCACTGAGTTAATCTATATCAAGCATAAGGCAAATTTGATAACAATTCTTTTGTTCTTCAAAATTAACAACTTTTCTTTCTTTCAAAGATGCCCGAGAAAGCGATGTTCTCCAAGAAAGCCAAGGATGGACACGACCTGAATGGATTTGAAATGTACATCTTCCACTGTGTGACCGTTTTCTGCTTTTCCTGAGAAGACATGAACTGCAGATAGTGACTTTGGAGAAATGTCGATGGCAACTGCCTGCACGGCAGAGGTGATGCCATCACAAAATGCCAGCCGCTACTTCAGCTACACACTGGAAAGCCACACGGTGGAGGCCTTTAAAATAATGAATGAGATACGTCTAAATAAGCAACTCTGCGATGTGACACTCAGGGTGAAGCACAATACTCTGGAAGAGGAATTTGTTGCACACAAGATCGTTCTTGCTTCCTGTAGCCCTGTTTTCAAGGCCATGTTTACCAATGGCTTGAAAGAATGTGGAATGGAGGTGATACCCATTGAGGGTATCCACCCTAAAGTCATGCAGCGTTTGATTGAGTTTGCATACACTGCCAGTATTACGGTGGGAGAGAAATGTGTGCTGCACGTTATGAATGGAGCAGTTATGTACCAGATAGATAGCGTTGTGAAAGCATGCTGCGAATTCCTGGTGGAGCAATTGGATCCAAGTAATGCCATTGGTATCGCCTCATTTGCAGAGCAAATTGCCTGCCTTGAGTTGAGTCAAAAGTCCAGAGAGTATATATACCTGCACTTTAGTGAGGTAGGTACAAATATTGGTTATTTAAAATTTTGTATGGGTCAATGAGATTTACCTGGTGCTTTTGGAACATAGTAATAAGAGGAGGCCATTAAGCCTATTGTTTGCTCCATCACTTGGATCACAGCTGATTAGTGAACTTCTGCTCGAAGGTGTGCCTCCAAAATGCTACTTCGATATAATGCGATCATTGAATTAGGAAACACTATTTGTATTAAATGGGCTGAATCAATTGTAACCAATTTCTTTCAGGAACCTGAGAACCACTTAAATTACTTTGAAATTGTGCAGAAATAAAGCTCTCGGGTGGGGAGGGGGGGGGGGGGGGGGGGGGGGGAGAAATGTTTCTGTGCAAACCCCCGAAAGTAATCAAACACTATTGTCTGCTAAGAACACAACATGGAGCAGCACAGTGGTGTAGCTGGTATAGCTGGCTGCCTCACAACGCCAGAGACTTGGGTTCAATCCTGGACTGGAGTTGCTCCGGTTTCTTCCCACATCCTGAAACATAGGTTAATTGGCCTCCAAAAATAGCCCCTAAAATAATGTGTAGAGGGAGTGGATGCAAAAGTGAGATAACAGAACTGGTGTGAACGGGTGATCAATGCTTGGTGTGGACTCGGTGGGCCGAAGGGCATGTTTCCATGCTGTATCTTTCAAACAATTTTTAAAAACCTCCTTTAATGTGGAAGGCATTTGAACCTGGCAAACAATCTCCTCTATTGACACTTGTGCAAAATTACTCTATTAAACACTCTTTTCCCCAATGGCACCATTATTTTTATAACAATATTTTCTATAGCATGAGGTTTCTTAGGAATACAACTATTGTGTTATAGCAGAACTCATTGTACCTGGATTCCATTTAACCACTCTCTCTTAAATACTTTGGTACTAGCTTGAATTGAATTTACTGGTTTTGAAACTTTCAAATGGTTCACAACTACATATCTCAAAAAAGGTATGTGTTTGGGTTTTGGGGTGGTTAGTGCAAAAAGCAAGCCTAGTTATTAAATTTCCAACATTTATTAATGCCTTCTGGTTGCAGTCATCAATAATCAGCCACTGACATCTGATAAAGAAACATCCTGAGTACTGAGGTTGCATGGATGATGCATCGTGCATGTTTGGGTCATCAGAACAGAGAAGCTGAGTTGGTTGCAATTTTAAAATCAAATCTGAGTCCTGAATTCTGTCACATGACCTTTTGGCAGGTTAGTTAGGAAGGATGACATTGCATTTATTACTGGAGGGACAAGTTACATAGAAACATAGAAATTAGCTGCAGGAGTAGGCCATTCGGCCCTTCGAGCCTGCACCGCCATTCAATATGATCATGGCTGATCATCCAACTTGGTATCCCGTACCTGCCTTCTCTCCATACCCTCTGATCCCCTTAACCACAAGGGCCACATCTAACTCCCTCTTAAATATAGCCAATGAACTGCCCTCAACTACCCTCTGTGGCAGAGAGTTCCAGAGATTCACCACTCTCTGTGTGAAAGTTTTTCTCATCTCGGTTTTAAAGGATTTCCCCCTTATCCTTAAGCTGTGACCCCTTGTCCTGGACTTCCCCAACATCAGGAACAATCTTCCTGCATCTAGGCTGTCCAACCCCTTAAGAATGTTGTAAGTTTCTATAAGATCCCCTCTTAATCTCCTAAATTCTAGAGAGTATAAACCAAGTCTATCCAGTCTTTCTTCATAAGACAATCCTGACATCCCAGGAATCAGTCTGGTGAACCTTCTCTGCACTCCCTCTATGGCAATAATGTCCTTCCTCAGATTTGGAGACCAAAACTGTACGCGATACTCCAGGTGTGGTCTCACCAAGACCCTGTACAACTGCAGTAGAACCTCCCTGCTCCTATACTCAAATCCTTTTGCTATGAAAGCTAACATACCATTCACTTTCTTCACTGCCTGCTGCACCTGCATGCCTACTTTCAATGACTGGTGTACCATGACACCCAGGTCTTGCTGCATCTCCCCCTTTCCCAATTGGCCACCATTTAGATAATAGTCTGCTAAGACCGTTAGAATACTCTTCACTTGCCTGGGTGAGTGAAACTCCTCCAGTGCTGAAAGCTCAATATCATTCTGGATGCAGCAGCCTGGGTCATTGACAAGGCTTCTACCAGGGTAATGTTCATACCCGGGCATTGACCTGCCTACACTATTTTGAAGGCACTTCCAAAATCAGTGCCTTTTGCCACAAGAAGGATAAGAATTAAAAGTAGCAGGTTCATGGGAATACCAACAATCACAAGTTATCCTTTTGCAAATATCTTCAGTTTCTTCATGGTTATTGGGTCTAAATCCTTGAACTCTACCCGACACCAGAAGCATTGTAGTTGTCCTATAAAGCAGCTTGCTTCTCACTTCTCTGTAGTGATAAATGCAATATTCAAATTTGTTAATGATTTTATTTTTTTTTTAAGTAATGATAAGCTTGAAACTACTGAATTATTCTGATGCTTAGGTTGCATTTTTTTGGGGAACTAATCTGATGTCCATAATCTTATTTGGCCTTGATGTGGGATTATCTATGGTAATATTGTTCACTTTTTCAACACTCTTCGCTGAAATGGCATTTGGTTATTTTCACCATCTTCCCAAATTAGGTATGTTGACCTTGCCAGATATATATACATGTCTGGACCTGAAACGTCACCCATTCCTTCTCTCCAGAGATGCTGCCAGTCCTGCTGAGTTACTCCAGCATTTTGTCCATCTTCGGTGTAAACCAGCTTCTGCAGTTCCTTCTTGCATATAAATGCATATCTTGTCAGATTTAACATAAAGAGTAGGACATATCATTTATATGTCCATACATTATGGGCTAAGACAAATGTTTCTCCATATTGGCACATCTATCAAATGTCTGGAGTGGCAGATTAAATGCATTCTTTGCAAAATAAATTATTTCCTGCCCCTTTTCCTGATTTGCCTTGTCCAACAACATACAAACAGGTAGGAATAGCTATGAATACCGAATCAACAGCACAAAAATCAAGCGACTTAATTGATCTGAAAATTCATTTTATTATTATAATAATAATAACTTTATTTGGATAGTAGTTTTCATAAAATTGAATTCAACCCAAATGCTTTGCACAAAAACAAAAAAACAATTTAAAACAGTAAGGACATAGACAGCTAATCGCATAAAAATCACAGATTTATATAAAAAAATATAAAATAAAAGAATAAAAAAAGGAGTGTAAAAAGACAAAAAACAAAAGCACTGAGGTTAAATACAGAGTCCCATATACTATATGAGCACACAAGTTGCTGAAGGGTATGCTGAAATAAATACAATAAAGGTATTTTTTACAATGTCAGAAGAAGAAGTAAAGTCAGTTAAAAGCTTGATTGAAAAGATAGGTTTTTAGCTGCCATTATAAAAATGTTATTTAATGATCAACTGATTAAAACAGTTTCATAAAATATTGCATAAAGATAAATAATTGAATGTTTTGCAAACAATCTAATTCGATTTGTCTTGAGCAACAAGGCTTCTATTTTTTTTTTTACCTTTTGGCTACATCTGTGCAGCTATTCCCAATTCCCAATTTCCTTTCCATTTCCGCTATTAAACTGTCAAATATCTGATGTCTGCCTTACTAGTGCCAGCTACTACTAATTCTGGACTTGAATCAAAGTTTTAAATTGCATCCATGAACTGGGGAAAAAATAAGGACAACTCGTTAGGCTAGAGTAGAACAGTTCAATAATGCAAAAAGGAGCTATCTTTTAATTAAAAAATAATGTGTGGAGAGTGGGAGTAGATGTGGGGAATAGGATTTGAAGACTCCAATTGATCATGCATTGACTTTGGAATCACCACCCTTGGTCTTGCTAAGCCTGTTCATCCCTTTATTGTGATACCTGTCATGTTGTTCTCAAAAAGCCAGATTTCTTTGGCACAACATGAGCAGCAAAATTATCATTTACAATGCACTGTGGAACCCCGATCCCCAAAACGCTTCCACGAACTCCTCCAGAGTCTCGACCCAGAGTCCTTCCGAAGATGCCATCTATCCCGCTGAGTTACTCCAACTTTTTGTGTCTATCCAGGGTTCAAAGTTATGATGAGCATTTAATTGCTCTGGGATTTTAAAGCTCTTTTAAAAAATCAAGTAATCAAGTAAATTTCGCACTTTTTAAAGAAAATAAAACAAATTTAACGTAGAACTGAGTTTTTTTTTAGAATGGCTTGCCCTTTCCGTGGCAGCAGTAAAGGAAGCAATCCGCGATGAAAGTGATACAGCATCTGAGCTGGTTTTTTCATTTTCCGCCCCAACATTAATGGAAAGGATCGTTAGCAAGACACCACTTTGCTGCTGTTGCTTCCTTCAGAGAAGCAAGCTGACACATTTGCATTCCAAACCTATTAATGAGCTCCAGACTAGAATAAATTCTGAACATCTGCATTTTGTTTTGACGGTGTGTGTGTGTAGACGTTCCCTTTATCAATAACATCTGGACATTAAACTAAAGAGGAAAAGGGGGGGGGGGAATAAACAGGAAGAGATGGCACCAAAGAAAATGTCACCATTTGTTTGTGTCTAATGTTTACAGTGATGATTGAATACTTGGGCAGCTTGTTGTAGAACAGCAACGAGTATCTCTGCTTTAAAGGAGTATTCCTATATTTCCATCTCCATTTGTTTTTTTTTAATTGAAAAAGTAAGTGTGAGGATTGTGATCATTATTTATACCTGGAATTGGTTGGAGTAGATAGGACTTATTTACTGAAAATCTTTGTATCCCCATGAAGCTAAAGCTGGATTTAAATCCAAGTTCCTAAGCTGTAAGATCATGTCAAGCTTTCTTTACCTTTCCCAATTGATTTTTGTATTGAAGTGTATTACTATGATACCTCTTCAGTTTCAATGGTATTTTGCGGAATGTAACATTCCATGAGTAAACCTGTGGGAGCAGATGATTTATTTTTACTGAATTGGGAGTTGTACAAAGGCTCAATAGATCTAGTAGATGTGAACGCTACAAGAATGTTCTACGCGCTTTTAATGCTGAGAACCTGTCACTAAAGCACCAGTCTGACCTCATTTAAAAGTGGAGAGAGTTATTTGAAAGAGAGAGGGGAGAAGGAACAGAGAGTATTGGCACTAAAGAGGATCTTTAATGTGAAGTATCTTCTTCCATTACCCATTCCAAAAGCTCAGCAGTAAGGGGAAAGACACCAAATCATTTTTTTAAAGTGTGCTAATTAAGATTGGAGTGTGAAGGTGTATTATTTCTCAGAATAATTTGTATAAAGATGTGTTGAACTCTTCCTGCAATTACTAGAAGTTTGTTTCAAAACTACCACATTTTTATAATTTTTTAAAGATAAGTATTTTATGAAAAGTGATCAAATAAAGTTAAATAGGAATAATATTTTACAAGAGCTATGCTTCACTATCTTCCCAAGAGGTAACACAATTCTACTGCATTTTTCTAATAGGTAGCAAAACAAGAGGAGTTCTTCAACCTCACTCAGTGCCAATTGGTCAGCCTGATCAGCCGAGATGAATTGAACGTGCGTTGTGAATCTGAAGTCTATCATGCTTGCATCGAGTGGGTGAAATATGATCCTGAGAACAGACATCCATACGTACATGCATTATTAAATGCAGTGAGGTGCCATTCTCTCACCCCAAACTTCCTGAAAACTCAACTGCAGAAGTGCGAAATACTCCAAATGGATTCCAAGTGCAAAGATTACCTCGTGGAAGTCTTTAAGGAGCTGACACTGCACAAACCGACCAAGGCATGTCCCTGCCGGTCTCCGAACGTTCCTCAGTTAATGTACACCGCAGGGGGCTATTACCGACAGTCGCTGAATTTTCTGGAAGCCTACAATCCTCTGGAGAACTGCTGGATCCGATTGACGGACATGCCGATGCCTCGGAGTGGTTTAGCAGCCTGCACGGTGCATGGGCTTCTCTATGCAGTCGGAGGCAGAAACAACTCGCCAGACGGCAACACCGATTCAGATGCTTTGGATTGTTACAATCCTATGAACAATCAGTGGTCCCCCCGCACACCAATGAATGTTCCCAGGAACAGAGTTGGAGGAGGAGTGATTGATGGCCTGATCTATGCTGTTGGTGGGTCTGAAGGCTGCATCCATCACAATTCTGTGGAAAGGTTTGAGCTACATTTCATGAGATATATTTATTTATTTTTCTGCGTCCTTTTCCGCTCTCCCCACTCGCGCTCTCCTCAATCTGAGACTTCTGAATCTTAATGCAACGTCTGGTGTCCCTGCTGCTTATCTCAGCAGTAGACTACCGTGAGCAAGTGAGCACTTGTGTGTACGACTACATCGTAACATAGCGCATTACCAAGTTCTACACCCCAAGATAGAGGAAAAGATAGAAAACAAACATATTTGTCGATAATTACTCAATGCTCATTTGGACACCATTCCAATAGCTTAATGCCTTTGTTTGGTAAAATGACCTGCAGTTGTGTTGGTAATTTGAAAGTACTGTTATATGATAAGAAAACCAGTATTTGTTTTTTTTTAATATACAAAGATGCAGTACTGTCCCATTCATCCTTTTGCGTAGCAGATCAGAGAATTTAGTTTGGGATTGTAACGTGAACGTTTTGAAATGTCAAATTATAATTCTGAGTTCAAATTATTTCTGAATTGTTTTCATTCACTAACTTGGCAATGTCTCTGACTTTGCTTTAACTATGCTGAATCAACTTTTTCCAAAAAATTGGAAACTGTTAGATGTAAAATTCGGTAAAGATACTAGATCCCAACCTGGAAACGTCATCTATCCATGTTTTCTAGGGATGCTGTCTGACCCGCTGCGTTACTACAGCACTTTGTGTCCTTCTCTTAAAGATATACCAAGCCTAGTTTCTGAGGATTGTGTGGAACAGAGCTAATTGAGAAGTGATTGATGGCCTGTATTGCTGCAGGGGTAAGGCTGATCCATCACAACCAGTGTGGAAAGGTGTGAGCTACATTTCATGAGTAGATTTATTTATTTTTCTGCGTGTTTCCGCTCTCCCCACTCGCGCTCGCCTCAATCTGAGACTATGAATTTAATGCAACGTTTGGTGTCCCTGCTGCTTATCTCAGCCTACAGTATGACTACCGTGAGCAAGAAGAGCACTTGTGTGTACGACTACACCTCATGACATAGCACATGACCACCATCTACACCCCAAGATAGAGGTTGATAGAAAACAAAGCATTTGTCGATAATTACTCAATGCTCATTTGGACACCATGGGCAGCTTAATGTCTTTATTTGGTAAAAGTGACCTGCAGTTGTGTTGGTAATTTCAAAGTACCATATATCACTGAAAACCCAGTATTTTGTTTTTTTTTTTAATATACAAAGATGGTACTGTCCCATTCAGCGTAGCAGAAAAGACATTTAGTTGGGATTGTAACGTGCGTTTTGAAATGTCAAATTATAAGTTCAGTGGAATTATTTCTGAATTGTTTTCATTCTTCTAATCACTAACTTGGCAATGTCTCTGACTTTGCTTTAACTATGCTGAATCAACTTTTTCCAAAAAATTGGAAACTGTTAGATGTAAAATTCGGTAAAGATACTGGATCCCAACCCGGAAACGTCACCTATCCATGTTTTCTAGGGATGCTGTCTGACCCGCTGCGTTACTACAGCACTTTGTGTCCTTCACTTAAAGATGTATCAAGCCTAGTTTCTGAGGATTGTGTGTTTAGAGCTAATTGAGAATAATGGTGTATGTATTTGCAGGTATGATCCAGAAAAAGACCAGTGGGAGTTTGTGGCCTCCATGTCGACCAGTAGAATTGGTGTCGGTGTTGCGATCGTAAATCGCCTACTGTATGCATTCGGTGGTTTTGATGGAACCAATCGTCTCAATTCAGCCGAATGCTATCACCCTGAAGACAATAGGTGGACCACCATTGCATCAATGAACACTGTGAGAAGTGGAGCAGGTGAGCCAGTGGAGAAGATTCATCAAGTTGGGCAGGTTCTTGGGAGCGTTGACATACAGAGGGACCTTGGGCGTACATCCATACTCACTGAAATTGGCAACACAGATGGATAGAGTCGTGAAAAAGGCATTTGGGAGGCTTTTTGGCTTCATGGGCTGAGGCACTGAGTGAGTTGGGATGTTAAGTTGCAATCAAAACTGGACCGCATGCGAAATGTGGTGTACCGTCTGGTTGCCACATGTCAGGTTCACTAGGACGTTGCCTGATGTGGAGGGTTATGGTTATAAGGAGAGTTTGGTTTGGTTCTCACTTGAACATGGAAGGCTGCGGGACAACATTCAGAGGTTTAAACAATCAGGCACAGATAGGATAGATGGTCAGAATCTTTTTTTACCAGGGCAAGGAAGTCTAGAACAAGTGGGCTCTGGTTTACAGTGAGAGGGAAGAAATTCAAAGGAAATCTGAGGGATAGGTTTTTCACACAGAATGGTACTGGAATTAGCAGGCGGTTATCTGGAACAAGCTGCCAGAGGACGTGGTAGAGGCAAATATGATTACCAGGTAACTAGAGGAGAATGGCATAGACGGATACAGACCTAATGCAGGCATAGGATCAGCATAGATAGGCATCACAATCGGCATGCACAGTGTGTGCCAAAAGGGTCACTTTCTATGCTGTATGATTCCATGAAGTTTAAAACTACTCCTTGGAAAAGGAAGGATCGTAATGGAATAGTAAATAAACAGAGCAGTGTGGAATTTAGCCTTTCAAAGATTACAAGAGAGGACTGCTGAGGTGGCTGTACTCAATATGACATGTTGCTCAACACTTTCCTGTTGCTCTAGCCTGAGGTTAGATCGCATAGGATCCTGGGAGAGCTAGCTAACTGCATAGGCAGATCAGAGTCTGAAGAACGGTCCCGACCCGAAACGTCACCTGTCAATGTTCTACAGAGAAGCTGCCTGACCTGCTGAGATACTCCAGCACTATGTCCTTTTGTGTATTAACCAGCAACTGCAGTTCTTTGTTTCTGCAAGGAACTGAATTGATTTCATAGAAGGAAGCAGAAAATGCTGGTGAAATGTGTACTTTTGGTACACTGGCCTTCATCAGTATTGAATATGAAGTTGGTACATTATGTTATAGTTAGTAAGGCCACATTTGGAGTATTGTGTTCAGTTATGGTCACTCTGCCATAGGAAGGATGTTATTAAGCCGGGAAGAGTGCAGAGAAGATTTACGAGGATGTTGCCAGGGCTCGAGAGCCTGAACTATAGGGAAAGGTTGAGCAGGCTAGAACTATTCCTTGGGGTGCAAAAGGCTGAGGTGATCTTACAGAGGTGTATAAAATCATGAGGGGAATAGTTAGGGTGAATTCACAGTCATTTACCCAGGGTAAGGGAATTAAGAACCAGATGACATAGCTTGAGGGTGAGTGGGGCAAGATGTAATAAAAACCTGAAGGGCAACTTTTTCACTCAATGGGTGATGGGTATATGGAACAAGCTGCAAGCGGAAATAGTTGAGGTAGGTACTCTTTAGGTAGCATTTAAAGGATATTTGGGCAGATAAATAGATAGTAACGGTTTTGAGAAATATTGACCAAACACAGAGACAATGTGACCAACTAGATGGGGAACTTGGCCGGCATGGACAAGGGGCCTAAGGGCCTGTTTTCATGCTGTATGATTCCATGACTCCGGTGAAGGTCTACAGCTAAATCATGTCAATTGCATTGAAATGGTTCGCCAAACAAATGTATTTTTTGCCAGATTAAATCAATCGTGATGCATTCACAATTTCCAACTATGACACTAAAAGAAAGAAAATGGGGAGTGGATAAAAATATGAACTGGGTCAAGGTAAAGAATTTTGTGTGTTTGCGTTTAGGTATCTGTGCGGTAAACAACTCTGTCTATGCAATCGGAGGATATGATGGCGTCAATCAGCTGAACAGTGTGGAGCGATACGATATTGAGTTGAACAACTGGACATGTTTAGTACCAATGAAGCATAAGCGGAGCGCTCTCGGAGTGACTGTCTATCAGGGCAAAATCTATGTGCTCGGTAAGTTTGAATATTGAACCACTTTGTTCCCACAGTTTTGCTTTCAATGCGAGGGGCATTGTGGATAAAGCTGATGAACCTGGATCAGTGCTTGGGATTATGATGTGTTGTGGCCATTGCAGAAACTTGTTTGCGAGAGGGACACCACCTGCAGCTCAACGTGCCAGATATTTCAATATTTCAAACATGATAGAGAAGGGAGGTAAAAGAGGTGGAGGAGTTTCTTCACTAATCAGGGAGAATGTCACAGTACTACTCAGAGAGGACATACTGGGAGGGTGTGTTAACTGAGGCATTATTGGTTGAGCTCAAAAATAAGAAAGGAGGAATTACTCTAAATGGGATTACATTACAGACCACCCAATAGCCAGCCATGTAGACAGGTTAAGGAAGGATGCAAGAACCACAGGGTTGTTAGACTTTAACTCCCTAATATTGACTGGGACTTACTCAGGGCAAGAGCGTTAGATGGGGCAGAATTTGTTCAGTGTATCCAAGGAGGTTTCCGTAAAGAGTTTATGGCGATTCCAACTCGAGGAGGGTCCATACTGGACCTTGTATTGGGAAACAAGCCTGGTCAGATTACTGGTGACACGGTGGAAGCGCATTTTGGGACTAGTGTTCACAGCTCCATAGATTTTAAGATTGTTTTGAATAGGGACAGGTCGGGATGTTTGGGGGTAGGTAATTCATTGGGGAAAGGCAGGTTACAATGTCATTAGGCAAGTTCAAAGTAGGGAAGTGGGCAATAAGAAGGACCTTAAAGGGCTATGAAATGTCACTGATGAGAACGGTGAGAAAAATCCCACGGCTCTTTAACATGTTAAGAACACAAAGGTGAATGTAAGGAGAAAGTATACAGTTAATGGCAGGACCCTTAACAGCATTGGAGTCCAAGTTCTTAGCTGACTGAAGGTGGCAGCACAAATAGATAGGGTGGTAAAGAAGGTGCATAGTATGCTTGTCTTGATTGCTAGGGGCATTGAATATGAGAGTCAGGAAGATGTGATGTAGCTCTATAGGACTTTGTTTAGGCTGCATTTGGAGCACCGTGTGAAGTTCTGGTCACCCCATTACACAGTGACCTCCATAATGTTTGGGACCAAGACCCATCATTTATTTATTTGTCTCTGTACTCCACAATTTGATATTTGTAATAGAAAAAAAATCACGTGTGTTTAAAGTGCACATTGTCAGATTTTAATAAAGGCCATTTTTATACATTTTGGTTTCACCATGTAGAAATGACAGCAGTGTCTATACATAGTCCCCCCCTCCCCATTTCAGGGCACCATAGCAATGTAATGTAAATGAAAGTAGTCATGTTTAGTATTTTGTTGCATATCCTTTGCATGTCTTGACTGCTTGAAGTCTGCAATTCATGGACATCACCAGTTGCTGGGTGTCTTCTCTGGTGATGCTCTGCCAGGCCTGTATTGCTGCCATCTTTAGCTTATGCTTGTTTTGAGGGCTAGTCCCCTTCAGTTTCTATTCATCATATAAAAGACATGATCAATTGGGTTCAGATCGGGTGATTGACTTGGCCACTCAAGAATTGACCATTTTTTAGCTTGGAAAAACTCCTTTGTTGCTTTAGCAGTATGTTTGGGATCATTGTCTTGCTGTAGAATGAACCGCCGGCCAATGAGTTTTGAGGCATTTGTTTGAACTTGAGCAGATAGGATGTGTCTATACACATCAGAATTCATTATGCTACTACCATCAGTAGTTGTATCATCAATGAAGATAAGTGAGCCAGTACCTTCAGCAGCCATACATGCCCAGGCCACAACACCCCCACCACTGTGTTTCACAGATAAGGTGGTATGCTTTGGATCGTGGGCAGTTCTTTCTCTCCTCCATGCTTTGCTCTTGCCATCACTCTGATATAAGTTAATCTTCGTCTCATCTGTCCACAAGACCTTTTTCTAGAACTATGGTTGCTCTTTTAAATACTTCTTCGCAAACTGTAACCTGGCCATCCTATTTTTGCAGCTAGCCAGTGGTTTGTATCTTGCAGTGTAGCCTCTGTATTTCTGTTCACAAAGTCTTCTGTGGACAGTGGTCATTGACAAATCGACACCTGATTCATGAAGAGTGTTTCTGATCTGTTGGACAGGTGTTTGGGGTTTTCCTTTATTATAGCGAGAATTCTTCTGTCATCAGCTGTGGAGGTCTTCCTTGGCCTGCCAGTCACTTTTCGATTAGTAAGCTCACCAGTGCTGTCTTTCTTCTTAATGATGTTCCAAACAGTTGGTTTTGGTAAGCCTAAGGTTTGGCTGACGTCTCTAACAGTTTTAAAGCCCGTCCCACGGTACGAGTTCATTCCAAGAGCTCTCGCGAGTTTGCCCTGATTTGAACTCGGAGATTTACGGTAATGGCCACTCGTCCGTACTCGGGGCTCTCGTGGACATTTTGCAACATGTTGAAAAATCTTCACGTCTTCCCGTGCTTACCTGCCGTTAGCGAGTCTTCCCGAGTACCTGCTGTTAGCGTTACGAGCCGCTAAGGGACGTCCCTGAGCTCCAACATACCCGCTGCGTTCATTCTCCGTGCTTACCACTAGTTTGATTTTTTTTAAACCCAGGAGAGCTCTTGGAATGAACTCGCACCGTGAGCCAGGGCTATTAATCTTGTTACACAAAAAAGCTGGAGAAACTCAGCGGGTGCAGCAGCATCTATGGAGCGAAGGAAATAGGCAACGTTTCGGGCCGAAACCCTTCTTCAGTCTGAAGAAGGGTTTCGGCCCGAAACGTTGCCTATTTCCTTCGCTCTGTAGATGCTGCTGCACCCGCTGAGTTTCTCCACCTTTTTTGTGTAACCTTCGATTCTCCAGCATCTGCAGTTCCCACTTAAACACTATTAATCTTGTTTCTCAGTCTCAAAATGGCTGCTTTGACTTTCATTGGCACAACTTTGGTCCACATGTTGATAAACAGCAATAAAGTTTCCAAAGGAAACTTGATGGAAAGACTGGAGGAAAGACTAGGTGCTGAGAGCTCTTATACCTGCATTAAGGAGGTAATTAAACACACCTGAGCAATCACAAATGTCTGTGAAGCCATGCGTCCCAAACATTATGGTGCCCTGAAACGGGGGACTATGTATAAACACAGCTGTAATTTCTGCATGGTGAAACCAAAATGTGTAAAAATGGCCTTTAATAAAATCTGACAATGTGCACTTTAACCACATGTGAGTTTTTTTCTATTACATTCTCTAACTGTGGAGTACAGAGGCAATCTTTGCCCCAAACATTATGGAGGGCACTGTAGCTCTATAGGACTTTGTTTCGGCTGCATTTGGAGTACCGTGTAAAGTTCTGGTCACCCCATTACAGGAAAGATGTGGAAGCTTTAGACAGGGTGCAGAGGAGGTTTACCAGAATGTTATCTGGATTTGAGATTTTCAGCTACAGGGAGAGGTTCGATAGACTTGGACTACACTCTCTGCAATGTCAGAGGCAGAGGTGAGATGTGATAGAAGTGTATAAAGTTGTGAGAGGCATAGATAGGGTAGACAGTCAGAACCTTTTTCTCAGGGTGGAAATGTCCTATTCTTGAGGGCATACCTATAAGGTGAGGGGGAAATGTTTAATGGAGATGTGCAGGGCAAAGGTTTTGTGCAATTAGTAGTGGTAGGTACCTGGAACCCAATGCCAGGGGTGGTGGTGGAGGTTTTTAGAAAGGCACAAGGAAGTGCAGGGAATATAGCGATAGGGATCAGATGAGGCAGATGAGTTCAGATTAACTTGGCATCACATTTGGCACAAACATTGTGGGCCTAAATGCCCATTCCTGTCTACTCTTCTATGTTCTAATCCTGTCTGAGCTCCCCCACGCAATGGAACTACGCCTTGTTTCATGAAGTTGTGGTTGACTGTTTATGCTGTAAGATCATTAAGCCTTCCCATTTGCTTTCTCATCAAAACCCCAATTTTCCTCTGCAAGTCATCTCGCTGAAATCTGAAGTTTCATTTACATATTTTTTTTAAATGGCACATGGTTCTTGATATGCAGAGGGATAAAGAAGATATACTTTCTGCTCTTTCTGAAGTGCACTGGTTGTGGCAGACAAATTCCTTTTGAATTGTGCATTTTGCTAGAATATTTTTGATATGGCTAAAGAATAAAAATAAATGAAAGAACCAGAATAACCTCCCTGCTCTCCATGCATACAAGTTGGGATCAATTCCATTCATCTTGAGCAAGTAAATAACCATGGTTTAACATTTCAACAAGGAGAAGATGCTTCCAAGAATTCAATCTCCTTCCTCCGCTCTGACTGTAGTGTCTGCCTTGATTCTGTGCTGAATTCAGCATTGATTCCTGATCTTAGCTTATTATTCACGGTACTAGGACAAAGATGTCCAAAATATGTAATTTAATTCATTCTATCAAAACAAACATGACGTGTTCTCATTCAAGAGCATGCCATTTTGCACACTGAGAGGAGGTAATAAGATCATGTGATAGGAGTAGAATTAGGCCATTCGGCCCATCAAGTCTACTCTGCCATTTAATCATGGCTGATCCACCTCTCCCTCCTAACCCCATTCTCCTGCCTTCTCTCCATAACCTCTGACACCTGTACTAATCAAAAATCTATCTATCTACTGACTTGGCCTCTGTGGCAAAGAATTCCACAGATTCACCGCACTCTGACTAAAGACATTTCTCCTCATCTCCTTCTTAAAAGAATGTCCTTGAATTCTGAGGCTGTGTCCTAGACTCTCCCACTAGTGGAAACATCCTCTCCACATCCACTCTATCCATGTCTTTCACTATTCTGTGTGTTTCAATGAGGTTCCCCCTTCATTCTTCTAAACTCCAGCGAGTACAGGCCCTGTGCTGACAAATACTCATCGTAGACTAACCTACTCATTCCTGAGATCATTCTTGTAAACCTCCTCTGGACCCTCTACAGAGCCAGCACATCCTTCCTCGGATATGGTGCCCAAAATTGCTCACAATATTCCAAATGCGACCTGACCAGCACTTAATAGAGCCTCAGCATTACATCCTTGTTTTTGTATTCTGTCTACTTGGGGATACAAAGAAATTGCAGGAATATTAAGTGTAAGTGGGTGTAATCTGTGTATGCTTTAACTTTATATTTGTTCATAGGTGGCTACGATGGACAAGATTTTCTCAGTAGTGTGGAGAGCTTCGATCCAGACACTGGGCAATGGACAGAAGTGACAGAAATGACCTCTGGGAGGAGTGGTGTTGGTGTTGCTGTCACTATAGAACCGTGCAACTTGGCTATGTGCTAATGTTCCTGATCTCCGGGTCAACCTCAATCTTAACAATTCTCTTGGACTTTCTGCAGTGATCATCTTTTTTAAAAGACTTTACCAGCACTTTGGTGCAAATACCATTTTCAAATATTGAGGGCTTTTTGCACTTGTTTTTTCTGTAAATCGGAAGAAAATTTATATGAACTACCACAATTTGACATTTAATAACTGAAAAGGAACATAACATTTCTGAAGCCCACAACCAATGCGATTAGAGATTTTAATGAATACATGTTAGATATTCACAGGTGGGTTTGTGTTGCAGGCCTTGCCTTGCGTACCAATCTGAAATCTACAGTGTTTATCACCTATTCCCAAAGACAATTTCCATGTTCTAATGAGGATGGCATCTTGTAACAATATGCTAATTACTTAAATTAATTAACTTTGATATTTGCAATTACCCACTTCTTGAACAGCATGCACTAAATAACTGTAATAGGCGGGCATATGGTAGTAAATTGGAGCAGAAGTCTGGCTGCTCCGTGTATAAGTGCAGAATCCAGGTCGGATTACATCAGCTGCAGAGAGCTGGAGGAGGAGGAGCAGGGGGATGGGCACTGGAGCAAACATCCATTTAAAAGATTTTCTCTCTGAACATTACATCTGGTTCTCTTGTGCTGTGTTGAGAAGGGGAGGTGTCATTTATCTGCGGCTGTTTCCCTGGCCATACCACTTTATTTTGCACTAGTACTTGGGTAAAAACATCCCCAAAAAAGTAATTGAATCCATTCTAACAAAATGAACATCGTTGACTTAATTTCTAAGACAGTATTTTTAATAAAATGTGTTCACTTTAATAAACATTGTATTTAATAAATAGACTGTAATGCAGTGGTCTCCTTTATTTCACAGAATGCTCTTTTCCTGAGAGTGACCAGTCACATTTGTGCAGATTTTTAGGTAGCTTGCGTTTTTATTGGTTTTTTACCAAGTATCAATTTAGCTGCCAAAACCAGGGTTGTGAATATTTGATTACTTGGATGCCATGTTACAGGGTTAGGAGTAATCTTGTTGACCATTGTGCCTCTCATTTGCCCATTGATTTAAAAAAGGGTTACTCCAACATTTTGTGTCTATCTTCAGTGTATATATAAACTCCTTATGCCCCTGACCCACTTAGGAAACCTGAACAGAAACCTCTGGAGACTTTGCGCCCCACCCAAGGTTTCCGTGCGGTTCCCGGAGGTGGCAAGAGGTTGCAGGTAGTGGAAGCAGGTAGGGAGACTGACAAAAACCTCCGGGAACCGCACGGAAACCTTGGGTGGGGCGCAAAGTCTCCAGAGGTTTCCATTCAGGTTTCCTAAGTGGGACAGGGGCATTATTATGACACAGCTTGTGTTTCCACAGTGGGTGTAAAAGGGCTTTCTCACGGTGCGACCTCGCGCAAGACTTAACAAGAGTTTAACATCATGGGAACCTCCTGCGATAACAGTACGGCATTCGTGGACCACCGAGGACCTCCGTGGCGCTAACGGCAGGTAGTCGTGTAACTTTGTAAGGTCGGGAGAAAATTCAAACATTTTTTTAATTTTTTTAATTCCCCAAGAGTGACTTGAGCACTTATTGGTGAGCGTTGCAACACTGTATGAATGCAGATGCCAGTGCGATATCCGTAATGACTCTTGCGGGTACCGTGGGAACTCCTGCGAATGGTAAACCCGGAAGCTTGACAGAGGGGACATAAGGTGAGTAAAAAAAGGTGGTCTCAATATCGCCAATGGACCATGTGTCCATCGAGGACATCCCACCTAATTGTCATTGTTTGAGAATCTTTTTCACAGTAAGACTTGCAGAGATGCCTCTCAGAAAAGCGCAAAGAAAGGGGTCAAAGAAAGTCAGAAAGTTTTTAGCCATGCAGGTAAATGAGGAGGAGACTCAGCAAGAGAGACAGGTGGAGAGGCAAGAGGAGATGCCAGAGATACCACTGCCTGTGGGCTCGTTGGAGCAGGGAGAGGGTGATCAAGGTGGATTTGAGATTGCCTCCCCAGTAGCTGTTGCCTCCCCAATAGCCTCAGCAGACGATAACATAAAGGGAAGATGGCAGAAGGTAAGGCCATATAACTTCAAGAGGGGGAACTGGTGGAGTGGTACCAATGCAATGAGATTATGACAAATCCAGAGAGGATTAGAAATAAGGAGAGAAAGCGCAACCTGCTGGAGACGAAGGCTGCGGAGTATCCCGGGTGCTCATGTGAGTATCTATAACAATATATTAGTTTATGTACAGGAGAACAATTTAATGTTATCCATGATTTAAAAACATACAATGCTACAGATGTAAAAGTGCTGTTTTTGCAGTTACCTTTAATTTATCTTATATTACAGTGTCAGTCTTCTTCAGCAGAGGTCCCAAATTATTTTTTAACTCATTAAAGAGCTCGGGTGAAATTCTGACAAAGTTTTTGAATGCACTTTTATCCTCTTCGCACAGCACATTAAGCAGTTGCTCATATTGTCCAAATTGAGGTCTCCGTTGAAACATGGGCTTAACCCAGTGAGACTTCCTCTTAATTATCTTTTTAATTAATCTCGCCCTTCTGCCTTCACGCAAGCGTTTTCGATGCACATGTTGCGCTAATGCATACAGCGCGTCAATGAAAATAATAACTCGAACCAACTTTGTATAGGCATGTCTGCAAATGAGCCAATTCTACGAACGGAGGATGTTTATATAGTGTGTGAAAAAAAGTGACATCATTTGTGCCACGTGATTAACTACACTACAGTCCACGATGTTCATTCACGATTAACGGGAAAGATCGGGAGACGGACAAGTCACTCGCACAAATGACAGAATTACCGAGTACCGTGGGAACTCTTTATCTACCCCCCGTTATATCGTGCGGAACTCATGCTGGACCACGACCACTTCACTCTGGTGACATCTTGCACCAGGTCGCACCGTGAGAACCGCCTTTAAAACAACAATGTACCCAAAGTAAAATAGGTAACTGCAATACCCTTGTTTATGCTGCTCCCTCCTGTTTCGGCCCGAAACATTGCCTATCTCCTTCGCTCCATAGATGCTGCTGCACCCGCTGAATTTCTCCAGCATTTTTGTCTACCTTCGATTTTCCAGCATCTGCATTTCCTTCTTAAACACTTTGTCTACTCCACTGCGAAATCTTCTCAAGGTATGCCTACTTTGAAGAAGTTCTCCTCCACTCTCCAGAGACAGTTTCACAACCAGTCTGAAGAAGGGTTTTGGCCCGAAACGTTGCCTATTTCCTTCGCTCCATAGATGCTGCTGCACCCGCTGAGTTTCTCCAGCATTTTTGTCTCCATCTTTTAATATTGTGTTTGCTGGAATTTATTTTACTTGTTAATTATTCTGTTTTACCCATCTTTGCCACTAGGGGCGCCACATTGACGACAGCCTTTGCCTACAGCCTGTTTGTTTTTCAATTTTTAGTTAGTTTGTCTGTTTTGGGGGGAATCTTTGACTTTTCTATGTGGGGGAGGGGGGCAGGGTAAGGGGGAAACCGTTTCCCAGTCGCTTCCTGGCGGGGACGCGACTATTTCTCTGAGTCGCGTCCTCGCCCCCCCTCGTGGCCTACCAGCTGGATCGGAGCGGCCTTTCTTACCGGGAGCCGGACCAGAACGACAACAGTGGCGGCGCAGCGCTGAATTCACCGCGGAGCGGGCGATGCCGACCTGGATCGCCGTTTGGAGCTTCAAAGCGTTGGGCCGCTGCTCCAACATCGTGGAGTTGCAGTTTGGCATGGCTTCCAACGAGGGCGGCACTGACCATCTTCGCGGCGTTCTGGGGCCCTTTGCCGAGGGCCGCCAGCGTTGCATCTCTGCCCAGCGCGGCCTGCGGACTTTGGGAGCGGCGGACTCTGGTAGGAGGTGGCCGACTCTGATGTCCAGGCCGCTGAGGATGTCCTCCAGCCCCGACGTAGAACTTGCATCGCCCCGGCGAGCGGGCCTGAACATCGGGCCGCCCGTAGCGGCGACTGCGGAGGGCTCTGGAGGCCCCGACCATGGGTGAACATTAGAGGAAGAGACTGACTTTGGTGCCTTCCCTCACAGTGGGGAAACTTTGATTCTGCTGTGTGGGGATGTTTTTATGTTGAACTCTATCGTGTGTTGGGTTCTTTATTTTTATTGAATGGCTGTATGGTAAACACATTTCACTGTGCCATTAGATTAGATTTAGATCCTTTATTTGTCATTCAGACCTTTCGGTCTGAACGAAATGTCGTTGCCTGCAGCCATACATGTAATAATACACAACAAAACACACAATAAACACAAATTAACATCCACCACAGTGAGTTCACCAGGCACCTCCTCACTGTGATGGAGGCAAAAATCGTAGGGTTACTGTCTCTTCCTTCTTCTCCCTCTGCGCTGAGGCGATACCCCACCGGGCGATGGTAAGTCAGTCCCGCGGCTCACCGAGCTCTGCGAACGGGCCGGTTCAAGCTCCGCGGCCCAGGGTGGTCGAAGCTGCCGCCCTCCAGTCCAGCGGACGCAGCTGTTGCCGCGGGAGCTCCGGAAAACAGGCACCAGCCTGTGACCTGCGAGACTATTTGCCACCATCTGGGACATGTGACAAATAAATGTTTCTTGTAAGTGATCTTGTAACAGCGGTCTATAATTTGCGATTACTTTGTAACTCTGCTAATCGCTCCAACAGGAGCTCTGCAATCGACTAACGTGGCTTTTGGAAATGAAATGGCTAGATGTTTGCACCCAAGTGCTTACTCCTGACAGTAGGGATCCAATGAATTGAAGTTATGCTCACTGTGAATTAACTGTTATTCAATGGGAAGGAATCACAAGTAATAAGTGCTTGTATAAAATGTCAGATACCGAACCACTACGGGATAAATGTAGAAACAAAGAATTGCAGATGCTGGTTTTTATCAAGATGTCTAAAGAAGGGTCCTGACCCAAAATATCACCCATCCTTTTTCTCCAGAGATGTTGCCTGACCCACAGATTTACTCCAGCCTTTATGTCTAGCTACAGAATAAATCTGCCTTCAACAGTGGGTAGAATGCAGAAGGGTCAGTAAATCCTATAAAACAAAGGGATGAGCTTGGAATTACAATATATTATCAATTTATCTAATTTGTGCTGTGGGTGTCAATCAGAAGCATTTTCCTGAAAGAAAGAAACCAGTTCTAGTGCATAATTCTATTGGATAAATAATAAAAATCTGATCAAAATGATTCCAGTTGAGCTAAAACTTTAAAAATAAGTTGTAGTTCATTTGACTTTTCACTTTTTTGTTGAACTACAATGTATTTCCAACCCTTTGTTCTCTGAACCTTTGGCGTGGCCACCTTTAAAATTGGAGGAGCTGCTTCCCATTAGAGAATGAATCTAGTTCGAGCACAGCGGTGCCCACTTTTCATACATTACTATACGATAGAACGTTATTTATCCCAGGAGGGAAATTGGTCTGCAAACCGTCATAAAAACATCAAGGTACATGAAGCTAGAAATGAAAGTGCCAAGTGGAAAGGATGAGGGATGTGTAAAGATTGGAGTGAGGGGGTGTCAGTCTACCCCACGACAGTAGAGGGAGGATTTGTAGTTTGATAGCCACAGGGAATAGGAACTCCACAGGGAAAAAATATATGACGCGGACATATTTATACCCTCACTGGAGCAGTGATGGATGGCCGGACTGAAAATCTTTCATGGCTGGAATATCCTCTCTAGTTGCTTATGATTTTACCACGGCTTGTCTAGGTTGCTGAATACTTCCCAATAAAGCTGTCCATCGCAGCATTAGGAAAGTTAGACGGCCTGTTGATGCAAATAATACCATAATCACCATCCTTCCTCCAATCCACCCAAATGGGGAGCAGAAGAAGCACATACTTTGGAAATATAAGCTTTTCCTTTGTTCAGAGTGGAATGTGTTACACAATGTCTCATAAATGGTTCAAGAGTACAACTGCAAGCTGTTGCATTTCAGCAAATGTGCAGATTATGAGCAAGCTCATTAAAAGGATATTGATGGTGAATACCAGAAACCCGTGGTATTGACACGGCTCATCTTGCAACCATCAGTAGTACATGCTATATTTGTGTTACCCTGCCAGATTAGTTGGCTGCTGTTTGAGAAGACATTTCATCATCTAGACCCCAATCATCATCCTGTCAATGTGCATAAATAAAGTGAAGCAGTCTTGCAGAGAGAGAGAGAGAGAGAGAGAGAGAGACGTGCATCCACAAAGAGTACTGGAAGCTATCATCCGCTCAGCAGGCTGTGGAAGAACAAAGGTAGACACTTTCTGACGTCTTGCAGATCAATTAGTGAGACTGAGTTGGATTGTTGAAGTTCAGGTAATAAGCTGGATCTGGGTATCATATACAGCGCCCTCCATAAACACATCATTTATTTATTTGCCGCTGTACTCCACAATTTGGGATAATAGAAAACAAATCACATGTGGTTCAAGTGCACATTGTCAGATTTTATTAAAGGCCATTTTTATACATTTTGGTTTCACCATGTAGAAATTACAGCTGTAATTGCTAGTTGCTTATGATTTTACCACTCGGCTTGTCTAGGTTGCTAAATACTTCACACCCCCCCCCCCCCCCCCCCCCCCCATTTCAGGGCACCATAATGTTTGGGACACATGGCTTCACAGGTGTTTGTAATTGCTCAGGTGTGTTTAATTGCCTCCCAATGCAGGTATAAGAGAGCTCTCAGCACATAGTCTTTCCTCCAGTCTTTCCTCCACATTTGGAAACTTTTATTGCTATTTATCAACATGAGGACCAAAGTTGTGTCAAAGAAGCCAATATGAGGAACAAGAATGAAACTGGTAGAGACATCAGCCAAACATTAGGCTGACCAAAATCAACTGTTTGGAACATCATTAAGAAGAAAGAGAGCACTGGTGAGCTGACTAATTGCAAAGGGACTGGCAGACCAAGGAAGACCTCCACAGCTGATGACAGATGAATTCTCTCTATAATAAGGAAAAATCCCCAAACACCTGTCCGACAGATCAGAAACACTCTTCAGGGGTCAGGTGTGGGGTTTATCAATGACCACTGTCTGCAGAAGACTTCATGAACAGAAATACAGAGGCTACACTGCAAGATGCAAACCACCGACAAGCTGTAAAAATAGGATGGCCAGGTTACAGTTTGCCAAGAAGTACTTAAAAGAGCAACCACAGTTCTGGAAAAAGGTCTTGTGGACATATGGGACGAAGATTAACTTGTATCCGAGTAACTTATTTCAGCTTCATGCATAAGTTCTTTATTAGCATAAACATATAGAGTGAATACACATAACCGTTGTAGGTTCAAGCTCCAAGATGAAACTGAAAAATATCCGAGCCGGCACTCTAGATGACGTAGTAGAAACCCGAACTGGATTACGGATCGGGTGTACA
This sequence comes from Leucoraja erinaceus, assembly GCF_028641065.1. Classification (NCBI taxonomy): domain Eukaryota; kingdom Metazoa; phylum Chordata; class Chondrichthyes; order Rajiformes; family Rajidae; genus Leucoraja; species Leucoraja erinaceus. Next base: position 54,671,760 of record NC_073386.1, on the reverse strand, counting down.
ACAGTAAAAAACAGACATGGATCAAACCAGCTAATGGTGATTGATCTACAGAAGGTGCCAGAAATGTTGGAGAATGATGTGTTGATTAGAGAGGCTGGGGGGATGCAAGGTAAGTAACAGGGAAACTATCCTTGTTCTGATTTAGGGGAGGGGCGAGAATGCTGAACAACTGGACACAGAGAAGGTGCAGGTGAGGGTTCCATCTATGATAGCAGCCGGAGAAACCATGTTTCCTAAAGAAAGAAGACATCTTGGACATGGACTGCGCTTGGTATTCTGCTTGGCAAGCTTATAACCTAATGGTATGAGCAATGAATTCTCCAATTTTAGCCAACTAATGTCCAACTGTCTCTGTTCTATCTTCCTCTCCCCCTCCTTTCCCCTCCTCTTTTCCCCGTGCCCCACCTGGAAGCTCAGGTGCACCCATTTCTCCCCGCCCCACCCCCCACCACCTCTCTTTCCCCCTCCCCTTCCACCTGTATTCCTTCCTGTGGCTTTGTAATTCAGATTCAGATTAAGATTCAATTTTAATTGTCATTGTCAGTGTACAGTACAGAGACAACGAAATGCATTTAGCATCTCCCTGGAAGAGCGACATAGCAAACGATTTGAATAAATAATAATAAGTGTCCGGGGGGGGGGGGGGGTGGTGATTGGCAGTCACCGAGGTACGTTGTTGAGTAGAGTGACTATTATTTAGTAAGAGTAATTGACAATTATTCTATCAATACTTATCTCACTTTATATCTCCTCATATCTGCCCTTTGTCCAACCATCTACCAATCAACCCCCCCCACCCCCTCACCTGTATCCACCTATCACTTGAAAGACTTTGTCCCGCCCCCACCTCTCTTCCCGCTTCCCCCCTCCCCGGACTACAAACCGTCCGAAACCTTACCTATTGATGTCCATCAGACATGCTGCCTGATCCATTGAGTAACTCGAGGATCTTTTTTAAAAAAATCTCCCTCCAATGCTTATCATCTCGGCATCAGCTTGAGCATAATTAACCCATGCAGGTCATTGTTACTATGTTTCCACTAACCTTTACCTGTTCCACTGTTGCATTCTGTTTAATGTTAAGTGACTGCTGCATTGTCTACAAAGATGACAGTATAACTGAGCCCAATTCATGAGAGGGCATTGTGATAGATCCACTTAAGCCACTGGGTAACGTACAAACTCAGGACCTTTTGTTTAATTTTTAGTTTAGAGATACAGCGCAGAAACGGGCCCTTTGTCCCAACGACTCTGCACCGACCAGCGATGTCTGCACATTAACACTATCCAACACCCACTAGGGACAATTTACATTTATACCAAGCCAATTAACCTACAACCCTGTGTGTCTTTGTAGTGTGCGAGGAAAGCGAAGATATGTGAGAATACCCAGACGGTCACGGGGAGAGCGTGCAAACTCCATACAGACAACATCCAGAGTCGGGATCGGACATGGGTCACCGGCGCTGTAAGGCAGTATAATGTGGATAAATGTGAGGTTATCCATTTTGGTGGCAAAAACAGGAAAGCAGACTATTATCTAAATGGTGGCTGACTAGGAAAAGGGGAGATGCAGCGAGACCTGGGTGTCATGGTACACCAGTCATTGAAAGTAGGCATGCAGGTGCAGCAGGCAATGAAGAAAGCGAATGGTATGTTAGCTTTCATAGCAAAAGGATTTGAGTATAGGAGCAGGGAGGTTCTACTGCAGTTGTACAGGGTCTTGGTGAGACCACACCTGGAGTATTGCGTACAGTTTTGGTCTCCAAATCTGAAGAAGGACATTATTGCCATAGAGGGAGTGCAGAGAAGGTTCACCAGACTGATTCCTGGGATGTCAGGACTGTCTTATGAAGAAAGACTGGATAGACTTGGTTTATACTCTCTAGAATTTAGGAGATTGAGAGGGGATCTTATAGAAACTTACAAAATTCTTAAGGGGTTGGACAGGCTAGATGCAGGAAGATTGTTCCCGATGTTGGGGAAGTCCAGGACAAGGGGTCACAGCTTAAGGATAAGGGGTAAATCCTTTAAAACCGAGATGAGAAGAACTTTTTTCACACAGATAGTGGTGAATCTCTGGAACTCTCTGCCACAGAGGGTAGTCGAGGCCAGTTCATTGGCTATATTTAAGAGGGAGTTAGATGTGGCCCTTGTGGCTAAGGGGATCAGAGGGTATGGAGAGAAGGCAGGTACGGGATACTGAGTTGGATGATCAGCCATGATCATATTGAATGGCGGTGCAGGCTCGAAGGGCCGAATGGCCTACTCCTGCACCTAATTTCTATGTTTCTATGTTTCTAACTCTACCACTGCACCACCATGGCTGCCCTTGATCTGGTCTGGGATCTGCTAGAAACAAGATGCTGTTGCACTGTGAGGAAAAAATGGATTCAATTGGGTGTGGTTTTAGTGGTTCTGCTGTGGAGCCTCTGCCTTCAAAGCCAACCAGGAACAGTGGGTGAAAATTCTCAGGGTCATCCTGCTTCACTGCATATTTAGATCCTGGAGATCTTATCATTAAAGTTTCAGTACTTGGCAGCACTCCTCTGTGGGTCAGCTGTGAGGAGCCTGCTGGCCAATCTGTATCAGTTTATTCAGCTTTAGGTAATGAAGGGATGACAAGGCTTTTACTGTACGCCAGTACATTTGGCCATAAGCTCCAAGGGAATCACCCTGCTGATGTTGGAGCTGCCTGCTTTGGTATCTAATTCCAATTACTGGACTCGGGTGGGAGCAGGTTATATTGTGAAGAGTTGGAGACTAATTGTTGGAATGTAGGCTGTTTTTGAAGAGGTGAAAATATTTATTTTATAATTCAACACAAATTGAAGTGCAGTATTACTTCTATTCATTTGTTGGGGGTGTGGGCATCATTGGTTAGATGTGATTTAGGTCTGTGGAATTCTCTGCCTCAGAGGGCAGTGGAGGCGGGTTCTCTGGATTATTTCAAGAGAGAGCTAGATAGGGCTCTTAAAAATAGCGGAGTCAGGGGATATGGGAAGAAGGCAGTGATGGGGTACCGATTGGGGATGATCAGCCATGATCACATTGAATGGCGGTGCTGGCTCGAAGGGACGAATTGCCTACTCCTGCACCTAATGTCTATTGTTTATTGTCTATTTATTGCCAATCCCTCATTAGCCTTGCCTGGTCATGGGAGACACATTTTGTAAATGGTGCAAACTGCTTGCCCCACCACTTCCCCGCACATCACTCTTCCAACTATCCTCCCTCTACTCCGTCAGTCTGATGGAAGGTCCTAACCCAAAACATTGTCCGTGCATTTCCCTCCACAGATACTGCCTGATCTGTTGAGTTCCACCAGAGGATTGTTTATTTAACTACAGTGCACTGGTGTTTGTGGACGTTTTCCCAATTGAGACACTATTCACAAATATTTTATGAGGAGGACAATGCAAGGTCGATTGGGATGACTTTGTCTGAATGAGATGCCAAGTTGTCCACTTGGTTGTATTCTTCTTTCTGTTGTAACTAGCAGCTATGATACAACAGTGGGTTGTTAGGGGATTGAAGAGGCCATCAAAGAGACAAACACATTCCCGCAAGTCTGGACTCGAATGCAAGGCAGATCACACACAAGGATGTCAAATTGCACCCTCCCAAGGACATTAGAAGACCACATGAGTTTTTTGCAACAATGCAGTAATTTTATGGTCTCCATTGAGACAACTTAAAGAATGATATAGATTATTAAGTGAATATAAACTCCACAGCTGCCTTGGTGGAATTTGAAGTCACACCTCCTGAGTGCTAATCTAAGTATGTGGGCTACTATTCCAGAAATCTAACCACTATATCACTGACATAATTTAACTGAGAAAAAAAGATGGAGAGAATTTAGGAATAGTCATATTCGGTGTTCTGATTTATAGCCAGTGATATTTTCTAAAAGGGGTATATCACCTCTGGCTTTTGGATGGATCTATAATATAATCCCGTTAGAGTAATTACTCCTTTCTTATTTTTGACCTCCAGTACTGTATATCCTCTCTGAGTACCGCCGTGACATTCGCCCTGATTAGTAAAGCAACTCCTCCCCCTCTTTTACCTCCCTCTCTATCATGTCTGAAACGTTGAAACCCTGACACGTTGAGCTGCCAGTCGTGTCCCTCTGGGAACCACGTTTCCGTAATGGCCACAACATCATAATTCCAAGCTCTGATCCAGGCTCGAGATACAGTAAATACTTGCAATAACGGACCTCTAAACAGTGGAGTTTGGTTATTATGGACCGAGGTTCCAGTCGCACCTCCCCCCCACTTCTGCCGGGTCACTCAATGAGCTGGTGTCTCGTAGCGGGAGCTACCAGCTGTGGGAGCGGAGAGCGTGAGTAGCATGAAGATGGAGTGAGTACTGGACCCGCTCCACGTGTGGGGTCCGGGGCTCTGTGGCTCTCTAGCCTTTGAATTCCCGCTTATTTACGCAATGCTGTGTTTCTTCTCTCATGGCTTTGAGTAAAACTTTACCCCACACCCTCCCTCTCACTCGGTTATAGAAGACAATCCGCAAAAACAGACAACAGTCCCCCCACTCTATGGTCCGTTATAATGAGGGTTTAGCCACAATCTTGCATTGAAGTAAACACACTTCAGCTCATCATCATCCCCATATTCATCAACCACTCCCTACCTGACCTTCCTTTGAGATCTCCTTGTCATATCCACCGCTGTCTCATCAGCCCTTCCATTTGCTAACCTGCAACTCAGGTTCCCAGCCCCCTGCCATTCTAGTTTGAAATGTTCTGAGTAACACTAATAAACCTTCTTGCAAAGATGTTAGTGCGCCTCCTGTGAAGGTGGAACCCATCCCTCTTGTGCAGGTCACCTCTGCCCCAGAGGAGATCTCAATGGTCCACAAATCTGAATTCTTGGCCCCTGCACCAACTCCTCAGACACACATTCATCTGTCCTATCCTCATCCTGCTACCCTCAGGAGCATGTGGCACTGGTATTAATCCAGCGATTACCCTCCTCATCCCTTTTCTATATATATATGTCATTTACGTCATCATTACATGGTAGATGAACAATCAGTTTAGATTAGTTTAGAGATACAGTGCAGAAACAGGCTCTTAGGTCCACCGAGCCCGTACCGACCAGCGATCCCCACACATTAACGCTACCCTACACACACTAGGGACAATTTTACATTTATGCCAAGCCAATTAACCTGCAAACCTGGCGGGTGGGAGGAAACCAAAGATCTCAGAGAAATCCCACGCAGGTCACGGGGAGATAATATAAACTCCGTACAGACAAGCACCTGTAGTCAGGATCGAACCTGGATCTCTGGTGCTGTAAGGCAGTAGCTCTACCACTACGCCACCATGCGGTCCTTTGAGAAGTAATTATATGTAAGGAAATTCCCGTTGTTTCTTCAATTGCTTTACCCATTTGTAGCTTGAGAAACAATGATTGGTCTTATCATCTTTCAGCCCAGAACCAAAGGTCTACAGTGTACTGATTTCTATCTAGTAACAGTTGTTAACATAAATCATAAACACAGCTCGGATGAGGTGGGAGAGTCTCCTTTACAAAGAGAACCTGGAGCCCTTTCAATTAAGGCTGATTCAACACAGATTGACTGAAAATGATTTATTTCAAGTAGCAAAGCATATTTTCTCACTGCTTTTCTTAAAGCAACATATAATTAATATGTAGACTTTCAGCTGTCAAAACACTGTTTTAGTTTGCAGGATCTTTCACAACTACAAATCACAGCTTTCCCAACTCAAATGTCACCTCATATCATCAAGTGTCTTTTGAAAGTCAAAAGAAACCCAAATGTTAAATTGTATCCAGGACAAAAAAAAAAGTCTTCTTTGTAAATGCTCATTTGTAAATCAATTCTGGATTTATATCTCAACTTGATTTTCAAAGATGACCCTGAACCGTGAACTTAACAATACTCACAATTAGTTTAACAACATCTATCAAGTTCTCTGGATTAGAATTCCCAAATCCCCTTATGAATTGATACCAGGTTAGCTGCTTCTCAGTCATCTGAGGTCTCCAAAATATTTTTTTAAATATATAAATTTATTATATAACCAGTGTCGAGTACATTACTATCAATGACAACAATTTTCCTTCCAGTTTTTTGCCTCTTATTAAACTGCTGTTTCATGCTCTAGTGAAGTTCACATTCTGCTCTCCAGTGCATCAGTACATCATTCATTGGAATTGGTTCATTATTGCCACAGGTGAGATACAGACAGCAACTTTGTTTTGCATGCTATTGAGTCAAATCATACCCTACATGAGGACAATCAAACCAAACACATGTCACTTGGAGTAGAGGTTTAAGAGGAATGATAGTAATGGATGACAGGAGATCGTAGCTTGCAAAGAGTCGCCGTGCTCTCGCACCATCTTTGCAGAATGAAGGGAAGTCATTATTACTGACAATATCCTCAAAACGATCAGACAAATGAGTTGTGGCCCAGATTTTTTAAAGAAAGTGGTGATCCTCATCTAGCTGTTCCTTGGAGGATGCACAGAGATGATTGATGCAAATTAATTGTTTTTAATGATTCTGGGGTATTCAACTATTGGCAAGATTGCAGCATGGGCTAAAATACATATTGATGTACATTTAAAACAAATATTTCTGACCGTTTCTTCTTTACATCTATCTATCTATCTATACTATTACTAAAACTCTCATCTTGACCACTTCCGGTTTGCTGTTTAAAATGTTTTAAATTAACGGTACCATATATCGCTAGGATTTTTTCTCTGCTCCAAGTGCACCAAGTTTTGTTCTGATTGGTAGAAGATTACAAATGTTATGATGGTTTAAAAAATCGAGAGATCCGCAGATTGGTCTTCACCATAAAGGTAATGCCCCTTCCGGCACCCGCTGCAGATAAAGCCCTCGAGGCGGGGCTGAGTCCGTGAGCACGTCTGGGAGCCATCTGTCCAGAAGCCGCCCGTCCAGAAGCCACCGAGAATAGAGCTGAAGCAGCGGAGTGTGGGCTGTGTTCCGTGAGCGGGGGTGGGCTGTGTTCCGCAGGCAAGGGCGGGCTGTGTTCGCGGGCGGGCGCTGTGAGCGTGACAGGCGCTGGGGATGGGATCAACTGAGTGAGTCCAGAGCTGGGAACCGGTGAGCCCACACAACCCCCTCCCACACCCCCCTACCTCACCATCCCCTCCCCACATCCCCACCCCCTTCCCCACTCCCCCACACCCACTCCCCACCACCCCTCCCCCACACCCCCATTTCAGCATTTTGTGTCAATAAATTCATAGATTAGATAAACTAGAAAAACGCTAGATTATCTTGAGTGAACTATGAAAACCAGAGCAAGAATTGTTGTGTATCTTAAACATATTACTGAATGCAGGGGGCTTCTCAATGATGTAAAGCAATATGTGTTCTTATGAAGAATCATAGAGGTCAAGAAATACCCAGCTTCAGTTGGTGTTCAATACTATTATTTGATTTGAGCTTGTGCAGTTACACTTGACATCAATGTGTAAGTGAGGAAAGGGGGAAAACATCCTTGTAAAATTTAACCCGAGTAAATGTGAAAACATTTCTGTTAACACTGGAAAATTGTATGGCTGGATGAGTCTTCACTTTCTGAAAAGTGGTCAAAATAAAAAATGGGAAACTAAGGGGAAAACCCACCGCAAAAGATTTGACCACGGGATTTGTAGGAAAGAACTGCAGATGCTGGTTTAAATCAAGGGTAGGCACAAAATGCTGGAGTAACTCGACGGGACAGGCAGCATCTCTGGAGAGAAAGAATGGGTGACGTTTCAGGGCTAGACTGAAGAAGGGTCTCGACTCCAAACCTCACCTCATTCCTTCTCTCCAGAGATGCTGCCTGTCCTGTTGACCACAGGATTTCCTCGATCAAATGTTTGTTAGGAATTCCTCAGGCAGTGCCTCCAAGTGTTCTTATTATTCTTGTGACTGGTTCAAATGATCTTACTATGCTTTAATTCCATCATTGATGCACCAGGCTCATCTTTTCTGAATTCAGCAGGTACAAACTGGAACTGCATTCTACAAAGTACACAATCTAAAAATAGATATTCATGCCAAAACATGTAAATGTGCAATATATAATTTGAGGCTGCTTCCTGAATCTACTTGGAAGCCTAAATATAATCTGTCATTATAAGATTTACTTTCAGAATGAGTAGGTTGTTTCGTCTGTATATAAATAAAACAAAAGGATTGTTCAAAGCAGATTGTACCTACAGCATTGCACGCAGATATCCTGTAGCATTACTGGCAGTATTAGTAAAGTGTACTTGGTGGTTACAACTAAAACAAATCTTCAGATTTTAATGGTATTACAGCTTTAAATATTTTTACAGTATAAGCTGAAAAAAATTGCTAAACCATTACCTGTGACTTTTTCTATAGTACACATGTAGATAGTACCATTAACAGTTCACAGTATCAATTGTCCTCATCTATAGCAAGAAAAGCAGATAGAGGATGAAAGATGATCAACAATATAAAAACTCACCTCCTATCGCCTATTTGCTAATCTCTCTCTTGCTCGATCTTCTTTCTTATTTCTCTTCCTCACTATCTCTTTCTATTTTATACACACTACAAGTTTTTCTACTCTTTACTATCTCTCTCTTTCTCATTTCTCTCTTTAAAAAAAAAAAAAAAAAAAAAAAAATGAAGTTGTACAGAGAATGTATCATGTCAACATATATTTGGCACCTGCAAAAAAGGTACCCTGTATTGTACTTACTTCTAATAAATAAAATTAAAAAAAAAAAGAAAAGCAGATGGTTGCTAGACCATTTGATTTGGACCATTACTGGTATTTTATCCCTAATACATCAACTGCAAAATATTCTTATAGTTGTAAATTGATAGGACCCATTGCATCATTGCACCATTGTATAATTGCAGATTGTGCGCTGTCCTTTCGAGCTGCGTGATTTGCAGCTGTCAGCAGATGGCGCTTCGTTCACACTTTAAACACGTCCCTTGGGTTGGAAGTCGGAGAGTCCTGGTCAAAATGTGTACGAAAGAACTGCAGGTGCTGGAAAAATCGAAGGTGGACACAAAATGCTGGACTAACTCAGCGGGTAAGGCAGCATCTATGCAAAGAAGGAATGGGCGACGTTTCGGCTGGAGACCCTTCTTCAGACTGATCCTGGTATATTGTTCTTTATCACTATGGGCATTTTTCACGATGATTCGTTCTCCCACATCTTCTTTTAAGGGCACTTTACAGCATTTTAAATTTGGCTTTAAGCTTGATGTGTTAACTTTATAGAAACAAGGAACTGCAGATGATGCCGGTTCATACACAAAAAGATACGGAGTACTGGAGTAACTCAGCATCTCCGGAGAACATGATATTCATGACTGTTCAGTTCCTCCAGCATTTTGTGTCCTTTTGTGTTTACTTTATATTAGGCCCTGCTCAATAAAGACAATGTTGGTTGATTAAAAATAAATCTTTGATAAAAATTGGTAGTTTTAACATATTTTGAATATACCAGATTACAAAAGGGTCAAAAAGAATGGCAACATTTAATATGAACTTTCTTTGTTCATGAAATAAACAGGGAACTGAGAACAAGCAAAAATAAAGTGTGAGAAATATGATTAGAGGGAATGCATAAGATGGAAAGAGAGGGAGGACCATTAGTGACTTTTCTAAACAGTAACAATGTTTTTCTATCAATGGAACTAGTGGCAGTCTGCGATGAACAGGAAGGTAAAATATGGCTGCACAGTCCTTTAGAGAGCGCGCCCTTCGGGGGGGGGGGGGGGGGCCATTTCAATATGATCAAGGGGAGAGAGGGGGGGGGGTAGAAAGGGGGAGAAGTAGTGGAGACACTTCTAAGAAGCCAGACAACTTATAGAAACCTAGAAAATAGGTGCAGGAGGAGGCCATTCGGCCCTTCGAGCCAGCACCGCCATTCATTGTGATCATGACTGATCATCCCCTCTCAATAAACCGTGCCTGCCTTAGCCCCATATCCCTTGACTCCACTAGCCCCTAGAGTTCTATATAACTCTCTCTTAAATCCATCCAGTGATTTGGCCTCCACTGCCCTTTGTGGCAGGGAATTCCATAAATTCACAACTCTCTGGGTGAAAACGTTTTTTTCTCACCTCAGTCTTAAATTACCTCCCCTTTATTCTAAGACTGTGGCCCCTGGTTCTGGACTCGCCCAACATTGGGACCATTTTTCCTGCAGCTAGCTTGTCCAGTACTTTTATAATTTTATATGTTTCTATAAGATACCTCCTCATCCTTCTAAACTAAACTCCACCTATAATAAAGTTTAGCAGGCATTTAAATTACCGGACGGTTTTCCTTTGTCCTGAAAACTCCACTGAGCCAATAGTGGGGTGTAGGGGGCTGTGGGGGAACGTGGGGGAGGGAAAACCTTCATAACTTTTGTATTATTTCACCGATCGGAACAAAACTTATTTGACTTGCAGCAGAGGAGAATGGTGAGTATGCAGCAGAGGAGAATGGTGAAAATTCGTAGCGCTATGGGGCTGTATGGTAATTCCAGTTTCACTGTACCATAATTGGTACACGGGACAATAAACAGACCTTTGAACCTTTGATGAAAAACTTATCTCAAAAACTTTGCACATTAGTTTCACTTTCGTACATTATTATACTGTAGTTCCTCCTCATTGAGATTCTCAATCCCAACCACATTGTAAATGCTACTAATTTGTTTAAATTGTGTAAATGTTGGTTCATTGAATGTTCAGCTTTCTTCACAATACCAATTTGCTGCTGTTTGTTTTGGTCATTCCAGTCATTAGATTGCTGTAACCTCAAAGGCAATCCTGTTCAAAGGGAACTTCCTGAAACAGCTCATTAATACCGCAGCTTCCCTGTCCACAGCCTGACTCAGCATAATTGGAATGGAGTCACACTGGGTATAGGCCAATGGGGCAGCTGGGAAGGTGATAAAATAACGTTCCGTGGGATATAAGATGTAGTGTGGAAAATAAAGGGGGGCATTGCAGCTAAATAAGAACACACTTAGGGGTGGGGGAAATGATTCCGTCCCACAGAATATTCTCCTCCACATCATACACTCTGTATTGTGCTGTGAAACATCTCCCATTTCTTCTATCCAGAAATTCTGCCTGTCGCGCTGAGTTACTCCGGCACTTTGTGTCTATCTTCGATTTAAACCAACATTTGCAGTTCCTTCCTACACATACAACCTCTCAGTTTCTACTTTCAGTATTCTTACATCCTGCTGCTTTCTCTGGTCTATCCTCAATTTTGTGCAAAGCATGGGATATTTGTTGGAATAGCGGTGAAAGTCAAGTGAGATTTGTATTCCTCTGGTTTGATTTCAATAGATTTTGAATGATCACTATTGAATGAGGGTGCAGATACTGTACGTACAAGTTTCAATACTTTCAGAGTCATGGATCATTGTTGAAAAACTGTGGCAGCTTAAGCTTTATCACCGCAGACCACCGGATATTCCCTAACACTTTCTTGGATCTTTAATGCAATAAGCATTCCTTTTTAACTTCAGCATGATAGATCTAACTGGAATATAAAGGGACATTCTTCCTGTAATTAATGAAGCATCCTGATCCTTAACCTGCCCTTTACATTGGCCACTGATCAAAGGAAACATTGAGGAACTTGTTACGCTTCAATCTTTTCCATCCAAACAGAAATATTCTACTTCTGAACAGTTTTAAAGGGAACAGAAAATAACTTTTTATCAAAATGAAGGAAGTGAAATTGAAAATAAAGTTTATTTTACTTAATATACTTTACTGTTTTGGCGAATTTATGTGTAATTCACGTTTAGTATATTGTTTGAGTCAAAGTCCCTTCCGATGCTGCTGCAAACAATATATTTATTGTACCTGTGTCTCACCATGCTTATGCATATAAAGAAGGGTCTCGACGCGAAACGTCACCCATTCCTTCTCTCCAGAGATGCTGCCTCACCCGCTGAGTTACTCCAGCATTTTGTGTCTACCTTCGATTTAAACCAGCACCTGCAGTTCTTTCTTACACATGACAATAAACTCAGCTAATCAGCAATTACCCCGTCTGATTTGTTGCAAGGGCCCAGCAGCAGGGGAGGTACTGGGTTAGTTTCCTTTATGGGCCTGTCCCACTTAGGCGATTTTTCAGGCGACTGTCAAGTTGCCGGCAGTCGCCTGAAGAACAGGCGACTGTCAGAGTGGAACACACACACACACATCGCTTCCTTCACCAGCCTGTTATGCAGGCAGGGGACAGGGCAAGCGGGGGGAGCGCTGTCTGAGTGAAATTCACACGGTGCAAAGCCCAGGTGATACAGACACACACCGCGATGAACAGGAAGGTTGGCACTGTAATTAAGACGGCTAAAGCACAGTGTACGGTAAGTCCTTTAACGGGGGGTGGGGGAGAAGGGGGGAGAAGGAGTGGAGACAACTTTTAAGAAACCAGACCCACGGCTGTGAAGCTCGGCGGACATTAACGTTACCGGTCGGTTTCCTTGGTTCTGAAAACTATTGCTGACGTTGTTTTTCCCAATGAGCCAATGAAATTCACCAGTCAGCACCGGCTCTAACCTACATGAACCTACATGAACCTTCGACCTCCTGGCAGCCCACTAGGACCTCCTGGCGACCCACCTACAGCACGAGAATTCTCGCTACTCTCCATGGCGGCTTCAGTATAGTCGCCGCTAATTATGCAACGTGTTGAAAAATTTGCGGCGACCATAATGAGGCCGCGACTAGTTCTGAGAATGCGGGAACTCCTCACGACCATGAAGGCGACTACCCGGCAACCACCCGCATGTGTCGACCATGTGGGACAGGCCCATTACATATACTAAAGCTTTAGGTAGGATTGATACAAATGACTTGAGTGTTACTTGGTTAGGAAATCATAAATCAGCTTTGGTGCTGACTCTTCAGTGTCAACTCGCTGAGAAGTGCAAATCAGGATTCATCAGCCGAGTAGAGAACAGAGTTGTACCAGAAGGAACTGCAGATACTGCTTTAAACTGAAGATAGACACAAAAAGCTGGAGTAACTCAGTGGGTCAGACACACGTCTGGGGGTAATAAGTAACGTTTCGGGTCGAGACGGGTCTGAAGAAGAATCTTGACCCGAAACGGAACTTATTCCTTTTCTCCATGTATGCTGTCTGACCCACTGAGTGACCAGCTTTTTTGTGTCTATCCAGACAACAGAGTTGTTTGTGATGGGTTTCACTATTGGATAGGATTACTCACCTACAAAAAGGGATCTTTGGCTGTGATTCTTGATGGAAACCAGTGCCTGTGTAACGGCAAGGCAATTCCACGTATTAGACACTTTGTGTGCCATGGTTAAGTGGCTGTTCCTCATGTGTGTGCATCAGTGCTGACATGCTGCTTTACTTCTGAACAAGTAAATGTCGCCCATTCCTTCTCTCTACAGATGCTGCCTTTCTTATCTCAAGATTGCTATGGTAAATTAAGATAAACACCCGAACCACCTGACTACGCTTGATGTGTACCACGTCTCAGACACTTTTAATCCTTTAAAAAAATATTTTTTTATTAGAACCATATACATATCATAACCAAAACACGATTTGTTTATCAGTAACATATTAACACAGCTTCTGTTTATTTTTTTTATAGATTTTTTTGAAAGAGAGCTTTTGTAAGAAGGGAGGGAGAAAAAATAAAAACATAAAATAAATTACCAATAACACAATTTTGGAGATAGGTCCGTAGATTATAAAGTGTAATTATTCATCCAATCCTGGATTCAAGTTTCAGTCAAGCTTCCGTGCTGAACCAGTTTACCCTTTCAGAAAATCAATAAATGGAGACCATATTCTAGCGAATAATTCTGATTTGTCAATTAAGACAAGTTTAATTTTTTCCAAGTGTAGGGTCTCAGACATCTCCATAATCCACATTTTAATTGTGGGGGTTGTTGGGTTTTTCCAAAATGTTAATATTAATTTTTTCCCGATTATACTATAATCAAGGAAATTTATTTGGTTTATTGTAAGTTTTAAGCTTCCTACACATACAATCTGCAGTTTCTACGTTCAGTATTCTTACATCATGCTGCTTTCTCTGGTCTATCCTCAATTTTGTGCAAAGCATGGGATATTTGTTGGAATAGTGGTGAAAGTCAAGTGAGATTTGTATTCCTCTGTTTTGATTTCAATAGATTTTGAATGATCTCTATTGAATGAGGGTGAAGATATTGTACGTACAAGATTCAATACTTTCAGAGTCATGCATCACTGTTGAAAAACTGTGCCGGCTTATGATTTTATCACCGCTGACCACCGGATGTTCTGATATTCCTAACATTATTAGTTTTGGATCAGGATCCAATTGGATATTAACAACTTCAGACATAATTTAAAAAATATCCATCCAGAAATTTTTAATTTTTGTACAGTTTACAAAAGTATGTTAACTTAGCTTCTAAATATTGACATTTGTCACAGATAGGAGAAATATTTGGAAAAAATCTGTTTAATTTTGTTTTAGAATAGTGCAGTCTATGTAGTACTTTAAATTGTATTAACGTGTGTCTGGCATTTAACGAGCATTGATGTATATGTTGTAGATTTTCATCCCATATATCTTTCATTATATTTTTGTAACACATTTATGGTGATCACTAAATGCTTTTCTACTTTGCGTTCTGTAATCACAGTGGTGCTAGGCAATGAGAGGAAGTAACTGGGCTTGAGCAGGCTAATGGACAACTAAATGCAGAGCATAAAGAGTCTCACTAACAAATACAAGATGATACGGACAGCCAAGGGTGGAGCGGGGTATCAAGTAACACAGAGTTGTAACAACATGTATATTCTACATAGCAGGAGATAGACACAAAAAGCTGGAGTAACTCAGCGGGACAGGCACCATCTCTGGAGAGAAGGGATGGGTGACATTTCGAGTCGAGACCCTTCTTCAGAGTAGGGTCTTCAGACTAGACCGAAGAAGGTCTTGACTCGAGACATCACCCATTCCATCTCTCCAGAGAAGCTGCCTGGCTCACTAAGTTACTCCAGCTTTTTGTGTCTATCTTTGGTTTTCACCAGCATCTGCAGTTCCTTCCTACACATTTATACAAAGCAAGTGATTTCAGACGAAGTGTGTAAGAAGGAACTGCAGATGCTGGTTTAAAACGAAGATGGACACAAAAAGCTGGAGTAACTAATTCCCCTTCCCATTCCCACAATGGTTATGGCGCATATCAACTCACCAAGACCCTGCACTCACTACAAGTCATCTACTGCCACAACAGGTCAATGGAGGATGTGATCTTACTGGCTCTCCACTGAGTATTAAACCACTTGGACAATAAAAACACATATGTCAGGCTGTCGTTCACAGTCTACAGCTAGGCGTTCAACACAATCATCCCCTCCAAATTGTTTACCAAGCTCACGGAACTCAGTCTCTGTGCACCCCTCTGCAACTGGATCCTTGACTTCCTCATTAACAGACCACAGTCTGCACAAATTGGCAGCAATACTTCCTCTTCGATAACCATCAGTACGGGAGCACCTTGAGGATGTGTGCTCAGCCCCCTGCTCTACTCACTGTATATTCACGCCTGTGTAGTTGGACATGGTTGCGAGTCCATCTTCAAATTTACCACTGACACCACCATTGCTTGACGAATTACAGATGACGATGAGTCAGAGTGTAGGAGGGAGATCGACCGACCAACAAAATGGTGCCAGAACAACAACTTTTCTCTGAACGTCAGAAAAGCAAGGAACTGATTGTTGACTTTGCAAGAGGAAGGTTGAGGATCCACAAACCTGTCTTCATCGATGGGACGGTGGTAGAGAGAGTCAAAAATGTCAAATTTCCTGGTCATATCTCTGAAGCCAGCATGTTGATACAATCATAAAGAAAGCCCATCAATGCCCTTCTACTTCCTTAGATGGGATCTATCGAGGGGATAAACAGGCCCTTCAGCCCAACTTGCCCACATTGGCCAACATGTCCTAGCTACACTAGTCCCACCTGCCTGATCTTGGTCCATATGCCTCCAAATCTGTCCAATCCATGTGCCTGTCTAACCGTTTCTTAAACGTTAGGATAGTCCCAGCCTCAACTACCTCCTCTGGCAGCTTGTTCCATAGACCCACCACCCTTTTGTGTGAAAAAGATACCCCTCAGATTCCTATTAAATCTTTTTCCCTTCACCTTGAACCTATGTCCCCTGGTCCTTGTTTCCCCATCTCTGGGCAAGAGACTCTGTGCATCGACCTGATATATTCCTGTCATGATTTTGTACACCTCTATAAGATCACCCATCATCCTCCTGCACTCCAAGGAATAAAGACCCAACCTACTTGTGGCAACTGCAGTTGTTTAAAGTGCTTTATAAATAAAGTTGTTATTATTATTCAGAGAGTAACCAGGACAGCGCAGAGGATCATTGGCTGCCCTCTCCCCTCCCTGATGGACATCTACACCTCCCGCTGCCTTAGCAGGGCAAAGAAGATCATCAAAGACAGCTCCCATCCTGCGTTTGGACTGTTCGACCTGCTGCCCTCTGGAAGGCGCTATAGGTGCATCAAATCCAGGACAAACAGACTCAGGAATAGTTGCTTTCCGAGAATTATAACTACTATAAATTCAAATTCACACATGCACTGACTACACGGCCCAACACGGACTTCCATCTGTATATATGTATATATGTATGTAGCGCCGCAGAATTTGTGCACCTATTCACCCCCCATCTCCCTTCTGTTTTTTGTTTTTTCTGTTTCTTGTTTTTTGTGCTAAATTGTATGTATGCACTGAGTACGAGCAGCTTTCAGTTTCACTGTACATGTATAGTGACAATAAATGGCATATCTATATCTATATCTATCTTATTATTACTCAACCTCTCCCTATAGCTCACACCCTCTAGTCCTGGCAACATCCTCATAAATCTTTTATGAACCCTGTCAAACTTGACAATATCTTTCGTATAACATGGTTGCTAGAACTGAACACAATATTCTAAATGCGGTCTCACCAATGTCTTATACAATCGCAACGTGACCTCCCAACATCTATACTCAATACTCTGACTGATGATGGCCAATGTGCCAAAAGCCTCTTTGAGCACCTTATCTACCTGAAACTCGACCTTCAAGGAACCATGCACCTGTACTCCTAGATCCCTCTGCTCTACAACGCTACCCAGCTCTGTGATTTTGATTTGAAACTCAAAAAGCAGCAATCTAGAATTTTTTTCCCATGTATGATGGGGATAAGAATATCATTAGTAAGCTGTTTTTATTCATTTTGCATCTGGAAAACTATTTAAAAAATGATAAATAGTATCAAATTATTGCTGAAAATGTTTTTGAAACCTTACTGGAAAGTGATAAATAATTTATTCCTCTGATGACTAATTATTTTCTTTAATATCTCACAAATATGTATAACTGGAGCTGCAAGGAACTGTAGATGCTAAAATCTTGAGCAAACCTCAAAGCACAGGATGATTTAAACGGGTCAGGCAGCATCAATGGAAGGAATGGATAGGTGATGTTTCTGGTCGGGACCCTTCTCCAAACTGAATTACCAATGTTTTTGGTGAAATACAAATTCTATGTTTCAGTCACCCAGTGAAGCTGGTCTGGCATTTCAGGACAAAGCAGTGACACAAAGTTTTGAAAACTTTTCCTTTGAGTGGACATGCTGTAAATCCTGGCCAAAATAGAGCCAAAATAGAGCCAAAATAAAGCAGAGGATTCATGCATTCACAAGGCGTTTTTGGCCATTTCTGTATAAGAAGACACAGGCTGCTAGCTGGTGCCGGGAGGTCTAGGTCCCATTCAGAACCTCAGATAAGGGAGGGCTAAGTATCTTTGTAATTGTTAGTATGCATGAGAATCTTGCAGAGGACCTCCAAGGTATTGTAAATGCATGAGTTTGATTGGATTGCTGCAAAAGGATTGTAAATAATGTTGCAAGACAGTTACCCTGCTGGTTGTTGATTGGCCAAACTGTTAAGCCCTGACAGAATTGTTTTGAGTTCCAGGGTAAATGTTGCATTATTCAGTTTACTAGCTTCCTTCCAGAAGCTTCTGTAAGAAACATTGTTTAAGACTCTCTGTAATTGGGTTGGGGAACTGGATTGTTTGGGGACCACCCCTATGTAGTTCGGCCCCTCAAGGTTCATGGACCTATAAAAGGTAGCCCCATTTAGGAGGGGGGGGGGGAGCTTTAGGAGCGTATTTACAATGTCACCTACAATGAATAGGGATGCAATGCTGAGGCTTTATGAGGCGCTGGTCAGACTGCATCTGGCGTTTTGGGCTGCATATCTGAGGAGAGATGTGCCAATGTTGGAGATGGCCCAGAGGAGAATGATTCCAGGGATGATCGGGCATTTGATAAGCGTTTGACAGCTATGTGCCTGTACTTGCTGGAGTTTAGACAGATCTGGGGAATCTCATTGCAACTTACCGAACATTGAAAGGCCTGGATGTCGAGAGGATGTTTCCACTAGTGGGGGAGTCTAGGACCAGAGGGCACAGCCTTCGAATAAAAGGATGTACCTTAAGAAAAGAGATAAGGAGGAATTTATTTAATCAGAGGTTGGTGAATCCGTGGAATTTATTGCCACAGACGGTTGTGGAAGCCAAGTCATGGTCTATTTTTAAAGCGGAGATTGACAGGCTCTTAATTAGTAATAGTGTCAAAGGTTGTGGTGAGAAGGCAGGAGAATGGGGTTGAGAAGGAAAGATAGATCAGCCACGATTGAATGCATAGACTCGACGGGCTGAATGGCCTAATTCTGCTCCTCTGTCATGAAATAATATGAATTAAAAGTATAGGCTTAGTTCAAAGGACACCATTGTCTATGCACTTATTAAAACTTAATGTACTGCCTCCTACTCCTTTCAGTCATTGTCATTTGTGATTTTACTACTGGCTAATGAAGCATTCTGCAGGTCCAGGTTATTTTTTAGCTTGGTTGCATGCCTGTTAAATATAGGGACGAATCAGCTGGTAAAGCTGCTGCCTCACAGTGCCAGAGACCTGGGTTAAATCCTGACGCTGCCTATGTGACTGTGGTTTTCTCTGAATTAATGAATGAATGAATGGAGTAAGTTTATTGGCCAAGTATTCACATACAAGGAATTTGCCTTGGTGCTCCGCCCGCAAGTGACAACATGACATACAGTAACAGGTAGGCATGACACATGAAACATAGAAACATAGAAATTAGGTGCAGGAGTAGGCCATTCAGCCCTTCGAGCCTGCACCGCCATTCAATATGATCATGGCTGATCATCCAACTCAGTATCCTGTACCTGCCTTCTTTCCATACCCTCTGATCCCCTTAGCCACAAGGGCCACATCTAACTCCCTCTTAAATATAGCCAATGAACTGGCCTCGACTACCCTCTGCGGCAGAGAGTTCCAGAGGCTCACCACTCTGTGTGAAAAAAGTTCTTCTCGTCTCGGTTTTAAAGGATTTCCCCCTTATCCTTAAGTTGTGACCCCTTGTCCTGGACTTCCCCAACATCGGGAGCAATCTTCCTGCATCTAGCCTGTCCAACCCCTTAAGAATTTTGTAAGTTTCTATAAGATCCCCTCTCAATCTCCTAAATTCTAGAGAGTATAAACCAAGTCTATCCAGTCTTTCTTCATAAGACAGTCCTGACATCCCAGGAATCAGTCTGGTGAACCTTCTCTGCACTCCCTCTATGGCAATAATGTCCTTCCTCAGATTTGGAGACCAAAATTGTACGCAATACTCCAGGTGTGGTCTCACCAGGACCCTGTACAACTGCAGTAGAACCTCCCTGCTCCTATACTCAAATCCTTTTGCTATGAAAGCTAACATACCAATCGCTTTCTTCACTGCCTGCTGCACCTGCATGCCTACTTTCAATGACTGGTGTACCATGACACCTAGGTCTCGCTGCATCTCCCCTTTTCCTAGTCGGCCACCATTTAGATAATAGTCTGCTTTCCTGTTTTTGCCACCAAAATGGATAACCTCACATTTATCCACATTATACTGCATCTGCCAAACATTTGCCCACTCATCCAGCCTATCCAAGTCACCTTGCAGCCTCCTAGCATCCTCATCACAGCTAACACTGCCCCCCAGCTTAGTGTCATCCGCAAACTTGGAGATATTGCCTTCAATTCCCTCATCCAGATCATTAATATATATTGTAAATAGCCGGGGTCCCAGCACTGAGCCTTGCGGTACCCCACTAGTCACTGCCTGCCATTGTGAAAAGGACCCGTTTACTTCTACTCTTTGCTTCCTGTTTGCCAGCCAGTTCTCTATCCACATCAATACTGAACCCTCAATGCCGTGTACTTTAAGTTTGTATACTAATCTCTTATGTGGGACCTTGTCGAAAGCGTTCTGGAAGTCCAGATACACCACATCCACTGGTTCTCCCCTATCCACGCTACTAGTTACATCCTCGAAAAATTCTATAAGATTCGTCAGACATGATTTACCTTTCGTAAATCCATGCTGACTTTGTCCAATGATTTCACCACTTTCCAAATGTGCTGCTATCCCATCTTTAATAACTGACTCTAGCAGTTTCCCCACTACCGATGTTAGACTAACTAGTCTGTAATTCCCCGTTTTCTCTCTCCCTCCCTTCTTAAAAAGTGGGGTTACGTTTGCTACCCGCCAATCCTCAGGAACTACTCCAGAATTTAAAGAGTTTTGAAAGATTATTACTAATGCATCCACTATTTCTGGAGCTACTTCCTTAAGTACTCTGGGATGCAGCCTATCTGGCCCTGGGGATTTATCGGCCTTTAATCCATTCAATTTACCCAACACCACTTCCCGGCTAACCTGGATTTCACTCAATTCCTCCAACTCCTTTGACCCGCGGTCCCCTGCTATTTCCGGCAAATTATTTATGTCTTCCTTAGTGAAGACGGAACCAAAGTAGTCATTCAATTGGTCCGCCATATCCTTGTTCCCCATGATCAACTCACCTGTTTCTGACTGCAAGGGACCTACAGGAATTGTACAGGAAACATGCTCCGGTTTCCTCCCACATCCCATGCACATGTTGGTTAGTAGGTTAATCGGCCATAGTAATTGCTCCTAGAGTGTAGATGAATGGTAGAAGTTAATGGTAATATGATGCTTGATATTTGGTGCGGATTCAGTGGATTAAACAGCCTGCTTCTCCCTCTCTATCACTGGGAAGGCGGATGAATGGTAGAAGTTAATGGGAATATGATGCTTGATATTTGGTGCGGATTCAGTGGATTAAACAGCCTGCTTCTCCCTCTCTATCACTGGGAAGGCGGATGAAGGCTGCAGCAGAAAAGGGTCCCCGGTCGTCTTGGATTCGATATCATTGGATTCTGACCCAGATCTGTTAAGGCCTGTGTGGTGGCTGTCTGTGCACCAGTCTCCCCACGTTAAACAAAGTCGCGCACAGGCGTCCTCCATGAGAGGACAGTCATATTTGTTTCAAGTGACCGCCGATGATCACTGTATCACACTCCATCACTGTATATCTCTATCAATGTGTAAGAAAGAACTGTTGATGCTGGTTTAAATCGAAGGTAGACACAAAATGCTGGAGTAACTCAGCGGGTGAGACAGCATCTCTGGAGAGAAGGAATGGGCAACATTTTGGGTCGAGACCCTTCTTCTTCAGAAGACGTCTGAAGGGTCTCGACCCAAAACGTCGCCCATTCCTTCTCTCCAGAGATGCTGCCTCACCCGCTGAGTTGCTCCAGCATTTTGTATCTCTCCGTCACTGCATCTCTCTCTATCACTGTTTAAGAATCCCCAATCTACCTCTATCTGTATTGTCTGGAAATCCATCAAAGGTTAGGAGCCAGCTCACTGCGAAGACAGCATCGACCATGCAAATTGCCATTCCTTCCAGTTAAACTCCCAGCCTTTAACTGTGTGGGGAAGTGGATATTTAATGGATGGGTGCAGTGCTTCTTGGTAGAGAATGGTAGAGTAGTGCCCCCTGCAGGCATCTCCAAGCACTGGGGAGATACCAACAATGGCGCACAATACTCCAAATTCACTGGCAAGAAAATATTGTCCTTTCTGATGCCAACAACACCAGCACTGAGGCTCTACTTACATTCAGCTAGTTCTGATGGGCAGGACATTTCTATCACATGTCCGTCATTAAACTCCAAAATAGGTACCTCAAGTTCCATTACAGCAAGAGATTACCAGGACAACAATCTTCTCAAAACCCCAAAATGTAAAAGTCTCACCAATAACTGGCTCATCATGGGGTAGTAGGCAGAACAACACTGAGACCCATCCGAAATGGCAGGAACAGCACACCACCTCACACACTATCTATCAACCTGACCAGCCTAGCATGTTCTGCCCCACACTAACCTCATCAGTCACCTCATACACAAACCTGGCGTGAAAGCAGGTCACCCTCAACTCCAAGGAACTGCTATGAAGTGAAATGGAACCAATGCTTTCTGTCACAGAGTCGTACAGTACAACAGGAGGGTCCTTGGACTCACCACATCCATGTATCTCACTGCCGTCAAGCCTTTAGCTATACTAAGCATCTATCCATAGGAATTACATAAAGTAACCCCCATTTTCCAGCACTTGGGCCCTCCTCTCCCTTGCCTTGGCAATTCAAGTGCTCATTTCAATACTTCTTAAATGTTATGGTAATACCTGACTCCACTATCTGCTTTTCAGATTTCCATCACTGGGTTAAGGTATTCCTCGGATCTCTTCTGAGTCTCCTATCGCATCCTTAAACCTGTGCCCTCTGTTTAAAAGTGCATCTGCTAGGGAGAAAATTACTCATTGATTATGTTGATGTCTCTCAAATCTGTGTTATATCTCCCCTCAGTGTTCTTGCTCCAAGGAAACCCCAGTCACACCTCAAAGGTGTTGTGCTCCATCCCAGGCAACTTCTAGTGAGACTCCTCAACACGTTCCAAAAACTCACTATTCCAAAAACTCAGCAGAATCCTAAGTTCAACATCTTGAATAAATGCATTGAGGAGAAAATAAATCTCAGTATAACTGTATTAGTTTTTTATTGCAGTTTGGTTAAGATTTTCCAATTACAGCCAGTTTCTTTAGGCTCCTCCATGTACACTCTTGAATGAGCCCGAATTCTGAGTTGTGGAAAGATAATAAGACAATAAAGGGAGCATGTTTAAGTTAAAAAAGCTGACACGTTGAAGCATTTTGTCTTTACCCCAAAATCGTATTTAGTTTTTTTTTCCCCACAAAGGGATCTCTTAAATTCTGAACCAAGAATTGTAATGTTCTTTTATAAACAGCCTTCACAAGGCAGATTTTAAAATGGGCTGTGTTTCATTGTGGTCACACCATTATTTCTACTGCTAAATACAAACAGATCTCGTACAAACACCTATAAGTAATTTAAAATCGACCAAAGGCGAGATTCATGGGTTCAAACTATAATTCTGGTTGTGGTCACAGAATTGACCGATTAATCAACATATGTTTATACATCATGCACAGGAAGCTAGTTCTGAATAATTTAGTGCAAACCATCATGTGGAAGCTGAAGAAGTTAAACACTGGGTCCAGACAGTTAAATCTCATTGCAAACGTATAAGGTATGGCTCGGGCGTTTCCTACAGGAGTTGGTTGGATGCGGGGTCTGACATTGTTACGAACTGTAAGATCTGAACAAACTGATAAACATCCCAATGCCCGTCCCGGACCTAGTTGCTGTCCTCCGGATGATATCCATCTGAATGGAAAACTACTGCACATCACGTGTGCACAAACTGGTTTTGTTCCATCATAAACTGTTGCACCTCTCCTATTCGCACCAAAGGAGCATCGAAAGGGAGAAAGCGTTTATTGAAAATAAAGATAATGGTATAATACTCATAACGAGTGACTTGAATTTAGTAGTACCCTGAGCTAACTACCTCTCCTCATGTTAATTTTTCACCTGAAGCACATGCTCTGCGTTGCATGCGCCTCTGATCATGTGGGGAAGGAGAAGGAGAAGGGAGGGGGGGAGGCTTAAACATTGATTTAAAACCTAGTGATTAAATTCTGGATTTGTACAGATCGACAGTCAACTCTGCGCGAACCTAACATCCTTTCAATGACTGAGTGGTATGGCGGGAGGTGGGGAAGCGGCAGAGTTTGTTAAAGCAAAAATATGTCATTATCAGACGAGTAATAGAAACAAACGCTATTTAACACAGGGACACCAATCAGAATAAAAAATCCAGAAAGTTTACTGGGTGAATGCGACAGAAACTTAGAGTCAAACAATGGATTTTTTTTCTCTCTCTCTCTCTCTCTCTCTCTATTTGGACTTTAAAGCGAGTGCTGTATTCTGTGCCAGGTTTTTGCAGCAGCCGCCGAGCGGGGGGATGCTGTGCTAACCCGGAATAGTGGGAGGGAGGGAGGGAGGGAGGTGGGTGGTTAGAAACTGCTGGCTGCGCCGCTTCTAGGCTGCCCGCTGTGGATGTATCGGTTCAGCCGACCAATGGGTGCAGCGGGTGTGTGTATCCAACTGGCCAGGTCCCGCCCCCCTGCCCGGACTTGATTGGCTAAGGGGGAGCGGTCCGCTGGGGAGACGTCACTGGCGGTGGCTGATTGGGCGAGGGTGGTGTCACTCAGGCGTGTGGGGGGCGGGGCGGGGCGGGGCCGGGCCGGGGCGGGACTTTGCGCTGCGCGGACGCGGCGCTTTCTGCTGCTGGAGTTGAGCTGCGCTGGGCGGTGCTTTTTGCTGTCGGGGCTGAGTTGAGTTGAGCTGCGCTGGGAGGCGCTTTCTATTGCCGGAGCTGCTTTGGGCGGTGCTTTCTGCTTGTGGAGCTGAGCTGAGCTGAACTGAACTGCGCAGCGCTGGGCCGGGTCGGGCTGGGCTGGGCTAGGCTAGGCTGGGCTGGGCTAGACTAAGCTAAGCTGGGCTGGGCTGGGCTGCGTGCGGACGGACGGGACGCGGCGATGGGGTCGCCCCGGGTTTGATGCTTTGACAGGTGCCCGACGCCAGGCAGCTCCTTCCCCCCCCCCCCCCCCCCCCCCCCCCCCCCCCCCCCCCCCCCCCCCCCCCCCCCCCCCCCCCCCCCCCCCCCCCCTAGAAAGAAAGCATGTTCGCCAAAAGCAAAGGCTCGGCGGTGCCCTCGGACGGACAGGCACGAGAAAAGTAAGTTTATTTTATCTTTGTTGCTGGGAAAAATAGGAAATTTCTCAGCTTTTGCAGGCTCCCCGAGGCTGGGCAGCGACCGCTGCAATTCCCGGGGATTCAATTGCTCTTCGCTATTATTATTATTATTATTTGCTTCTGACTCGCACGCTGTGCGTTTCCGCTTCTTTGCAGAAACTGGGTTAAAGATTGTGTCCGGCGGGTTTAGCTGGGTGCAACGCCGCTCGATGACACCCCCCCCCCTTTCCATCCTCTCACTTGCTCTCTCTCTCGCTCCGCATTCCCGCTGTAATAAATAGATAGCCTTGTAACCAGCTTCTTTGTGTCCCCTTCGCCTGCAGGTTGGCTCTGTACGTGTACGAATATCTGCTTCATGTCGGGGCACAGAAATCTGCACAGACCTTCCTCTCAGAGGTAACTGTATGTCTCCATCACTCCGCTTTAGCCTTTGTTTCTCAGGCGGACAATCTCGCCTCCATTTTGAATTGTGTTAACCTTTTGCCATTTATTGTGGCTACTAAACAAAAAAAAATCTATTCAACTGACTAGTTTTGAATACTGACTTCCCCCGCCAATAACCCTTCCTCTCCCTGTTTTTCACCTGGGCTTATTCTGAGTTTAAAAAAAATTTTGGTTTACAGATACGATGGGAGAAAAATATTACATTAGGAGAACCTCCTGGGTTTCTACACTCCTGGTGGTGGTGAGTAGACAATTTTAAGTGTCCCACAATGGGTTTGTGCAGAGTTCCCATCATTGCACCCAGTGTTAAATATATTCCATGATACCTTGATTCTATTTAACTTTTAGGCAACATTAAAACATGATAAAGAGGGATCAATGCAAAAGGCTACAGTAGCAACAGGCATCCATTGATAAAAGTTTTGGAGATGATTAAATGTCATATAATAAAGAGTTTATATATTTTTAAATCAACATATTAGATTGTTTACAATCTGCGCCACGCAATATGCTAGGATTTGAAATGTGCAAAATTTGGTCAATTAGTGTTAAAACGTTTCTTTAAGGTGTAATGTTTATGACTGATAGTTGTGTTGTTGGTTTTAAGACTTTGGGAACTGTGCGTAGATAGATGTGTAGGTGTAATTTTCTCTTACAATCATTCTTTGATCTTTGATACTGTGTGAAAAGTGCCTGTGTTTAAGATGGTTATTAGAACTGGCAGGTAATAACATTGTTTCAGTTGTTATCTAGACCTTGGAAATTGCATCAGGCATGGGGAGCAGGTCAGAAGGAAGCATCTTACAATTTTTTTCACCTGGATAAAGAATGTTTGGCCTTTTTGTTAAGGTGGAATTAATTCCACAGTGGCTGTCAAAAATCTCATCCCAGCAGCCATTCTTAAAGTCCAGTCATGTTAACTGACAGAGGTGTCCATCAATATTAAACATTTCAGCATTACTTTTTGCTTGGGTTCTTGCTCAGCATTGATTCAAATATCTGTTAACTTGAATGGAGGCAATACTTATTAACTACCTCTGTTCCACTGTCCTCCCCAATTCAACTCGGTACAGGCTGGCGTATCAGATGTGTTTTCTATGAATTGTGTCCTCACCAGGATGATTTTATTGCAGTTAACTTTGCTTGTTGGTACTTAGATGGATAGGACAATATGGTGGAGTCTCTCTATTTGCCATCAGTGGCATCTTAATTGGCTGAAACCTGAATTGGAAACTACATACCAGTTGCAAGAGAGATGTCTGTAAACAGGAATGTTTAATTGCTTTTTGAATAAATTATATTTTGATGTGGAGTTTTGTTGCATGCGTTTGTCTATAGCATACCATGTCAATTGCCATTGGGTTAGTGTCAATAAATATTTACTGATTTGTATACGTTTACATGTAAAATACAGATTTAGTTTAGTTCATGAGTCCGTTTGCTTGTACTTAGTCAGTTCATGAGTCAGTTTGCTTGTACCTCCATAATTTGCTGTGGGCACGTTTTCCTTTCTCATTGGGAAAAGTATTATTTTGCTTGGTAACTCCATGCAATGTCAGTCCTCATGGCTACACTGGACGTTATATTTGCGATCCATTTCTTTCTGGGATGTGATATTTTTCAATACTGAATGTCGTGCAGTGAGAGTTAAATCATTGGAATGTAATAATACATTACTTGGAATATTGAGCAAAGGCAAAATGTTGGAGTAACTCACTGGGTCAGGCAGCATCTGTGAAGTTATTGGATAAATAAAGTTTTGGTTTGGAACCCTTCTTCAAAATATGAAGAAAGGTGCCAACCAAAAATATGAGTTCGAAGAAGGGTCCCAACCCAAAACATCCCCAATCCATTCCCTCCACAGATGCTGCCAGACCCTCTGAGTTACTCCAGCACTGTTTCGCTCAAAATTCCAGCATCAGGCGGCATGTCCATGAAACATTACTGTAGAAAAGTACACCATTTTATTTTTAGCTGTATTATTGCAACATTTGATCAACTATTTTCCTTAATTCTTTGGTAGTCTGGCACAAATATTTGAACGTTTTCCTACCAGTTCTAGATACTCAGCGGTACCGATATTCCTTGTTTATGTGAATACATCTGTTCATCGGTGGGACAAAGTTTGTGAATCATGGATACTGTAATCTGGTTGTTAAATACATTCCAATTCATTTCTAGTGGCGGCACAAAAGTGTACTTATTGTACTTTCTAACTTTCCTATTGATTGATCTATTTCTTGTTTCAGATGTTATTGACTTGTGCTTTTGTAGGACTATGAGTAGACACCGAGTGTTTGGAACTCCTTGTGTTTCACGGTTGAACTTTTGGAAAAACTCTTTGGACTTCACCTGGTCTGGAAATACCATCTTTGTAACCAAGAATAGGAATTGGTTAACACATTTTGTTTATATCCCTAATGTTCTGGTGAAAAGACTACCAGAGATGCTGCCTGTCCCGCTGAGTTACTCCAGCATTTTGTGTCTACCTTCGGTGTATCTGCAGTTTCTTCCTGCACACTTCAAGAGTCAAGTCGAGAGAGTTTTATTGTCATGTGTCCCAGATAGGACAATGAAATTCTTACTTGCTGCAGCACATCAGAATATGTAAACATAATACAGAATGGGAGATAGAGTTCAGTGTGTCCATAGACCATGTATATACAATAAATAAACAGATAAAGTTCAATAGTAATGAAAGACTTTTGTTCAGAGCTTATTTGATGTTGTGTTTAATAGCCCGATGGCTGGGGGGGGGGGGGAGAGCTGTTCCTGAACCTGGATGTTACAGATTTCAGGCTCCTGTATCTTCTTCCTGATGGCAATGGAGAGATGAGTGCGTGGGCAGGATGGTGTGGGTCTTTGATATTGGCATCTCTTTTGAGGCAGCGACTGCGATAGATCCCTTCGATGGTGGGGAGGTCAGAGCCGGTGATGGACTGGGCAGTGGTCACAATTTTCTGCATTCTTTTCTGCTCCTGGACGTTCAAGTTGCTGTACCAGGCCACGATGCAGCCAGTCAGTATGCTCTCTGCTGTGCACCTGTAGAAGTTAGAGAGAGTCCTCCTTGACATACCGACTCTGTAATCTTCTCAGAAAGTAGAGGCGCTGATGTGCCTTCTTCATAATTGCATCAGTGTGTTGGGACTAGGAAAGATCTGTGGAAATATGCATGCCCAGGAATTTGAAGTTTTTGTTTCATGTTTTTGATTACTGTTCAGTCTATTGCCAGCGCTAGTACTAATGCAAATGTGACAGTGGTGCAAGGCATTGCATGTTCATTCTCAGACAGCTCCTCCACTTTCCCCTACTGTGATTGTGATGTTGCCTATGTTGTTAATGTGAGGAGTTCAGTGAAGGTAGTATGTTGTGGAATTTAACGGCATAGGCTGGGAGCAAATTGTCCAAAAACGCAGTGTTTAATACGATTTAAGTTTGATTCTTACTGATCACAATAACCAGGTTCAGCCTGCAACTTGGGTAATGTCTGTGTAGGCACTGGGGTTCCATAAATGTCCACGGTGACACTTGAGATAGGAAGATGAACAACTGGGTAGAGATGATGATTGTTGACTATCAACTTGTATTCGAAGGGCGTGTTTTGTTTGTGTGTGGTTTTAAATGTCTGCTTTATGTAATTATCTGAAATATATTCTTGTGCACTACTTTGTTACCTTTTGTGTCTGAAGTGTCCAGATATATTTTGTAATCTTAACCGTGCAACGTGGTAATGGTGAATGAGGGGGATTATTGTCAAAAAACATCAACTGAAATAGTTGTGGCCCTGCGATTTAAGGATTGAGATAAGAATTATAAGGTGGTAAAAACATGTTTTGGTTAAACATTGAGGGGTGACTCATTAAAAACTGTAATTGATACTTGGACTGGTTTACCGACTTTTGTCCAAAAGACGGTGTTATCCATTTAATGAATTAAACTGGGGCAAACAGGTGTCCTCTGTTTATTTGGGAATCAGTATGTTAATTTGGTAAAGAGATAAGGGACCTGGTGGAAGAGCTGGAAGCTATGGTTTAGATTTTTTGCTTGCAGCTACTGCTGCTTGTTGCAACATATCTTGATAAGAATTGTTGCATCGGGAGAGTGTTTTGGTTTGAATTTGAGTTGATGGTGACATGGGGTAGGGGAGCAACTTGTGTGCACCATGGTGTTTATGACAGTGCAAGCAGTCTACTTAAAATGAGGCAGGATTTCATTTTGAGGGCTGTGGAGAGGGTAGAGTACAAGTTGAAGAGATGTCGGGGGAACATTAATTATATGAAGTTATGACAAACTAGCTGGCAAATTAATGGGTTCTGTCAGGTGAATGTTTTGGTAGAGCACGTGCAT
Source organism: Leucoraja erinaceus (assembly GCF_028641065.1). Taxonomy (NCBI): domain Eukaryota; kingdom Metazoa; phylum Chordata; class Chondrichthyes; order Rajiformes; family Rajidae; genus Leucoraja; species Leucoraja erinaceus. The sequence goes on along the minus strand of NC_073386.1, from coordinate 54,641,804 downwards.
GTACAGGCCAACCTAGGTTGGAACCAGGGATCTGTTAATGTGCAGCACACAGCATGGATGGATGAGAAGCTGCTGCATTCAAATTATAGATGTTTTCTTGCAGGTATTTCAGTTAAAGGCCATGAACCTTCATTTATTATTAGTCAGCGTAAACAATCCAAGCGTTTTTACTCTTTTTTTTAATGTCATTTCATTAAGTTATAAATTGTAACTGATCTTGGAAGATTCAATACTCATAAGCTTGTTTTTTCCCATCAAGTATTATGATTTGCCTGAGTCAGCATTTTATAAAATGTGAAATTAATTGTCTTTTCTTTTCCCCTTCAGTGTATTTTGGGATCTTTACTGTGCAGCTCCTGAAAGACGAGACACGTGTGAACATTCAAGTGAAGCAAAAGCCTTTCATGATTATGTGAGTTAATTAAAAGTTGTTCATTTTTTTTCAAAACATGTTGTCATTTGTGTGATCACTTCCTGACTGGACCATGTTAATGTTTGACACAGAATCTAAACTTTTGGGGAGGACAAATTTCATTGAGAAATCTGTGCGAATTGCAGAATCTGTTGTAAAAACTCTTTGGCGGAAAGAATGGACACAATCGATTGTGATTTTCTTGCTTCAATATCGTCAAGTTGACTTACAAGTGAATTTGTTTTAATGTATTTGTTACAAGACCTATTGACCATGCTTCAAAAAAATGCAAGTGGAAATCATTGTTTTAAAGTGGCATTAAATCTGTCATCGTTTCTGGTGGACGTATTAATGTCAATACATCTTGTTTTAAGAATATTTGAGATTGGAAATTTGTGTCGAAAGTTTGAAATGTAGTTGCAGTATGAACATGATGGTTTTTGGTTACTGTCCTGCCTGCATACTGGTACATGTAATGATTTTCAGCAGGTGCCTGGAGGACTTTAATGCAATGACTCCAAGAACACTCTGCTTTGAATTCAAGCTCTGTTATCGAAGCATTCAGGATTGTATATTGAAGATTGCTCTGCATAATTTAAGAACCTGCTATTATTAATGTGTTCATCACAGAATGCAAATCATTTTATGCAGATGGAAAATAACTTTTTTAATGGGTTTGATGAAAAAGAAACTTGTGTAGTTTGATACAAATGTTACCGTGAAATTGTCGTTTTGAAGCAATGAGAAATTATGTACTGGTGAGAAAGAGCTGTATTGAGGGAAGTTTTGTGTGTGTGTGTGGGGGGTTGCTCGGTGAATGGCATTTTTCACGTATGGATCTATGTGGTGATACGTGCTCTCCACAGTTAATCTTGGACACGGAGCCAAGATTGAATATGCTAGTAAATTATATTATAAAAGACTTCAACATGAAGCTTATGCTTGAAGAACAAGCAGCCTTTTTGTGGGTGTATTCTATTTTGGAAAAATATGATTGTTGGTATATCTAAAGCCGTTTCAAGAATTAGTTTACATAAGTGCTTTTATTTCAAATTAAATAATTGGATCTTGTCTCCGCTCGTATGCAGACTTGCTTGGGTTTAAAATATGTTAAAACCGATGTGAAGTTCTGAATGTATGGGATGCCTGCCAACAGATGTTATGCGATGCTCTTTAATCCTGCTGTTGCTCGTTGGCATAGTCGGTAGTGTAACCATGACTGGTGATAGATATGTCACTGGTTCAGCTGAGTTGAGGTCTGTCATTTGCTTGCTAATGGAACACGATACAGAGTCTGTGCCTGTGTAAGAGTACCTTCCCAGCATGGCTACTAGAGACTAGAACATGTATAACCCTGGCAGAAGATTTTGTGCGTTGGCTAGGTGACAGCAACCTGTTTATGATTAACTGCACTGCAGGTGGAACTCGGCGGTTGAAACCTGGCTAAAATGACCAGTTGAGTAACAGTTTACCAGGCTTGTAGGAAAAGGTGTTAAAGCGCATATGCTCTTTGATTTTTGCATTACTGCCCTGTTCTGCAATGTATTCAGGCAATACATTAGTGACCATGCAAATTATGCACATTCTATCTTGTTATATTATCTATTCAACCACTTTATTTAGTGGAACAAAATAACTGAATTTCTTGTCCTTTAAAATTAGTTTACATGGAAAAAGATTGTCAGTATATTTAGATCCTTCGTTGTTAAAGTTACATCTGTATATCAACATGTTTATTACATCAGCAGGTTTCACATTTATTTTGCTGTCATTAATAATAATGGAAGTAACAAACAAACGATTTTAATTGGTCACCACAAATGTGTAGGTAGCACAGCTTACTATGAGAATGTAAACCTACGAAACTGTTTACTGTTATAAGGTTGGGGTGAGGTGTGCAAACTGAGGATATTTAATGTGTAAGAAGGAACTGCAGATGGTGGTTTAAACTGAAGATAGACACAAAAAGCTGGAGTGACTCAGCGGGACAGGCAGCATATCTGGAGAGAAGGAATGGGTGATGTTTCAGGTCAAGACCCTTCTTCAGGCTGGAGTCTGAAGAAGGGTTCTCGACCTGAAACATCACCCATTCCTTCTCTCCAGAGATGCTGCCGGTCCTGCTGTCACTCCAGCTTTTTGTGCCTATCTGAGGATATTTAATATTCTACGAGTTGATTTCAACTCGGTTGGACCTCTCTACAGGTAAAACAAAGATGTGTAGTGGTAAATTGAAGATGCTCAATTTGGACTTATACTGATGCTTAAGTTATACAATCAAGGATTTTGTGGTGATGCACTAAGTTATGTCGGGCTTATTTGTGATGTGCCTCTTTGATGACCCTCGGACTATCCCCCTGATTGGGCTTTGCTGGCTTTATCTGCACCAATCATTATTCCCTTATCATGTATCTATACACTGTAAATGGATCGATTGTAATCATGTATTGTCTTTCTGCCTACTGGTTAGCACGCAACAAAAGCTTTTCACTGTACCTGTGACAAACTAAACTGATCTTACCAAGTTGGCTATTTTGGATTGGGGTGGCAGCAGGGAAATGGGCCCTTTGGCCCAACTCATCAACACTGACCAAGCTGGCCTAAACTAGTCTAATTTGCACGCATTTGGTCCTTATCCCTCTCAACCTTTCCTATCCAAGCGTGTTTTAAATGTTATATAGTACCTGCCTCAACTATCTCCTCTGGCAGCTCGTTTCATATCCCACCACCCTCTAAGTAGCAAATTTAACCCCTTTGGTTTGTATTAAATCTTGCCCCTCTCACCTTAAACATGTCCTCTTGTTTTTGATTCCCCTTCCCTGGCTAAAAGCATGTGCATTCACCCTATGTATTCCTTCATGAAATGAAAAAAAATGAAATGATTCAATTTATTGTCATTGTCAGTGTACAGTACAGAGACAACGAAATGCATTTTTAGCATCTCCCTTGAAAGGGAGACACAGGGCGTCGCGGTGTGCCCGCGCCTGCCGCCGTAACATTCCATTACAGGCAAAGGTGGGTGAAGTGTCTTGCCCAAGGACACAACGACAGTATGCACTCCAAGCAGGATTTGAACCGGCTACCTTCCGGTCGCCAGCCGAACTCTTAGCCCATTGTGCTATCTGTCGTCCTAATTGCATATACCAGTAAGGTCACCCTTCAGCCTCCTGCACTTTGGGAAATAAAGTCCTCGCCTGCCCAACCTCTCCCTGTAGCTCATCCCCTCATGTCTTGGCAACTTCTCATGAATCCTCTCTGCACTCTTGCCAGCTTAGACATTACGTTGATGAGATCAATAGTAAACTTGGCTAAGATAGAGGGCTCACTGATTGAGAATGCCATCAACTTGGTGCCCATGGTTGGACTGGCTGTTCAGTCTTGTTTTTTGTATGAATGTCAGATGCTATCCTTGCCCATGTAGATTTTTCTGAGAATTTCAATTCCATGGCCACTGAAATTCTCTTTTGAATGAAACAATTGAAGGGTGAATGACATGCCCAAGAAAATGCTGCTTTTAATGGATGTGTTAATGGATTATAGCAAGGCTGCAATTGAAAGAAGAAGCACTGTGCCTCTGGAACTGCCAGTGTATGAATGCTTAAAGGATCTGAAAATTTGCTTTCTGTATACCCATTTGGATAAATTGCACTGTGGAATACCAACTTCTACAGTGAATCGTTCAAAATCAATGTTTGCAATAAATATGTACTCTGAATTACGGTTTTGTACATCTAGTGTGCCATCCTAGTAGCTGGGTTCCAGGAGTAAATGTCGCAATTGGAACCAACTCGGATCATTGCCAATTTCCAATGTGTTGTACACAGTTATGCTTTGAAAACATACGTTCCATCTGTGTAAAACATGGGTCGCAAATTGTTTCCTGTTCTGCTTCTTCTCAAGCTCTCAATAGGGTTCAAGCCCAAATTCAGCTTTAACAGAGTACAACAGTATGGCCACAAGTTATGTGTCAATGGATTGTTTGGCTGCAGGAACAGTAGCAAAGCCTTTGTTTTAGCCTTCTCACAATGCTGAACAGAAGGGATCATTAGAGAAAGGTTGGGCACAAGTGTCGGTCTTGGAACGTGACGTTAATTATCCTAATTGCTGCTGAGATAACCAGAGTGGGACTTGAATTTGAGACCTTCTTGTACCAGACTTTACATGATGTGCTTTACCTCCTAAGAATCGGAGGATGCGTGTAGTTTCTGATTGCCTTGTAATATCAGCTGCAGTTGTATGCACTTGTTCAGTGGTTTGGAAAGAGACAGCCATTTGTGGTGTACATGTCACTTTCTCGAATGACTGCGACGGACAACTAGCAGTTAGGGTGGGGTTTATTAAAACCATTTATTTAGGTCAAGTACATGTCATTCTTGTTGCCAGCCCAGGAGCCAGTGACCTTAGTTGGGATGAGACGGCAAGTGTCAGCAGTATTTGGGACGGGTTCTGGCTTGGCAGTTGGCTGAGTGCAATCTTTCTGAGGGGAACATCACTGAGGGTTTTGTTCATTACCAACTTGTGAGACAGTGCCGCCAAAAGATGCGTTGCTTATGTCCCTACTGAGGTTGCCTACGTCGAGTAAAATTGTCTCTTGCTCTCCAGGTATGAGTCTCTCCAGTCCACAATGGTACACTGCTATGTACCGTTGTGTACTGGTTCATCATCATGCTTTCTCTGCACATTTTGCTGCGACTGTCATTGTGGGTGCAGCTTGGTGTAATACATCGCGTAACTTGGGCCAACCGAACCATTACTTGTGTATAATTGAGAGTTTCACTTTCTGAGGTTTGAGCTTCATTTTGTGGAAGATTTTTTTACTTTGACTAGCAATGAACCAGTTAGTTGCTGTGGTTTATAATTGCAATTGGTTGTAGCTGGACCGTGACATTCAGATGTAATGGGTAACTGCCAAGTTGGCTTGGCTTTGTTTTGAATTATTGTGCATAGTTCACTAAAAATTGGTTTGCAAACTAGTGAAAATAGAAAGATTTAACTGGAATAAAATGAAAATAGTTAACTGGACATAACTTTTCATTGTGTAGTAATGTGCAATTACCAATGTTTTCCAATTTGCTGCTATGTTTGGTTTTAATTAAAAAAAATATTGTGCAGAATGTTCACGGGGAAATTTTGTGCAGATAATAGAAAATGGTGATGGATGACAGAATGATCAACAAGAATCAATACGAGCTGAAGTTTTCACAGGGTTTGAACTTGGGGCCCTTACAGGTCATTGCTCTGTTCTACACAAGATAATAGCTGTTAAATATCTTGGATAAGTGGACTTTCTTTCTTTTTTGCGTGCCTTAGCAGATGCTGTTAGGAGCTTGCGGAAGATATCTCAGCAAATCTGATTCAATATCAACATCTATTCAGAGAAAGCCACTGAATGTCCTTTACCCTTGATTTTTTTTTTTGTTGAGGGCCATTTTTGTGATCCTATTATTACTCTGGCTGGCTTCAGCAAACTCTGCCTGCCCCATGTGGAAATTGTACTTGGGCTTTCTATTCAGCACTTCACTGACAGTGAAGTACATTAGAATGTCTTAATGTCTCAGCCGACGCTGTACAAATGCAGAACGTTATGGCTCAATACAATGTAACTTGCTGATTTATTGTCTCCAGCACTGGAGGAGCTTGTGAATTGCCTTTCAGACAGCCACTTTTCTGGTATTTTTAAAATTTTGTAAATCTGGGGAACAGATTGGATAAGTGCAGAATTTACTGAAGCTGTATAGCAAGGGAAATACACTTTATTAGAGCCTTGAGTTGTTGGGCCAACTGGGAGCGATTCCTTTTCTCCATATTCTAACGTACTCTTCAGTCAAAGCGCAGCGATGTTTGTTAAACATCCAGGTTGATCTGACACATATTTCCAGCTTCAAATTCCTGGGCTTTAACATCTCTGATGACCTGCCCCAGGCCCAGCATGCAGATATAATCACAAAGAAAGCATGCCAGCCCCTCTACTTTCCTGGAACTTTAAAATGATTCAGCATGTCACTGAATATTATTACAAACCTATACAGATTTGCTGTATGGAGAAAGTCTTCTGACTGGCCAGGTACAGCAATTCCAATGCACTGGGACTGCAGTGTGTGGTGAAGGCAGCATCCATCATGCACGATCCTCACTTCTTGCTGTTATCCTTGGGCAGGAGGTAGAGAAACCTGAATTATCACCACCACCAGCCTCTGAGGCAGCTAGCATCATCAGAGACCCACACCACCCTGGCCACACATTCATTTCACCCCTGCCATCGGGGGGAAAAAAGGTATAGGAGCCTGAAAACGTAACGTCCAGGTTCAAGAACAGCTTCTTCCTTACAGCCATTAGGCTATTAACCACTGCAGCCTCAAAGAAGCTGAACTACATAGACTATTATTGTTATTATTGCACTATTATTTATTTTTTATATGCGTGTGTGTGTGTGTGTACACACTGAACTTTAGTTTTCTCATTTATTATTTTGTGTACAGTGTACTATGTTTACATATTCTGTTGTGCTGCTGCAAGTAAGAATTTCATTGTTCTACTTCAACAACAGAACACAGTTGACCACCTCTTGCACTATATCATGTATTTGTTTTCTATGTGTTTTGCACTAAAGCGATTTTCTTTTCGCTGTCTTGTAGAATTTATAAATGCATTTTTCTTTCATGTGGCCTGCTCCTGTTGCCTGTAATGTTGCTGCATTACAGGCAACATCTTGTGCATATGACGATAAGTGTGACTATTTGATACAAAAGTGAAGTTGTCAATTCAACACAGTAGCCAGTGGAAATTTAAATGGGTTACGTTGGGAGAAATGGGGAAAATATTTTATCCTTTTTGGATGGGGAAATGTTCCGGCAGGCTTGTTCATCTGGATTTGAAAACTAAGTCTAGGTTAGAGTAGAATGTCAGAGTTAGATTGTGTGATGCAAATGAGACTGTCACCTGTGGTCTGTTTTACAGTTGTACTTGTTTGAAAGACTGGTAAATTATTTCAATCACTTGCTGTGTTACACTTGTGGAATCTTAGACGTAGTATCAATGATGCAATTAAACAGGTAATACAAATTGCAAATCCCATATTTGATCATTGACCTGATTGACGAATTTGACTAAGATGTTGTGAGGAATGTGAATAACATGAGATACAGGCAAGTGAACTAGATACAAGATGCTGGAGGAGCTCAGCGGGACAAGCAGCATCTCTGTACAGAAGGAATAGGTGATGTTTCGGGTCGACACCCTTGTTCCGACTGATGATGGTGAACTAGATATTCTGCTTCGCATGGGTGCATGTGAAGATCTTATGCAATGTCTCAACGACCTAATACAATAGGAGTAGACTATTTGACTGTCAATTCATTATGACAATGGGGGAGCCTCTATCTCAATACTGTATTCCAGCTTTCTCCCTTTACCTTTATACAGTTGGATATATTTTTGTCTGCCATGCCCATTTGCTCGGTCTTGTGCAATGGAGAATTCTTCATGTTCACTATTCTGAGTAAAGAAATGTCTCCATTTTTGTCATAAATATCCCGAAAACAGAACTCCTAATGTCGATCTCTCCAACCCGGTGAAATAAATTTCCTGTCATAATGTTGTATATTACAAATAAATTCTAGGTAATGCATGACTAATCAATTGGTCTTTCCTAGCATGACACTGCTACTAAACTTTATTTTGTTGTCATTTGCACCACGTATGGCTTGATTTTGCCTGCCAAAGTGCATGGCTGCTTTTTTTTCATGTTATGCTGCTTTTGCAATGTGTTTTGCCCGTGCACCTATCGTGTTGAAATTGCCTTGAAACCTCTTTGCAACTTTCTCAAGACCCAATGCCATTGAATTTCGCTTGGGCAGTTTGTACCCCAGCGGTATGAACATTGACTTCTCTAATTTCAGGTAGTCCTCACTGTCTCCTCTCCTTCTCAGCTCTCCCACAGCCCTCTGGCTCCGCTTCCTTTCTTCTACCCGCTACCCCCCCATCCTCGCATCGGTCTGAAGAAGGGTTTCGGCCAGGAACGTTGCCTATTTCTTTCCCTCCGCAGATCCTGCAGCACCCTCCGAGTTTCTCCAGCATTTTTGTCTACCTGCCATTAAATTTAATGTAATTGACAAATTTAAAAAGATTATAATCAATTCTCTTCTCCAAATCATTGCTACATATTGTGAATGGATTTGACCCCAGCACTGGTGTAATCTAACATCCCAATTAAGACCCTCTTTATTCCTTTTTGTTTCCTGTTTGTCACCCAGTTTTCCGTCCATGCCAGTGGATTCCCATGTGCTTTAATTTTCCACTTTAACCTCATGGTGGTTAATAAAGGACCTTATGACGTTGCAAAGCCGACTTGTGTTCCACCCATTCGTTACAGATGTTCGCTCTCAGGGAATTCGCACATTACTGCCCAAAAGTCTTCAATGCACATTCAAGTTCACTCTTACAGAATTGTAAATAAATACAAAATGTGCAAATAAAAGTATTGTGTTCAATTGGTGCTTTTAGTCACTCAGAATCATTGAACAAAAAGATTTGGATATGACGTTACTGCATCAATTGGGTTGGCAGTTAGAGCTGAGTACCTCCTTTACCTTGCCCTCTGCAGATGATGATGTGAACAGATACACTAATCATCTCTGTGGCAATTTCAGTGATGAAGTAGCCATGTTGAACTCTGACATTGGTTCCTTAAAGTAATTCCTCTGCCTTTTCCATGCTTCTACAAGTCATTGTGCAGGAAGGAACTGCAGATGCTGGTTATACACCGAAGATAAACACAAAATGTGGGAGTAACTCAGAGGGTCGGGCAACATCTCTAGAGAAAAGGAATAGGTGACGTTTCAGGACAAGACCCTTCTTCTTGGAAAAGTCATCTATTTTTTTTTTTTACTGAAATAATGCTGGGTTAATCTAACATTTTGTTTCTATCTTCCATGTCATTGCACTTTAGCCCATTACCCCCTGAACTCATTCTACAGCACCATATTCCGATCAGTAGTTTTAGTTTTCTCCCTCCCTCCAGGTTTAAATTGTGCCAATCTCAGCTGTAGGAACTGTTCCATATTTAAGAATTTCAGAAAATGACAACCAATGCATCCACTGTTTCCATATCTTTCTATTTTTAATGTCTCTAAATTCAGATTATCAGGTCCACAAATTTCCCCAGCACTTTCTTTTATCTTACAAATAGCAATTTCCTTTAATTGCTTTCAATTAGGCTCTTAGTTCTCCTGCGTGTCTTGGAAGTTGTGTCCTCATCTGTGAAGGCAACTAATGAATTTGCTTAATTTTTCTTCCATTTCTTTCTTCCTTGATATAAATTATCCTGTTCGTGGCAATTGACTTGCATTAATAATTTTTTAATGAGTAAAGGCTTTTACGGTCCACTTTTATGCTCCGAGTTTACTCTCTTTTTTGCGCCCTTAACTGGTCTTTGTCCGTTGTTGTTGAATTCTCATCTGTTGCTATTCCTTGTGTTTGCTGCTTCCTCTGGAAACATTGACTGCTTTTTGGATCAAAGTAGCCATTGCCAATGCATAGTCATGCTTTTCCGTGAAGCTTGCTGAGGTGCTGTGGCCAGTTCACCCATATATTTGTAGTTACCTATAACATTTAAGATGCTGGTTTTGCATTGTGCTACTTCACTTTCCACCTTAATGACCAAACCGATCATGTTGTAGTCACTCTTCCCTAAATGATTTGACAGGACACAATTACTAACTAATCATTTATCTGCACCATACCCAAACTGGAATAGCCTGTGGTCTACTTCACTGCTTAAACTACTGCTCTAAAATAAAATCTACAACACACTCCACAAATGTATTATCTGTGACGATGTTATTGCTCATTTGGTTTGACCTGTCTATATGTATGGCTGCCCATTTTACATGATTCTCCAGTTTTTTGTTGTATGTTCCGTGTATTATCACTACTATTTGCTGGCAAAAGGACAACTTCCATCAATATTTACTGCCAAATCGACTCTGATTTTGGAGTGTACATCCTATCTTGTTATTTATGATATTCATACATTGCCACGCCTGCCACCTTTTCCATGTGGATCAGTTTTGGTGCACATTGAAATCGTTGTTGGCCAGGCTGATCCACGACTGATGCCTGCTCGAGTTGGGCACCTGAGTGTTTGTTTTGTGACCCAGTGAAGAATGAATGTCTTCAGAACAGCTTGTGCAGATGGCAACTGATAAGAAAATATGGGAGATAAAGGCTTTAGCCTGAAGCCAAGTGACAAGAACTGGTTCATAACTGGTGGGTAAAAGTAAGTGGCATATTTTGACACCAAGATTTTGAACTGTTCATCCATCATAATTGGCAATGAATGGACTCAGTGGCCAATTGTGTGAATGTTGAAGTGAATAAAAGGGTCACAAGACTAAATAGGAGTGTGTAGGAAGGAATTGCAGATGCTGGTTTAAACTGAATTTAGACACAAAGCTGGAGTAATCTCTGGATTAAGCATTTCTGGAGAAAAGGCATAGGTGATGTTTCGGGTTGAGACCCTTCTTCAGACTCAAGTGGAAGTATCAGATTTTCAGGGTTGGGAAGAAACTTATCTTGAATATTTCTGCAAGTGAACCTCCGTGTCATTCTGCAAAGGTTCTTGATAAATTATATCAGTTCTGTGAAGTGCGTGCAGTTTTTAGTATGTTAAGAAAATTGACTCGTGGTTTATTGACAGTACACTGGTTGATTTGGTGTAACTCTCTGCCTGATATTTTAATGCAGTTAATGTTGAAAATACTTGTTCAAAATCTGGGGATATATTACAATTTACAGAATAATCCAATGCTATCTATTTCCCAGTTCCATTTGCCACTTGGCAGTGCTGACACTAATGTGTTGCTGGAAGTGACTGGCATAAGATTAAGTTGTTGTGGCTTTAGTTTGATACCAAGGATCAATGGTGTGTCTCCTCACAATGGGAAACAATGTCAGGTTAATTGTCCATTGATAATTGTCTTGCTGTGTAGATGAATTTGGGGGGAACTACTGGAACATGTATCCAGTTTTAATTGAAAATGCCATCTGAAGAATACCTCTGGAAATGCGGTACAGTTTTCTGCCAGGCCTTTTCTGTAGAAAGAGAAACAATTAATATTTGTGTACAGGACCTTTCATCCAAACTAACCTGAGCTTGTCCAACATTTTCTGTCTGAATCAAGTTGATGCCCAGTTACCAAGAATGGCACATGGGAAATTGTGAGTGCATTACAATAGAAACATAGATAATTGGTGCAGGAGTAGGCCATTTGGCCGTTCGAGCCTGCACCGCCATTCAATATGATCATGGCTGATCATCCAACTCGGTACCCTGTACCTGCCTTCTCTCCCTTTCACTCCCTGATCCCTTTATTTGATTTGATCTGGCAAAAAACAAATTAGTTTGATGAGCCATTTAATTGCAATTGACGTTATGTAACTGCAGATCTTATACTAGAGTCCGTTACAGTTCTTGCCTCGAATAACTCTTCTGAAGATCGTTCTATGTACCCACCACCATCTGTGTGAATGTCACCCCTTGGGTTCCTATTAAACCTTGCCCCTACTCATTTTAAATATCTTCTGATTCTTGATTCCCCTATCTTGGGTAACATACTCTGTGTATTCACCCTATCTATTCCCCTCATGATTTTGTACATCTCTAAGGTCACCCCTCGGCCTCCTGCACTTCAAATAATTAAAATCATAAGTGATAGGAGTAGAATTAGGCCATTCGGCCCATCAAGTCTACTCTGCCTGATCTATCTCCCTCCTAACCCGATTCTCCTGTCTTCTCCCCATAACCCCTGACGTCCATGCTAATCCAGCATCTATCTGCCTTAAATATATCCACTGACTTGCCCTCCACAGCCTTCTGTGGAAAAGAATGCCACTGATTCCCCATTTTTCGACTAATGAAATTCCTCCTCGTCTCCTTCCTAAAAGAAAGTCCTACAATTCTGAGACTATGAGCTCTAGTCCTGGAGTCTCCCACTAGTGGAAACATCCTCTCCACATCCACTCTAACCAAACCTTTCACTATTCTAGTGATAAAGTATCAGCCTGACAAAACTTTCCATGTAGCTTAGGCCCTCTAGTCCCGGCAACATCCTTGTTCTACTCTTGAACTTAATATATTGCCTCTTTTTCTCTCTGCTCTCTCAGAAGGGGTATTGGGGTCTTTGGCATGACCATCTCCTGGTACATCATCGAGGTGGTTATTCTTTGCATCTGTCATTCCATGTGTGTGTGTGTGTGTTTGTGGGGGTGGGGTGGGGGGGGACAGCAGGCTTAGTATTTTATGGAAGGCCAACCCTGGCCTCGGCTGATTTGCTCGTGCATTTTTCCAACATGGAAAGTGTTACCCAAGCTGGTGGTTTCCAGTTTCGAAAGTCTGAGGCCCATTTATGATCCAACATCCAACTGGTTAATTTACTGATTAAAGGGTTCTTGAGACCTTGCTTGTTTTGAAACCCGAGTGATACATAAATATAGAGGGCAAAAATATACCTGTTGTACCAAAATTAAGGCAAATAGGTAGATATTGTTTGTGTTTTTAATGACAAAATTGGATCCGTCAATGTGATTTTTGTTTTGTTTGTTTGCGTGCAAATGTCAATCTCATCCTCAACTTTCTCTCTATATCAAGCAACTAAATCTATGCTTCTTAAATTTTTACACACCCAGTGAAGGATCATCAAAATTCCCTGATGGCAGAAAGATGAAAAAACAGGTCACGTAAAGGATAACATATTAAAAAAAAATCTTAAAAGTGCTGTCCCAAAGCTGTCTCTTAGTCGCCAAGTGCAAGATAATTGAATCTCAATAGTTCACAAACAGATGGAGCATTTGACAGAAGTGAGTAAAATTTAAAGAGCAGTGTGCAGTTCAATTCTGTTATCTCAGTTTAAAAAAGACTGGTGAAAAAGCTTCATTTGAGGGTTTTTATGGTGGCTATAAATCTAGTTTGTCTTCCCTTCACCATAAAATTACATAAATTAAACTACTGGCATTGAGTACTTAATTTGTTTTTGTCTTGGGTGCCCTATATCTTTTTGTATACATGTATATAAACCAGCATCTGCAGTTTGTTGAATCCCCTATATAAATCGCCTCTCACGGCCAGGTTAAAATTTTCATGTCCTGTAAAGATTGCTGGGTGATTCTTGAATGAATCCATTTGGTCTTGAATGTAAAGCTGTGATGTACAGTAGCGGAACCTGAGTTTCAGCAACCAATGGTTTCTTCTCGGCCCTCCTCCTTCATAAATGTGGATTTGCTGTGTGCAAGTGTTTAGCGACAAGCCTGGTGATAGATACTTGTGTTTACCAGTTCATGTTCTCCTGCTTTACCCAAGTATTGGATGACGTTTTGGAGTATATAAATTTATCAAACAGTTCCTGGCTGTGGAAGCTGCATAAAGTAAATGTTTGCTTCATTTAAATTTCAATCTATTGTCAAAAAATTGCAAAAATGAATTTAAATGGCACGTGTCAGATTTTTAAAAACATGAAGTGTTAAGTGTAGAGAATTGAGTTGTCTTCTGAGTTCATCAGCAACAGCATGGCGCTGGCCATGGCTTGATTTTTTTATTTTTCTGTTCACTACCACAACATAAGATATGCCAATAACTCGGGAATAACACCCAGTTCTCCATATGAACAACCTTCACCACTGCTGCCACTATCCTGAGTTTAAAATGAGTGTTTGTTTTGAGTAGCAGCAGCAGCAGCAGCTGTTGCAAGGAGCGAGCTGCCTTTTGTTTGAAGAATGTTGCTCATTGTGATGTGGCCACGTGTAATAGGGGCCAACATTCAGATCTGCCTTTGTGTTAGTGTAGAGACGGCTAGTGCTGGCTAAGTTGCACTTTCAGGCATCTGACCCTCACTAGGGAATGGGTGGGTTTTGTAGGGTGGGATCAGGAGCTTTTTTTTTATGGGTAAAAAGCCGAGTTGCAAATTTGTAGCTTTTGGTGGTGTTTGGGCCTCTGTCCAGATTCTTTCCCCAGTCTCTAAAGGACAAAAGGAAAACAAAAGAGGGAGATTTGCAATTCGTATCGGAGGCTGCAGTATGACTTGCTTTATGAACCACGAAATAAAAAGCTCTGGTTATTTGGGCTCTTCTATTCAAACAGGGCATCTGTCCCTTGTGTGCTCTTGACAGAACATCGTAAACTCTATCATGCTTTCTGAAGTGGTGTTGTATCTGGATTTATTTGCTTTTTTAGGTTAGAACGTTGGGGGAGGATCCGCATGCATAACCCTGTTAAAGATCGCTAGAAATTCCAGGGTTATATTCACAGTGGGGTGATGGGGATGGGGGTGTCGGTAAAGGACAAGAGAGGGTCATTCCACTTTCCACAACCAGTTTCAGTATTTGCTGAAATTGTTTTTGTATTTGTAAAATATTCACTTGATGAGTAGAGAGGAGCACAGCCTTTGCAAGAACCAGCTGCAGTTGAGTTTTTGTTGTTGCTGTGTGCTAAATAACCTATAGAAGAAACAAGGAACTGCAGATGCTGGTGTACAAAAAGAACAAGTGCTTAAGTAACACAGCGGGTCAGGCAGCATTTCTGGAGAAAGTAAATAGATGATGTTTTGAGTCGGGACCCTTTTTCAGACTTGGGGCTGAAAAAGAACTGATCCAAAATGTCACCTATTTATGTTCTCCAGAGATGCTGCTTGACCTGCTGAGTTTTTCCAACCCTTTCATTTTTTTTGCTAAATCACCTGTCTTAAGCTAGGGTCAGCATAATATCGAAGTGCAGATTGGTTTACTGCTATATTTTCAGTTGTGAGTCTGATATTAAGAATTTCTGTGTTTGCTGCTGAAAACAAAATTGAGATAATCCAGGTGGCACCTAATCAAATGGCTGCAGTCGGGACTGTAGAAAGGATAGTGGCTGATTTCCAACTTGTCAACTATACACTTTAAAGAGGTCAGCGGATGATCAGGAGGTAGATTAAAAAAAAAAATTTAAGCTCCCCACCCTAAACCACAGGTTGGAAGGCACGCCCCGAGTTTCCCCCCCGGCTAGGATCAGTTCATTTATCGAGTTGATCATGTAACTTTCTACTTTATGCCTCCATTGCAAATGCTGAGTGGGATACAGAATCTGGCCTTTTAGAAAACTAAGAAATAAATTAAACACCTCAATCTTCCCTAGTCCAGAGTAAGTTTAAACATAGTGTGACTTTTAAAATCTTAAGGAAGTGAATTACAAATTATCCCATGCAAACTGTTAAATTATGTAGATGCTTTACTACTGGAGTTATTAAACTAACTCGTTCAGGAAAGCTTGAACTGAACTTTAATTAACCCTCCTTTTTGCCCCAACCCACCACAAAGAAAAGCTGTACCAGATGGCAAGGATTTATCTTGCGTTGATACCTAATTTGTCTGAAAACATTAATTTATCACTTCAAAAGCTCTTTGTGAGATCCTAACCAAACTTTTCTAAGTAGGTCTGCGTTGGCTGCACATGTTATTTACATGGCTGTAGAATGTTTCTCCCTGGGTTTTTGCAGGTAACTTCCGCTTGTCTATCATGTGGAGTTGATCCAAAGCCGCATTGTCAGATGGACAGAGTCTGGAGAGGTTATACTTCAAAACAAACGCTCACCTCAGTTATGGGCCAGTCCCACTTAGGCGACGAGGCAGTCGTCACATGGTCGCCGGCCGGGGTGTCGCCTGTATGGTCTCCTCAGTCGCCCAAATAATCGTAGTGTTTTTCTGGTCATAGTTGGATTTTGAAATGTTCAAAAATGTTTGGCAACAGATGGCTTGTCATAGGTGCCGACTTTGGTGAATTCCATTGGTTACTACCTACATCAACCGGCGACAGGTACCGGTGACGTCGCGGGTGGACGTAGGTTGTCATAGGTGGACGTACTAATGGGTCACCTGCTACAACTATGACAGTCACCGAAAAAATCACCTTAGCGGGCCAGGTCCTTAAAGCATAGAAGCCGTCGATTTGCATTTCTTTTATACCAGAATTATAACCTGTCTCAAATTTGTGCTTTATATGAGCTTTATAACATCAGCTCATACAAAACTCTACTATGTACTGGCCAACTCATCCAACACTCATGACATTACTGATCTATATCAGATGCTGATTCCCGAACAACTTTTAAAATTAAATCCTTTCAGCCATCTCAATTTCTGTAAACTTCTCCCTCCCTGTCGGTTGCAGTTCCCTTTACTTTCGAGCATTGGCAGAGGTTGTCTCAGTTGACATATCCATCCGTGCTTTGAAATATTCTTCCTGAAATCCTCAATCTTGCCATTTAAAAAAAATCTCCAAGCAACTAAGTCAAAGTTCCTTTCTGTATCCCCTGTATTTAAATGGGCACCTAATATTAGTTAGCTGTGTATCTCTGAAACAACTTGGTGTTGTAAAAATGCGGATTATTAACTTTTGTACCAAGAGTGAAGTATATTAAGTAAATGTATGTACGTTTATGTAGATGACAAATTTCAGCAATGTTTAGATGTTTTCATTGATGTTTACTGCGGGAAATTGGGAAAAGCTTGCAAGTCCATCAAGTTTGTGCCATTCTGATGGAGCTATGATCCTTGTCTGATAATGCCCTGCCCCTCTTCCAAGTCATGCCATGTGGTGGCAATTTAGGCCAATCAAAAGGTGCTACGGTGGGGACTTTCTGTATGCTGCTGCTTCTTGCATATGGTGTGCACAGCTCTAAAGTTGTAGATCAAGGGTAGACATCCAGGCCAGGACAGTATTAGTTACTGGTTGGATGGCTTTGATGCCACCAGGGGAAAGCCTCAGTGAGCAGTGATGGAGGTCAAAACCCAGTTTCACTGTGGGGTCTGTGATAACCTCTCTGTTGTTGGTGTTGGCATCTTTCCAGGCTCTACGCCACTCAGTCTTGGAGTCAAAGTCTTCCAGGGATTTAACGGAAGACCAGAAGGGTTTGCGGGACTTCAGGCGCATGTTGGGCCGATTGTTCATCAGCATTGGTGGGAAGGTCAGGGTTAGCCTTTATAGTGCACTAATCTTTCAACATCTTCTCTGTTCTGCGTATGCTGCGAGGGGCGATATGAAAGAGGATGGAGCCACTGCAAAGGTGTTGACTTAAGCATCCCTGTGAGGTTTTTTTGCAGAGTTAAGGACAGTGTCAACTCATTTGGTCTGACAGTTATTAGCCCAAGCTGTTGAGCAAAACTCGGCTGTTGAGTAGACTAGGGCTAAGCTTGCGGTACGGAGGGTGTGTGCATTGGATCCCCATCTGTTGCCTGCAAGTTTCCTGATGATGTTGACCCTTGCTTTCAGTTTATCAGCCTCCTTCTTCAGGTGTTCACGATGGGTCCGGGTGCGATCCAGGGTGACTCTGATGTACTTGGGGAATTCTTCATTCTTCATCCGCTTACCACAAAAGGACACTCGGAGTTTTGCATTGACGAGCCGATTGCTGAGGTGAAAGGCAGTGACAGTTGTCTTAGATGGGTTAGGGCGAAGTCACCAGAAGATGGTGGTACTCCAACCCCTTCAAGTCTTGGGTTAGCACTCTGCTGATATCCTCAAGGGCAGTTCCCTGGTAGGCAAGGGCAAGGTCATCTGCATATGCAAACTTCCTGGATGAGGTAGTTGGCATGTCACTCGCATAAATGTTGAAGAGTAGGGGAGCTAGGACAGAGCCCTGGGGGAGACCATCATTCAGGGACCTGACAGAACTGGTCTGGTTCCCAAGCGAGACCCTAAATCTACGGTTACTGAGGATAGTTGAGGGCACGTATGGTGGTTTGGCACTTCAAGATTCTGGAAGCTTTCAGCAACAGACCATGTCTCCACATGGTGTCATAAGCTGATGGCAGATCGATGAGAGCAACATCAGTTTTCAGGGCACGTTGGAAGCCAGCCTCTATAATAGTAGTGAGGGCAAGGACTTAATCTGCACAGCTTCTACCAGGTCTAAAGCCAGCATGCTTTCTGGGCAGAACAGGTTCTATCAATGGAGAAATCCTGGCAAGCAGGGGGCGCTCAAACAGCTTGTAGGATGTACACAAGAGGGAGATGGGTCGGTAACTAGCTGAATCATCAGCAGGTTTCCCAGGTTTATAGACGGCGATGACTTTAGACTCTCTCCAGGCCTTAGGAACAATTCCACTACAGTGGACATGGGTGAAAAAAGCAGCCAGCCACTTGTGTCCATGGGGGCCCAGGTTCTTCAGAAAATCCAGGTAGATCCCATCAACTCCTGCTGCTTTCCCAGCTTCAGTAGAGGACAGGCCTTTGTCTACATTACAGAAAAATAGTTTTGGATGACATTGTTAGGATACTATTGGTGAACCAATAATTTCATAACATGACATGAATATCTAGTTTGGAAAATCATTTCTATTTCTTGACAAGAGTAAAAATGTGGAAAAACAAGGAATTGTGCACTTAAAACATCTGGTAATGAAAACTAGAAATGTGTATGTAGGATTAAATCTAGATTGTGGAGCATAAGTTGATTTATGTACTGAGGAACTAAAATGCAGAACTATTTTTGTTTACCAAACTCATATTTTCAACTTTTTTATATCATGTTTATTTCAGAAATTGGCGATCTGTAAAGATTTTCCTGTATACTGGGACAAATCACGAATTAGTGGTTGGTTCCTTTTTGTATTAATAGCGATGACTGAATTGTGGACAGGAAGCTACCCTAGCGATAAGCAGATTGGTGCATCGGAAGTATTAAATGAAAACAAAATTGCATCTATGTAGGAAAAGTAATGTTCCAAGGAAGAATGGTGTTAGAAAAGCAAAGTTCTGTAGTTTTGTAAGAAATGAGGAACAGCATTTCATATTCTGCTCGGGTAACTTATCACCCAACAGCATGGACATTGAATTCTTCAATGTTAGTTAACTACAAAGCCCTCCCCCTCCACCATGCACCATCTGGACTGGCACCTGTTTCTCCCCTCCCCCCCTCCCCGTTCCACCTCATTCCTACCTCTAGCTTCACAATTTGTAACTTTTGTCTCACACTTCACATCTTTTCATCTGTTCTTTGTCCACCATCTGCCTGCTACCCCCCCTCCCAATCACCTGTATCAACTTATTATCTGCCAAGCTTTGTCCTGCCTCTTCTCTCTTCCAGCATCCTCCCCCCCCACAATCGGTCTGAAGAAGGGTCCTGACCCAAAATATCATCTATCCATGTTCTCCAGAGCAGCTGCCTGACCCATTGAGTTACTCCAGCACTGTCTTTTAAAAAAAATATAGACCAGCATCTGCAGTTCCTTGTTTTTGATCTTTTACAGAAAAGCTTTCAGGTTGCATTTGGTGTATTGTGTAACCTTTGCAAAGATAACGCAGGGAAATTGGCCTGGCTCCTGAATATGAATTGAGGTTGGCTTGTGCACTGCAAGTACATGTATGCCAACAGTACTTGAAGCCAACGAAACGGAGGTGACCTTGTCCTTGGGACAAAAGAAACTGAAGGTGAATGTAGTTCCTTCAGGTGCCAAGGGGATTACTTTGTGTGGAAAGAATGGTAATTCATGATGTTGAGCTTGTCTGCAGTTTTTATAATTTGGTTGTGACTGCTTACCTTTTTTTTTGATGGCTTTGAATCTGTTTCTTGTTTTCCCTCTTGATTCTTTTTTGGCTTTTACGTCTAAGAAATAAATGGGTGCAGATTAAGGTGCCCTGTTCAGATGTGCCTTCCTTGATAAGCAAGTTTCTGATGCTGAATGTACAAGGAATGATTTTAATTAATGGATGCGTGGCAAATTATCCTCCTTTGTTACCATCCACACGTTATCGAGCAAGAAAATTGGTCAACTTTGCAGAGTCTATGGAATTTGGCAATTTACAAGCTGTATTCCACATAACAGTACATCGCTGAGGGTGATGTTTTGTGTACGAACATATTCAGAGCATTTATGCTCCCTGCCCTCACATCCCTTACTCTGAAATTTGGAGACATTGAAGCCATTTCAAATGAGGTGTTTAATTAAGAACACAGAACATTAGACATGGAGCAGTACAGCACACAATAGCAGGCCCATGATGCCTGTAGTGACCACAATGCCAAAACTGCACATCAACTTGCATTCCTTGCCTGGTCATGTCTGTCTAAATGCTGCTGAAACATTGCTGTTGTTTTCTGCCATTGCTCTTCCTGGCACAGTTCCAGACACCAACCACTATGTTTAAAAAAAAAAAAAAAAAAAAACCTGTAAATCTCCTTTTAAACTTTCTCCCTTGCACCTTAAAGCTGTGCCCATTACTATTTGACATTTCCAGCCTGGGAAAAAGTTTCTGGCTGTTTACCCTATTTATGCCTCTCATAATTTTACATGTCTACATCATGTCTCCCTCCCTTGACCTCTGACACTCCAGAGAAAAGAATCCAAGTTTGTCCAACACTTCCTTATAACTAATACTCTTTCTAGTAAAGGCAAAATCATGGTGAACTTCTTCTGTACCCTTTCCAAAGCTTATACACGCTTCCTACAAAGCGGCAGACAAAATAGCGCACAATATTCCAAGTATGCCATGACCTAAGGTTTTTGTTTTTGTGCAACTACAAAACTTTCCAACTTGTACTCGATGGAGGTCAGCATGCTGTGTACTGCTTTTGCCATCATGTCTACTTGAGTTGCCACTTTCAGTGAGCTTACAAGCCAAGCTCGCTCTGTACATCAGTGCTGCTAAGGGTCCTGCTGTTCACTTTCCTTTGATATTTGACCCCACATTTCTACACTTCACACTTGTCTAGATGTACCTCCCTCTGCCATATCTCCATCCATATTTATCAGATCTATATCCTGCTGTTCCATCTGTCCTCACTATCCGCATCTTTGCCAATTTTGTTTCAGCCCTGCAAACTTGTTAATCAGCATTTCCGTCCAATGTCACCAACTACAGAGGTCCCAGAACTGGTCCTTATGGGATAGCTGGTCACAGACCTCCAGTCAGAATAAATGCCCTTCCCACCACCCTAAGGCCAATCCATTTTTTAATCCTATCTACCAATTCTCCGTGCCTTATTTTTGTAATTCACGCCACCTTTACAGATCTTGTCGAAAACATTACTGAAATCCATGTATGCAACATCCACCACCCTATCCTCAGCAATCATCTTTGTCATCTCAAAATCTCAAAATCAGTCAAGTTGTTAGGACATTACCTCCTGTGCACAAAGCCATTTTGACTTGCCCTAATAAGTCTAGTCTCTTCCGGATGTGAGTCAATCCTATCGCTCAAACTTCTCCAATAATTTACATGCAGCTTATTTAATGCTCACTGCCCTGTAATGTCTTGGTTTGTTCCTATTGCCCTAAAACAGAGGAACAACATTGCCTATTCTTCAGTCCTCTGGGATCTTGCCTGGGGCTAGAGAGATTACGAACATCCCTGTCGAGGCCCCAGCAATCTCCATTTGTTTATCTCAATACCATTGGGATATATGCCATCAGGCTTTGAAGTTTTATCCATCCTAATCTTCTACAGGAGACCAAACAGTTTCCTTTATATCAGATATAATATTATATCCTCCCAGATCTAACTATACCCATGTCCTTCTCATTGATATCAATACCGATGTGAATGTCAGTACCGCACCCGCTCCTAGCTCCAGACATAAATTCCCTCCTCCCTCCTTGAGTGGTCCTACCATATCCTTAGCTACTTAAAAAAACAAAGAATGAAATTGCTTTAGTTCTACTCAGCAAGGATATTTCATGGTAGCTTTTAGCCCCCCTGATTCCGTTCAAGTTCTTTCCTGCTTCTATATTCCTGAACACCGATTTTTCATACTTTTTTTTTTTTGTTTAAATTTGCAATATTTCTTGCCATCCAAGGTTCAAGCATATGTTGGACTTGAATACTGACCACCTGGACTCCGACATGCCAGATGTGAAGAAGGGTCTCCACCCGAAACGTAAATCTGAAGAAGAGTCTTGATTCAAAACATCACCTATTCCTTCCCTCCAGAGATGCTGCCTGTCCCGCTGAGTTACTCCAGCTTTTTGTGTCTATGCCAGATGTGAACTTGGCCGATATCAGTTGCTCCAAATCTCCCTCTGCTTTACAGCCTTCCCCGATTTAGTATTTTGCTTCCTCCCCTTTGTGCTCCCTTCCCCCACCTTGTCCCATTGCCCTCTCTCCACCACCTCTTTGTGCTTCCTCCCCCATGTTTCCCCTCCCCCATCTCTGCTTGTATGAATGCCAGCCCCACTGGTGAGAGGGCGGTGTCAAATGTTTGCTAGCAGGAGTCGGGTTTCCTGTCATCTTCTCCGTCATACTCTTGCAGTCTATTTACTAAATTGCCCCACTGAAGTCCTGCACAAGATTCACTTGAGTATTTGCAATTTCCATGACCTTTAGTTCAGTGCTTACTCAGTGAGTGGAAAAACTACAGTATGTGTGATATCTGACACTGTCAATTATGTAAAACTTGCTGGCTCCAACATTGGTGGATAAATGTTCCAAACAGGTTACAATTGCAAGAAGTTTGTTTTGAAGCAGCTAATTAACGTTTTGCGTAGTTTGCTGCTGTCAGCCGAATTGAAATAGTTGTGTATTCACCGAGGTTACCTCAAATGACAGAAAGGATTGTGCATCACTCTGGGGGTGTGGATCACGATGGGTTTAAATTACAGGGTGGTGGTTCATACAAACACTGTATTGTTGAAACAATGTGCATCTTTCATGAGTGTAGTTCTTAATTGTAATATTAGTCTTAAGCATGCAGTAGTATGCACATTTGCCTTGCCCTCTGTGCCTCAGAGCTAGGGAGGGGAGAAGTTGGTCTCTGTTCTGAACCACAGACAGGTCATGCTTTGGTTTGCTGTGCATTCATTTCTTTCAGAAATGGAGTTAATGTCTGCAAGATCATGATGTATGACACTGCGACAGCCATGCACGGCATTACAAAAAGAACAACTGTGGATGCCAGTGTGTAAGGTTGTACACATGCGTGATGCCAAACACGATCTACATGACCCCTGCTTGCAAAAGCATGGCTTTGAAAATGTCATTCTCTTTCTCCATGTAAGAATCCTCTAAAGAGATGGACCTCCCAGTGGCTGTGAGTTGGCATAATGTCTGGGAAGCCTGTACTCGGACAACACAGTTCTAGCGCTGCTACTATCATGCTGATGAGAAGAATTAATTTGAAACGGATCGGAGTTTAATCCTGATCCTGTTTGCTAAATTCTTAGACTAACTGATCTATGATCTGAGGAAAGCAATTCGCTGTTCTTGATGCAGAGTTTTATTCAGGAGCATTGACAGATTAACCACCTTTGGAAACCTTCGTCGGTTAGTCTCGCAGGCATTTACTTTCAAGGGTTGTTGATGGCAATCAGGAGAAATTACAACTATAACCCACGGCTGTTCAGAATGATTACATTTCATCGCATTGCTTGGCCATGGTTACTGGGATCAACCGTGGTCTCAGCAAGGTTCAGGGGAAAAATCTGAATTGCTGAAATCATCTGTAATAACCTGAATTCAGGTTGCACAGTGCATTGAAAACACCAGGGAGAAACCTGTTTATTAACGATTTACCAGTGAGCTTGAAGAATATATAGAGCTTAAAGATTAGGTTACCAAGAACTCATGCCCATGGTATGTTGAGATTTAACAAAATTAATCTAAATTAAAGCATTGAGATTTTGGAGTAGGAATATATGTTATGTGCAACTTGTATGTTGCGGCCTGGCATTGAGATCTCATTGGTGTAGTGCCGTGGTGGTGGGCTGTTGGGGCAAAGAAAGGGAAGGGGGTGATTCTTAAAAATGAAACCATATCCAAGGAGGTGGTAAATTTGGATCCCAGGCCAGCTTCCTGTTGCGGTGAGGCTGTCGCCACAAGATTGTTCTGTATCATCACAACCCACTTGGGTTGTTCGTTCCATCCTGTTGACATATGCAGCTACTTGGTGCTCGATCTGTCATCTGGTTCTGCTTTTGCTAAAAGGGCAGGAGTGGGGCCATAAGAGTTGCCAAGGGACTTGAACTTCACAATGTGTTTTATTTCAGCACCTGCTTTGTAGCCTCGAGTATTGTCATTTAATTTGAACGAATGCTGTTGTATGTCTTTGGAAAAATAACTGGTTTCATTTTATTCAAGAGGTCCAAGAATTAAAAAAAAGTATTTTGCTGTGAGAAACTATTTTGAGGGCTAAATGCCATTTATTGTTTGGAAACATTTATTTGACATTAGTGTCCAATATGAATTTTTCCCCACAATAAATGCACTTGTTTTTACAATGGAGAGACTATAAATTGTGATGCCAATGAGACATTTTTTGGCGTTTACCCCACTAGTGGCATGAAGAAGGCAACAAATTGGACCCTTGATTCACAGACATTTCTCCTTTCTACATGTCCGGCTTCACTACGCAGTCCAATCTGTTTAATCGAATCTGAGGAAGGACATTCTTGCCATTGAGGGAGTGCAGAGAAGGTTCACCAGACTGATTCCTGGGATGTCAGGACTTTCATATGAAGGAAGACTGGATAGACTCGGCTTATACTCGCTAGAATTTAGAAGATTGAGGGGGTACCTTATAGAAACTTACAAAATTCTTAAGGGTTTGGACAGGCTAGATGCAGGAAGATTGTTCCCGATGTTGGGGAAGTCCAGGACAAGGGGTCACAGCTTAAGGATAAGGGGGAAATCCTTTAAGACCGAGATGAGAAAAACATTTTTCACACAGAGAGTGGTGAATCTCTGGGAACTCTCTGCCACAGAGGGTAGTTGAGGCCAGTTCATTGGCTATATTTAAGAGGGAGTTAGATGTGGCCCTTGTGGCTAAAGGGATCAGGGGGTATGGAGAGAAGGCAGGTACGGGATACTGAGTTGGATGATCAGCCATGATCATATTGAATGGCGGTGCAGGCTTGAAGGGCCGAATGGCCTACTCCTGCACCTAATTTCTATGTATCTATGTATCAAATCTCTCTAGTTATTGACAGTCAGGGAAAAAATCTATACATGAGTACAATCAACCCATCCACAGTGTGCAGGTAAAGGGTACCCTGTTTAGTGTAAGGTAAAGTCTGGTTACAGATAGTTCAAGGGTCTCAAATGAGATAGATGGTAGGTCAGGACTACACTCTAGTTGGTGAGAGGATAGTTCAGTTGCTTGATAACAGCTGGGAAGACACTATCCCTGTATTTAAAGTATGCGTTTTCAAACTGAAATGGACGTGTGATCTCGTGGACCTATCTTGATGGAGTAGGGGATTGATCCCATTAATCCCATTCCAGGTATCTGTCCTTCAATCAACATGACACAAATTGGATTATGTAATCAAAATGACATTGCAGGAGATTCCTGAGCAGAAATTTGCTGCGTCCTGCATTTCAACAAAACTACGTTAGTGATTGAGATGGTTTGGGATGATTTAAGGTCAATGAAACACTAGGACTAGTCTATTCTGTCCTTTTTGAGTTTACCTGCCTCTTGAAGTCTGTGCTAAACAGTGATCAACTTACCATATTATTTCATACTTTGCTTTCTTGATGTTGTAACATTGGATCATTTTCATCTTGTTGAATTCTATAAGGTTGCTTTTAATGTCCAAGTCCATGATTGTTGCCATGGTAGGGTCTGGATTTGCTCTGATAACACAGGTCGTTGATATGAAATATTAATGTTGATTTACCACAGATGCTGCCTAACCTGCTGAACATAGCCCCCAAATTTGGACATCTATCGTCTTGAATTCTTGTCCTGGAAGGAAAGTGTTGGGCAAGGGAGACTTTACGGGCACCACACAAGAATTCAATTGGCTCCTGTACATACTTTTCCCATCCTTCCCTCGGTTAAGTTTATTCCCAAAGGAAAGAACATTGGAAAAAATAATCTGTGCCTTAATATTTGTGAGAGTGCAATAGAAATCTTTAGCATTTAAAAATTGCCAATTATAAATATTTAATGTATAACATTAATAATGATTTTTAATTTCACATAATTTTCATGAAATTTAGCAAAATGTTTTTATGCAGCAACTACTGGTGCTAACAATTTATTTTTATTTAAGTGGAGAATAATTAGCAGATGGAATGAACAAAGGGAGATGTAAATCATTTGGTTATTTTCCCCTTGTGACTTGTGTTTTGGAGAATTGTAAAACTTTGTCTGTGAAAGGTACAGGTTTGATGCCATAATAACAGGTCTGCACTGCAATAAGATGAAATTATGATCTTTCTCCTACTTCGGGAGTCTCAGGGCTCCAGATAAACAAATATACTTTATGGCCATTGCAAATTACAGTAAGTTACAGATTTTCTATTTCCTGGTCTGTAACTTAGAGGAAGGTGCTGGTAATGGGAGTGAGCAAGTAAATGCCGAGTTAAGAAGGGTCTCAACCAAAAACACCCCATTCCTTCTCCCCAGAGATGCTGCCTGTCCCGCTGAGTTACTGCAGCATTTTGTGTCTATCTAATGCATATCAATCCTTAATTTTCTGCAATTTGTTAGAATAGCCTCTGAAGAGTTAATCAACGTATGACTTTTTATTTCTACCAAAGTGCAAGAGCTGGCACTTAATTGTGGTGCACCACGTGTGTGGAAAAACACATTGATAGTTCTGATAATATTGCCGTGGCAACCAACAAGCAACTAGAGGAAAGGAGATTGTAGCTGTTGTGCATAGAATATTTCTTTTTTGACTATGCACCTCTTCAGTTTAGGTTTTGTGGCTGATTTTCTTTTTTTTCTTTTAATATACTTTGTTGTGGAACAAAACATTACGCTTGGCTTAACCTGCAGTCAATCAGGGTGGATTTGCTCATCGGTTATCTGATGTATGTAATGTTGAATTTACACCACTTATTCTCTGAAACAGCCGTCTTTATTGGTGGGTTCTAATGAATTTAAATCAACAATGGACATATGACAACAAAAGGCTCTTGACTCTCTCGACTCTTGGCTAAACAAAATGGTGGATGGAAATTTGAATGTTCTGGATGTGATGGGGTGTGGAGAGACATTTTGTTATGCCAATTTTAGCTTTCAAAAGAGCCAATAATGTTGATGTTGAGCAATAGCGAGTTGGTTTAGTTGATGGTGTGAATCTGATATTTGCTTAGAATTATTTCACTGACAAGCAGCACAATTTGGGTTGGCGTCTCCAGTAGACACAATAGGTTTTTGCACCTTTGATAAAACGTTGAGCATTTTGTTTTACTATAACCTTTTATCCAACTGTAAATAACGTTCCAGTACAATGGGAAGTGGGTGGGTGGGAATAATTAAATAAATCACACTCTGACCTGAGAATTTTAAATTTATTTTCCTTTTGCACTGAAATCAGCTTTTTCAGTCTCTGTACACAGCCTTTGTAAACATTAACTGATTAGAACTAGTCAAGTGAGTGATTTCATGTACTTATCAGTATTCCAGCTGCTACTGCTTGTACCTATCTGCCTGAGGAGACATCTGAGCTATTTAGAAATTCAGTGCGGTTTTGTATATGCAGATAAGAGTTTTAAAAAACACTGGCTCCCGATTTCATGATCACTTTTGGAAGGTGAAACGGAATGCCTTAAAATGTGACGATGAAAGGAGGCGGTTGAAGCAATACAATTCCAACTGTTCATGCTGATCTGTTCAATTCCATCTACCATCGTTTAATTCTCTCTTAATTAATCAACGCCTCTGTTTGATTTTCTGTTCTTTCTATGCCAGTTGTTACACCAACTGAATTTAGGGTATCTGGTAAAAATTAGGGATGGTTATGGTTATTAAAATCATTAATATCTATAGTTAATGGGTGAGATCTTTATGGGATAGTTTAGTTTAGATTCAACGCGGAAACAAGTCCTTTGACCTTGCGTTCGGACACTAACACTATCCTACGTACACTAGGGAACATATTTACAATTATACCAAGCCAATTAACCTAGGAATCTGTACGTCTCTGGCCATGCCACTCATTTCCTTTCAGTTTAGTATCAAGTTACTATCCTTGTCTTTTGGCCATCTTGTCAATCATCTATCCAATGTAAGCATTTGCCATCAATTCTGTAATCTCAAATTTACCTAAGCTGCTTACATGGTGCCTTGTTCATCCTGCTGGCTTTGTGAATGGTTTGTGGAAGGCAATGTTTACACTGCCCGAACCTACCATGTCAACCTGACTTCCTACTGGTGAATGGGGAGAATTGGTTATAAAAGTTTTGATACTTCAGAGTTTAGAAAATCTACTGGTCAAATTGTGCATTTATTTACTGTGGGGGGAAAAAATCATTGCGCACGTTAGCCAAACTACTTGCTCATCTTATTTTCTTTGATCTAGCTGCTTTACGATATAATGCTTGGCAGAGTTGAGTGAGCACAGTTGGAAGTTGTGATGCTATCTAATATA
Organism: Leucoraja erinaceus; assembly: GCF_028641065.1. Taxonomy (NCBI): domain Eukaryota; kingdom Metazoa; phylum Chordata; class Chondrichthyes; order Rajiformes; family Rajidae; genus Leucoraja; species Leucoraja erinaceus. The sequence goes on along the minus strand of NC_073386.1, from coordinate 54,613,051 downwards.
AACAGAATAATTTGTTACTCTCTTTATCCCAATCTTTTTCTCTCTTAATTTGCACTAATAAATTTGCTGAGCTTCAGGGAAGCAGAACTCTGTCCAGTTTTATTTTAGTCTTGGGTTCTGCTACCAGAATTGGGAGCTAAGAATCTGATGTAAATTCAGCTGAAGCGGGCTCAAGTGCCTGTCAAAATAGATTGTAAAATAAAACTCTGATTTACTTCTCTCAAATTTAAAACAAAGCATTGTGGCAGAAACATTCTCATTGCAGCTTTCCACACATACATACTGGGAGCTCCTTGATTAAATTTTGGAGGCCTTTCAAATATTTGCAAATTCATTTCTCGGATGTACTAGATTTATGGAAGGCGAGGTAATATGAGAATTGTATCCGTGACGTTTAGGTAGTCAAAAACGAAATGGCCCTAAGCTCATATGTATTTTGAAATTGTAGATGTGTCGGAAACATAGTTTCTAACTTCAAAATCAGTAGTACATTATTGGCCAATATGTTAATTGCCTATTAATCACCAAAGAGCTTTCACGGAGACCAATTAGTGTGACGCAGGCAAGAATATGCAAGTCACAGAGCACAGAAAGAGTCCTTTTTTTGTCTTGTGGTCATATTAGATATGACTAATTTTTTGGACGAGCTTTTGTTTCCAGTGACTGTCCTAGAATGTTGGTGACAACTAGAAGAAAACAATTGGCTGATTCTGTAGCTGAAAGCCAAGGCGCGATTACGATCAAAATATTAGATTAGCAAATATTTCACACAGAGTGGTGAGTCTCTGGAACTCTCTGCCACAGAGGGTTGTTGAGGCCAGTTCATTGGCTATATTTAAGAGGGAGTTAGATGTGGCCCTTGTGGCTAAGGGGATCAGGGGGTATGGAGAGAAGGCAGGTATGGGATACTGAGTTGGATGATCAGCCATGATCATATTGAATGGCGGTGCAGGCTCGAAGGGCTGAATGGCCTACTCTTGCACCTAATTTCTATGTTTCTATAAGTGATGAGTAGACCTTGTATGAAATTCTGTACTGAATAGCTAGTGTTTTTTCCTTTTAATGTTTCCGTTTCTGCTGTGCTTATTGATCATTTCATTATTGAGAATTATCTAGAGTTTTTTTTTTTTGATTCTGGAGAAAATTGCATGATTTTTTTTTCTCTCAGATATATGCAAATTGAATTTACTACTTTTCCTGATGTGTAATTGTTGTCTGTTCAGCAATGAGAATGCCAGGAAATTATTTTAAATTTATTTTGGGCTGCTGTGGCAATGGAGTTGGCAATTGAGCAGTCTGCTTGCTATTTTTGTTGTGTTTAATCTTTTAGTGTAAGTGTGAGGTTTTCAGAGTTCTGCTTAGAATTATGAATGTGATAATACAGGTGCACAACCTTTTATCCGAAGTTCCAAATAACGAAAACCTCCGAATAGCGACATTTTTTCAGTCCTTGAAGAAAGGTCCTTGAAAACGTTCACCGAGGGCGGCCCGCAGAGGTGACAGCGGAACCTCCGGTCGGTCCTCAAAGAAAGGGGAACTAAATCCCCATTCATAAAAGAGAAGGTGAGGGTATATTGCGCGGGAGGGTTAATAATTGACAATCTGCTGCTGCCTGCCCGCTGAGTTAAAAAGTTCCCACGGTAGACTCACGATACACAGTGTATCGTGAGTCTTGCATGAGAACTTTTTAACTCAGCGGGCAGGCAGCAGCAAATTGTCGCTCCCTTAAGTTTCACCCCACCTACACCCCTCTGCTTCCAGGCCATGTGTGTGACCCCTTCCCTCCCCTCTCCAGCTCCCCGCCCATTGCACCGGCGCGGGGGTTTTGCACTGTCTTCACCTCGGAGCTAGTGCCAATCACCGGAGACGTCAGGACCAACGGGACACCGGCCCCCAGGCCCACTGCAAGCACGGAGATCCCAGAGACCCACAGCCAGCAGCAGCCCAGCCCCGTTCCAATTCCAGAGGAACACGCTCCCCGTTGGGACCGAAGCTGATGGTGTGCAAGGTGCGTCTTGGTCTTGAGGTTGCGGATGAGGGGGCGCAGCTCGGGCTGTAACGTCTCCGGCCACCCCCTGTACAGGAGCTGAGACTGGGAACTGTGGAGTTGTTTGCAGTTGCAGAGGGAGGGGGCAAGGGCGGTACAGTTCCCAGTCTCAGCTCCAGTCCAGAGGGGTGACCGGAGACGTCAGGACCAACGGGACACCGACTGCAAGCACGAAGATCCCATAGACTCACAGCCAGCAGCAACTCTAGCCCAGCCCCGCACCAACTCCAGAGGAACCCGGGTTGCGGATGAGGGGGGCGCAGCTCGGGCTGTGGGCGAAGTGCCACTTGTCGCTGTAGCGGCGCATCGGGGAGCGGGTTCCTGTTGGTCCTGACGTCTCCGGCCATCCCCCTGGACAGGAGCTGAGAGACGTCAGGACCACCAGAAGCCGCTCCCCGATGCGCCGCTACAGCGACAAGTGGCAGTTCGCCCACAGCCCGAGCTGCGCCCCCTCATCGGGACACCGACCCCCAGGCCCACTGCAAGCACGGAGATCCCAGAGACTCACAGCCAGCAACAACTCTAGCCCAGCCCCGCTCCAACTCCAGAGGAACCCGGGTTGCGGATGAGGGGGCGCAGCTCGGGCTGTGGGCGAACTGCCACTTGTCGCCGTAGCGGCGCATCGGGCAGCGGATTCCTCTGGAGTTGGAGGGACAGGGAGACACAGCGGCTTTTGAGAATGGTGGGCAATCACTTCCAAAGTTCTGCCCACACAGTCAGTACACCTCTCCTACACTTGTCTCCCGCACTAAGATTATCTTGCAGAGAATGATCCCAGCCTAACCCTCCCTATTCTCTCCTATTCTGCAAGAAAAAACTACATTGAAGACTCAAACTCGCGATCGAGTAACTGCCGGGATCGAGGCGCAAACTCGCGACCTTGCGGATATGAGCCGAGCACTCTACCACTGAGCCAGCCGTTAAAATCTACGCTAAAAATCTTCCATTCCGAAAGCCGAAAAATTCTGAATTACGAAAAGTGTCCGGTCCCAAGGCTTTCGGATAAAAGGTTGTGCACCTGTAGTTCTGATGACGAGATGGCATGTGCTCAACTTATTCATGACAATCACACTTGCAGAGCCAAATGTTTTCGACTTATTTATTACTATCAGTATTGTACTTAGGACTTTTATATGATTTCCTTTTTATGCTCCAGAGAATATGGAGTGGTCCTAATTGGTAATGATCCAGTGAAATCCATACGCTAACTGTAAAACAGTATTTGAGAGGAATGCTGTGAGCTGTTCCTGGCTGTGTGTGTGTGTGTGTGTACTGAGGCCGATGACGGTGCTGTTTTGAGAGTGGCTGGTTAGATGAGGGTCTGCCATGAATAGCTAGCTGTTCAATGGAATAGTTTATATCGTAAGGGCATAGTAGAGATTTGGATTTGGTTGCTCGGAAACTGCAAGTGCATGATCATACGCCTTCTGCGTTGAGGGTGTGGCTAGAGCACAGTGGACCTGAAACCCAACTCTTTAAGATAGCGGGCATTAATTTGCTGTGTCATCTGACGAATGGAGCTGAACTTTGTGGTGCAAATCAACCTTTCTAATTATTAGAAAATAAAGACCGGGAATCTATCGCGGCCAATAGAAGTGCCCTGTAATTTATTTCATTTTCAATTGATAAAATGAGCCATTATATTTATAGAGATGGAAGCATATTTCTGGCAGTCATTTACTTCAGATTCCTGGTTGTTCAAAACAGCAGGAAGCTTTCACATGTTTAACTGCACACTGACTGATAACCTTTGCACTGTTGATTTCTGCTAATTCATTTTCTAGCTCTAGTTTTCACTGGCAGATTGTCAAATTTGATCAGGATTGTTCATTGAATTAAAATTTCCTTTTTAGATTGTTTCAGTTTAGTTGTATTGTTACATGTACATGTAAAAAAAAATTTTTTGTTGCGTGCGATCCAGTCAGCGAAAAGACAATCATTACAATGAAGCTGTCCATAGTATACTGCTACAGGATTCAGGGAATAGCATTTACTGCAAGATGAAGTTTAGTAAAGTCTGGTTAAAGGTAGTCTGAAGGCATGTGATGAGGCAGATGATAGGTCAGAATCACTCTCTAATTGATGCTTGGATGGTTCAGTGGCATGATAACAGCTGGAAAGAACTGCCCCTGATCTGAAGGTATGCTTTTCAAACTTTTGTACCTCTTGCCTGATGGAAGAGGGAAGAAGTGAGAGTGACCGATGTGAGATTTGTCCTTGATTATGCTGGTGGCCTTGACGGGGCAGTGTGCCAAATTACTGGGAAACCCAACTATTTCAGAGAGCATCTGTGGAAAGAAAAGTAGAATTAATATTTCAGGTCAAAATCCCTCAATAGTGCATACTTATCATTTTTGGTATTTCCTTTTGATCACAAATTCCTGTATTCAACCACTAAGGCATTTGGGAAGCCTAATTTTTGATCGTGTCCATTCTTTTAAAAAAACATATTGGCTGTTGAGACTATTAACACTGCAGGTTTTCTTCAAAGTAAACCTTTTCTATTGTTTTCTTCTTATATACCATCAGGAGCTGCCCATAAGTACATTTTGATTTAGTAAACGCTTATTTGGTGGCCTGATCAAAATAGGGATTGGGTAAAACTGAGGTGAACCTCTGATCCACAGAGATTGTTAGAAGTGCTAATGTTAATCAACACAAAATTGTGGAAATGATCTACAAGATAGTCTTGTTTCCATCCCCAATTGCTATTTGGTGTGCACAAATATGGTGAGAAAGGGACTTGCATTTTGGCATCAATGTGAAACATAGCATTGAGCTTCTATAATAACTGCATCGCAGAAATGAAAATTTACAGGTCATGGCAAGAGCAATCCTGTCGTAGTTAGCGACAGGCTGAGGGAATTGAGTATAAAAGGAATCATATGGTCATATTAAGTATTGTGGAATTGGGTTGAGCCGACTCAAAAGATTTGATGTTCTTGGGTCTAATAGCGTTTACCTGCTCATTAGACACAATGTTTTAGAGATTAATCAAAAGATGAGTGTCACATACCAGAAGAAGCTCTTCATGATGTGCTAGAAGTTGTGCCCTGTTGTTTTGCTGTCACAGTTGGGAGTTGTCAGATGTGCCGCCTATTTACCCCATGAATAAAGATTCAATTAGAAATTGAGGGGTAAAAATGAAGGCTATTGTTTTGTTGAACTGTACAGGTTGTCTGGCTGTAATGCTAAATATTTTCCCCAGTTGTCAGATGCAGAAACTTTAGATGGAATTCCTTAATGGGATATAAGAAAAGTGTATGTTTTGAAGATTTGACCAAAAAGGTCGATGAGGGCAGAGCTGTGGATGTTGTATACATGAATTTCAGTAAGGCATTTGACAAGGTTCCGCACGGTAGGCTTCTCTGGAAGGTTAGATCACATGGGATCCAAGGAGAGATAGCTGAATAGATAGCAAATTGGCTTCATGGAAAGAAGTAGAGGGTAATGGTGGAAGGTTGTTTCTCGGACTGGAGACCTGTGACTAGTAGTGTGTCTCAGGGTTCGGTGCTGGGCCCGTTACTGTTTGTCATCTACATCAATGATTTGGATGAGAACATACAGGGCAAGATTAGCAAGGCTGCTGATGATACAAAAATGGGTGGTTTTGTAGATAGTGAAGATGGTTGTGAAAGATTACAGCAGGATCTGGATCGATTGGCCAGGTGGGCTGAGGAATGGTTGATGGAATTTAATACAGAGAAATGTGAGATGGTGAATGGTAGAGCTCTGGGTAGTGTTGTAGAGCAGAGGGATCTAGGAGTGCAGGTGCATGGTTCCTTGAAGGTCGAGTTCAGGTAGATAAGGTGGTCAAAAAGCTTTTGGCACATTGACCTTCATCAGTCATATTGAGTATAGGTGTTGGGATGTCATGTTGCAGTTGTATAAGATGTTGGTGAGACTGCATTTAGAGTATTGTGTTAGTTCTGGGCACCATGTTATAGGAAAGATATTGTCAAGTTTGAAAGGGTTCAGAGAAGATTTACGAGGATGTTGCCAGGACTAGAGGGTCTGAGCTATAGTCAGAGGTTGAGTAGGCTGGGTCTTTATTCCTTGGAGCGCAGGAGGATGAGAGGTGATCTTATGGAGGTGTATAAGCTGCCAGAGGAGGTAGTTGAGGCTGGGACTATCCCAACGTTTAAGAAACAGACAGGTACATGGATAGGACAAGTTTGGAGGGATATGGACCAAACGCAGGCAGGTGGGACTAGTGTAGCTGGGACAAGTTGGCTGGTGTGGGCATGTTGGGCCAAAGGGCCTGTTTCCACACTGTATCACTCTATGACTGAGTAGAATTTCAATCTGTACTTTGTTCTTTCCCCTTCCTTGCTCGCTCGCTCTCTCCAGGCTCTGATATGTGCTGCTGTTATTTGTGAGCTCATCATTTTTGTTATGTCTGGTTCTGCTAAGCAGCAGATTGAACATGCCATTACCTTCCAGTTTGGAGAGCTGGACCATCCATACCTTGAGTTAATTTAGGGATTGCCGTGTGACCGTTGAGGACATTCTTTTATATCGCTTCTATTCTGTTATCTCCAATTGCATCCTTAATTAAAAATTAATTCTACGCCTTGATATTTTAAAAAACAAAACTGAGGGTGATGTTTCCCTGATGGGTTGTTCAGCATACATGCTTGGATTGAGAAAGACATGAATGATTAACAAAATCCTATCCCTGTGCTATATCTACACTCTTAGCTTTTCTGGAAAGGGTCACAGAAGTGGAAACTGTGGATGATCTGTTCTTTCCTTTCTTCATTCTTCTTTACCGAAGCCCAATGTATGCAAGCTAGTTACACCACTTAATTACTAAACCCTGCTGTGTTGTCTCCTGGCAATTTATAGGAAATACAATGGAAAACAGAGTGAGCAGCCTACCCATTGCACGCTATCTTCATCTAATTATGGCACGTGAATAATTTTGCGCCTTAACAATTGGTAGTTATGGGATAATATTGAAACGGGTCACAATTGCACAATATATCTACAGTAAATGAAGGTAAATAAGTATTTGTAAAATGCATAAATACTGTATTGAGGGTTATGAATCCGTTTTTCAGCAACAATCAAACCTTTTACAGGACATATGGTGACAATAGTGAGCGGCTCTAGGAGTGGCTGCTGCTAACTTCTCTGAAGTGCAGATATGTTATTTTCCCAGGTTGGTCTCTGTGGCTTGCAGTGAGCATATTGATGCTGTTACTGTTCCCCCGTTTCAATGTAATTTTATTTATGGGACTCTCGTATTATTTTTCCTTTGACACCCCAAAGAAGGGATTCCTATGAGGGAGCGAATAGTTCATGGTAAAGAAGGCTTGTTGCATTAGAGGCCGGTGCGAATGTCTACCTGGGTTCTGGAGTGGAACTGATGGCAAAACAATGGTAATGAGCAGCACCTTTGGGGAAAGGTCTCTGCTCATGTGTAACAGCTGAATAAGCAAAAGTCAGGTCTTGACCTAAATTTGGAGGGGAGATGGTGGGGGAAATAAATTGCAAACATTATTGTTGGAAATTATGTTTTTGATAAGTATGCTTTTAAATACACACCTTTAAAGGCCAGTAGAATCTCTCAGTGTACTGTTACATTTTCTTTGCCTTCAATGGATGTATTGTCTTTAACATAATAGTAGTATTCACATTAAAGTGGGTTTTAATAAAAAAGAAGTATTTTGTGGCCAAAACCAATTACTAATGACAAATTCCTGTATATTAACTGAATTCTGCAGTTACCATATGGGATTTTACATTTGGGTCTCTGGGTTTGATCCAACTCACTCGGTTACCTGTTAAGATGACATTTAGAGATCGTGTGTTCTTCATTTGTAAGCAAATAGGGTAAATCATTCTTGAATTTCCATACTTGGTGAAATCCAAACAGTAATCTAGACACATTTCTGTATCCCTAATTCCATATTAATTTGATCTTTGGTATTAAACATTTTGAAGTTCTTCCAAATCCAGATTACTTTGGATTTTGGGCGATTTAGAATTTGGATGAAGTTTGGAGCACACATCTTTATGTTGAAGATGACAAGCATGTGTATTTGGCAGCATTCACATCTTTGGTGTGTTCCTCAGTAATCCGTAAAGATTTGATTTTTCCAGCTGCAGTCAAGGCAATGCAGGGAAATGTGGCAATCCATTTCTGCGTATCAAATTTACACGTAGCTAAGAGGTGAATAACTAATATGAATTTGGTTTTAATAGAGGGTGGATGTTGACCAGGATATTTTTTTGAAAAATAGCATCCAAATTATGGCATTACAGCTGATGTTCATTTTAACAATATACTGAACCTCATTTAGTGACCAAAAAAAAGACAGTGCTGGAGTAATTCAGTGAATCAGGCAGCATCTCTGGAGAACATGGTCAGGACCCTTCAGACATTGTAGTAGGGGCGGGGGAGGTGAAGAAAGCTGGGAAAGAGGAGGGGTGGTGCAAAGTTTGTCAAGTGATAGGTGGATACAGATGAGCAGGCTTTTTTATCGGCAGATGGTTGGACAAAGGCCAGAGATGAAAAGGCTTGAAATGTGAAATCAGAGGAAGGAATATAGGTGACAGGACCACGGGGAAAAAGGAGAAATTAAAGCGTGGGGCGGTGGCGAGCAGGGAAGTGAGGGAGGAAATCCGGTGGGGGGGGTGTGAGTGTAGTGAGGTTTGTCGGTAAGTTACCTAAAATTGGAGAATTAAATGTTCATGCTGTGTAGGAAGGAACTGCAGATGCTGGTTTATAATGAAGATAGACCCAAAATGCTGGAGTAAGTTTTGGGTTGAGCTCCTTCTTCAGAAGACGGGTTGAGACCTGAACCATCACCCATTCCTTCTATCCAGAGATGCTGCCTGTCCCACTGAGTTACTCCAGCATTTTGTCTGTCTTCAATGTTTATATTGTTCATACAGGACAGAGGGGAGGGACAGTATCAATTTCCGGTGCAACATCAACCCTTTTGACCTCCACTCCCAGAGCACGAGGAGAGAACCCACGTGTTCACAGGGAGAATGTGCGGACTCCGCACAGACAGCACCTGAGATCAGGATCAAACCCAGGTGTCTTGGTAGATCTGCTTAGCTGTACCACTGTCACCTTCATTGTGCATTGGCCTCCTTGTTTAAGGATAAATGCAAAAGCAGTTCAGTGAAAGTTTGTAGACTAATACATGGAATTGTTTTAACAAAGAACAGCAGATGCTGGTTTACAAAAAAAGACATTGCTGGAGTAACTCGCTACGTCGGGCATGATCTCTGGAGAACATGGATAAAACTGGACACTTCTTAAGACCTGAACTTCAACTACATGTTCTGCAAAGAAGCTGCCTGACCCGCTGGGTTATGCCAGCACCTTACTTTTTTTTAAACCTGGAATGGGTTGTTTGTCTTAAAGGTGGGAGAGACTAACCTTGTATCGGCTGCGATTCAGATAAGTGAGAGGAGATGATTGAAACATAAGACTGAGGGATTTTGACAGGGTGGATGTGAAGTAGAATGGTTCCTGTTATGGGCGAATCTAGAATCCGGGACAACTGAGTCACGAGCCTTTGGTACTCTGCTTCCATGGTCTTTTGAGGAGCAATTTTTGAAGATTTGCACCACAGATTCTGATATATCCTTGATATGAGATAATAGGTTATTAAAATTAGGTAGGAATGTGGAATTTGAAATCTGATTAGTGCGTATTTTATTGAATGGTGGAGAAGGATTGTTTTGATGAGGGGCCAATTCCTACACACAATTAGTATGTTCAGGTAAAATGGTGTTGTCAGTACAAGGCATGGAATAGATGGTCTGAAGAAGGGTTTCAGCCCGAAACGTTGCCTATTTCCTTCACTCCGCACCCGCTGAGTTTTTCCAGCACTTTTGTCTACAAATAGATGTATAATTCGAACGCATGATCTTAATTTACTTAATTTTATTTACCTTGTTCTGAAGCTACCTATGATGAGATTGGAAAATAGATGTTTTTCTGTGAAAATAACTTTTGCTGTGTTTGTTTAAAATTGATTGCAAAAAAATTGTTAAATTAGCTGTTTTCAAATTACAGATTTTATCCTGAAACATTTCAGTATTCAGCTTGCTCATAGTGAGCTGTGATGTAAATATATATGACATATGCTTATCCAAAAGTGTAGAACTCAGCAAGAGATCGATGAAGTTTATGTGATCAAGGTAGTTGCATAGTCACTTGGAATGTTTAGTCTTCTAACATTTCCAACATCAGCAGCATTTCAGCACTGTTGGAGGAAATTCTCAGACACCATAACCGATACTTATGTGGGTAAATGTGTGTTCCACTGTGGTACTAGAGGTTGATGTGGTGGTAATTGTGGGGGAAAAAAAGGTTAAATCAAAGGGATGCAAGGGATGACATAAAATCAGAAGATGGAGAATCCTTGTGGCATCTCTGAAAATCTCTGACGCATGATGAACAATGGCTACTTCGGATAAACTTTCATTGTGATCAGATTTCAGGCATGGTTCTTGCGACAGTCCAACTCTTCTAGTTTTGTGAATATGTGTAGGTGCTGGTGTTGTGTAGGTGCTGGTGTTGTGTAGGTGCTGGTGTCTTTGTGCTGTATGTGTGCTTCCCCATTCCATAAATGTAGATCTAATGCAGACACTGCCTAGTGAGCCTAACAGACTGAGGACATTTTCATGGAGCCTTTTGGTTGAGTGGCAGGCTGAAGTGTTGACCTTAAAATCTGTTGGATTTATAGTGTGATTGCTTCCAGCTGAGAGATCCACAGAAGGGGAATGTATGAACTTACTATTGTTGATGCAGGTTGTGGCAAACAATAATAGCCAGCACTGGTGTTCGATTTTAACATGGAGATGAGTGTGAGAGCAGAGGAAGGCAAGACAGTGACACATGAATACTTGCCCATTTGTTCTTCACCCTAATGGTAATTGTGTCAGTCAGGGTATGATAAAGCGTAATGCTGGTTGGCAGAACATTTTTTTAACACGGTGGAGCTATACAATTACCATTGTTTAACCACAAAGAGGGTTGAATCGATAATCTCTGGTAAAACTTCTGAATTGCAAGCAGTTTATCTTCTCCGTGTATCAAGGGAGTTCAATGCCCAAGGTGCCACCCTAACTTAACTTCCCACTTATCGCCACGCAGTGGCTGTGCAGCAATTTTCAGTAGTTTATATCAGAAAAGGTGAACTGCAGTTCTGTCCCTTTAAAGGCAATTAAATGTTTCACAAAAAGCTGCATGAAAAATATTCTACTGTGAAAATATAGGATCAGCAAAATAAATCGGTTTATATACAGCTGAAAAGAGCTTGCATGTACATTGACTGTGTAATTAAGTAATGCATCACATCCAGCTGTGTTGCAGCCGTACCCGCATCTCCAGATTAAGAGAACTTGCTGATTGCACGTTACATTGTTTTTCAAAATGGGAGCTATGGCCCTCTGATGGGAGACTATAAAAATGGGTCACTGCCTTCGCTCATTTCGATAAACACTGGTCCATAGATCGGAGGACTGTTATTGCACAAGATCCAAAAGCATGAAAGCATTTACCACCAGATTCATGAATAGCTTCTTCCGTGCTCCTATTATTAGACAATGTCAATCCAGACAACAGATCTGATGAATAAAGATATGTGCTAACTTTTTTAAATTAGGAGGGTAGCAGAAAAATATTGAAGCAGTGGTGTGTTTGCTTGAAAATAGTTGGTCCCCTATGTAGGTGAGAGGGAAGAGATGATACTTGAGCACCTTGTTGGTTACGGTAGTAGTGGTCAATAATGATTGATCATGGGAACAGACTTTTATTTTATTGTTTTCTGCTATTTAATGGAGGAATGGTGGCTACAGAACTTTGTGAATAATTCGGAAAGTAAAGGACCCGAATGATGCAGTGCAGTTTCCATGTGGGTATGTGGGAAATTTCTGATGGTGTTACTCTGAGTAGTTTTTTGTGTTGCATTTTTAATTGCATTGAGCAAATTCTTGATTGTATTGCGTGAGGGAATTGTTCACATAAGTGTGATTCTCTGTGCCAGGTTTTCTTGCTGGTATATTGTATGGATGACCTCGAATTGAATGTGCAGCTGCAGCAGCTCTGGTGCTCCAGGCGTATGTAAAGCACTCTTCACTGTTATTGCATCAGTCTTTCCCTGCGTTGTAAACTGTTCTGCTGTGGATGAACTTATCCGGATTTCGATCCCTGGTCTTCACAGCTTTTTACCGAGTTCAAAAGCTAGAGATGGGATTTCCTCCAACCCAAGGATTGGACTCTGATTTGATGCTCAATTTGAATAAATTAAGTGGTGTTAATATTTTTGACGTTGTTGAATTGGTTTAGATTGCTTAACCTCGGACTTGTCTTTTTCTGAAAATGCACGGTATTCGTAGACTAATTAGACTGTTTTACAAGGCCAAGTCCTGGTAGGCAGATCCAGAGGATTAAGATATATGGGATCCATGCTGACTTGGATTCACAACTGTCTTATGCATGGAAGGCAAAGGGTGGTGGTATTGGAAGGGTGATATTTTGGATGGAGTTCAGTGATCATTGATGCTCCACAGGCATCTGTGCTGGACCCCTATGATACATATGTGGTGTCAATATAAATGATCTATGTAAATGTAGATGAGCTAGTAGGTTTGCAGGTGACAATAAAATGAGGAGAGTTTTGGACGGTGAAGAAGGCTATCAAGGGATGCAGCCAGATAGAGATCAGTTACAGATATGGACAAGGAAATGCCAGGTGGAGTTTAATCTGGCAAGTTTGCGATGTTGCATTTTGCGAAGCCAAATGCAAGAGGAAAGTGTGCAGTTAATGGCAGGACTCTTAACAGCATTAATGTACTGAGAGATCTTGAGGTCGAAGTTCGTACCTCCCTGAAATTGACAACACAACTAGATTGTAGTAAAGACGGCATATGGTATGCTTGCCTTCATTGGTCATAGCATTGATTATCAGATTCAAGAGGTCATGTTACAGCTTTGTCAAATGTTAGATAAAGGGCATTGCTGTAAGTTGAGGCAGGGAAAGTTTAAATGCGATTTGTAGGGTAAATTGGAACCCACTGCCAGGGGTTGTGGTGCAGCAGATACATTAGTGCCATTTATGAGGCTTGTTAATAGGCACATGGATATGCAGGGAATGACAGGAAATAGATCATGTACAGGCAGAAGAGATTTGTTTAAATAGGCAGTGGAGCAGTTATTATAGTAAAGATGAGATAGTGGGGGCCTGGAAAACGGAAGTGATTGAAGAGCCGAAAGGTGTATGAGGTGCTTGGACATAGGTCTATAGGGGTTGGACCACAGGGGATTGGATGGTGTTATGTGGAATTTTTTTTAAATATAGTAAAGTTGAGTGATCTTTGATCTTTAACCAGTCTGAAGAATGGTCTCGACCCGAAACTTCACCCATTCCTTCCATCCAGAGTGGCTGCCTGTCGTGCTGAGTTGTGCCAGCATTTTGTGTCTATCTTCTGTTTAAATAAGCACCATGTTTGGCACAGACATTGTGGGCTGAAGGGTCTTTTCCTGTACTGGTCTGAACTAAAATGCATCTTTGAACAAAATGATAATCTTGGAGCAGCAGTTTAAATTTGCCTTTGAGTTTCCCAAGGAACAGTCTATGCAGTGCCGGGTCCTTTGAGTGCAGTTGCACAGGCTAAACCTGAATAAAACTGCTATTTCCCTGCACAGACATCATTGGCAGATGTGGATTCCATGGAGGGGATAGATGTCATTTTTTTCTTCACTAGTTTTGAAATGAGTCCTGATTGATGTCTCCCTGGATGAATGTCTCCATGTGATTTGAGCTTGTCAGCCATGACATAACACAGTTTAACGTTCTGAAACTATCACAGCATTTCTCTTGTTTATTATTGTTCAAAAAAATCTCTCACTACACACCGTAACATATTATTTTCCCGTTTTTAACTACTACTCCTTTGAGGCTGTTGATGTCTCCAAAATTGTAGACTATATTGCATCCAGTTGCAGGGTTCCCTTGCTCTAATTTCCCATGGGAGTTTGCTATCAATTGGCTTTTGTGTCTGTCGGTAGTGAGTTTAACCAAAGTTAGACCAAAGAATATGGAACATTGGTCTAACTTGGGTTACTTGTGATAATTCATAGCCGTGATCTTGCTGCTAACTGAAGAGTGCCTGAGGGTGTGGCGCATCTGCCATCAATACCAACAAATTACAGGCATACAAAATGGGGTCCTTCAAAGGCTGCTCGTGGGTAAATCCACGTTACAAAATAGATTCCGGAATTGGAGGGAAATCAAGAGAAGGGGTTGCATGATAAATACAGGCACTCCTCAACTTGGGTAATAGGCGACTTGCATTAAATCGCGCTTGCTTGCCTAAACAATTCACGATAGTTGACCCCGTTTTGGGAATGACCAGTGTTTTTGCAACAAGAGAATGGCCAGAGCATCCTGTCCGCTTCATGGATATAAGAGTTGCCCGGCCTCGCTGCTCTTCCAGTTTCGATGTGACATTGTGAAGGTGAACGATAATGAGGGAAGCAGTTTAGATTAACACCCGGCCAAGCCGCCAACATCTTCCACAAGGGGCACCAGCGAGTCCTTCTTCACCGACTGCTGCAGCGTCCGGTTGATGCGTCTGTTGTAGCCCCTGGCCGACAGCACTTTCTTCAGGTGTTGCCACTGACAGGAGGTGCCCAGCACTGGGGCTCCTTCCCCTCTCACTAGCTGGTGCTTCTTCCAAATGGCCGTCGGTTTGACCTCTGCCCCCTCCGCGGCTGTTGCAGCCGCCTCGCCCTGTCACTTTGTGCACTCGACTCCTCCCTCCTCCACCACTCCCGCCTCCCAGCTAGAAGATGTTGGTGACTGCGGAGGAGAAGGGGGCGAAGATGGAGGGGGCGAGCAGTCAACAGCAAGAAGCTACAGCTGGTTGGTGAGAGGGGAGGAAGCCCTACAGTGACCGAGCGCATCCTGTCGGTGACGGAGACCTGAAGATAGAGCGGTTGGCCAGCGGCTACAACGTGAGCCGCATCTACTGCTGTGTCAACCTTGCGGTGCAACAGGAGGTGAATAAGGGCTCGTTGGTGCAGACTCCTCTGTTGCCATGCGGTGAGAACGGAGAGGTTGAGAAGGAGTTTCTTCCCAGAGGCCATTCGGACTGTAAACGCCTATCTCACCAGGGACTAACTCTACTGAATGTTTTTCCTTCCATTATTTATTATGTAAAAGAATATGTGTGTTATGATTGTGTTTATAGTTTGTTTGGTTGTTTGTATTTTTGCACAAAAGTCCATGAGCATTGCCACTTTCATTTCACTGCACATCTCGTATGTGTATGTGACAAATAAACTTGACTTGACTTGACTAGCGGCATTGGGGCCTAGTTTCAAGGTGAAATTACACAAAGTGCAGGAGTAACTCAGCAGGTTGCCTGCATCAGTCTAAAGATGGGTCCCGAGCCGAACCTTCACCTATCCATGGTCTCCCGACGTGACCTGCTGAGTTACTCCAGCACTGTCATTTTGTGTATTAACCAGCATCTGCAGTTCTTTGCATCTACCTAGTTTTAAGGTAATTCCCACTCGCTTAAAATCTAACTGACACAGTTGTATACGGGGCGTGACCTTGAAGTCGGGGAGAGTCTGTTTTTTAAGACACTTAGCTGTGTAGAGGAAAAGGATCTTCCACAGTGCACTTTCAAGATCCCTGAAGACAAAGATGGCTGAGTAAGGTGGTTATTAAAGCCGTATGAAATGTTCCTTTACAGGGCTCTAGCTTAACTTATTTCCCTGTTGCCAGCTGGGCAAACTTGGCAGCTTTTTAGGTTGCCAAATGACAGTTTAGGTGGCCATTTAAGATGACTTGCATGATGCGTGCGATAATGTGCTCGGACGAAGTGCGTAGTTACCAGTCGGAATTACACTCGATGAAGCTCACATATTATTTCTGCTTCAAATAAAGTCACAAACTAAACATTCACCAATCAAGATATGATATACCCCACAATGACATGCAGCAAAATTATAAGACAATATCTCAACTCTTTCTACACATTGCAATAAATGCAATTTCTATTAGTTCTTTCCATTTCCAAACAAAAATGTGGTTGAATTATTCAGCGTATGATCAACCTGTGTCAATAAATCCTGGACCATGGTAACATATATGCATGCGTATAGTTGTGAATGTTGCTCATTAAATAACTACAGTACTGATATTCCATATTAAGAGCATTGATTTGCCGTTAAAATGAAAGTGCGATGTTAGCGGATTTGCAAGCAGCGGCCGCTATCAGGGCGGGGGGCGGGAGGAGGAGGAGATGGAGCTGCTGTCGCTGTTCGGGGGCCATCATTCGCTGCGATTCGCTGCGACCCTTCGTCACCCCGCACCTAGTATCTTTCCACGCAATACAGCCGTCATCGCCGACACAAAATGTTGCATTCCTTTTCTCCAGAGATGCTGCCTGACCCGCGGAGTTACTCCAGTTTTTTGTGTCTATCTTCGGTACAAACCAGTATCTGGTTGCCAAGCCGGGCAAAATGACTCGGTGTTTAGGTTGCCCGGCGGTGCTTTGAGTGGTCAATGACACCCAGGCAACCGTTAATTTTGAGCCCTGCTTTATTGATAAGGGGCCATGTTAAGCTAGGCCACATAATACTGTGTAAATTACCTTGCCACACAACAGGAACAATGCAATATGAGTGTGGATGTGGAGGAGATAGAAACATAGAAAATAGGTGCAGGAGTAGGCCATTCGGCCCTTCGAGCCTGCACCGCCATTCAATATGATCATGGCTGATCATCCAACTCGGTATCCTGTACCTGCAATCTCTCCATACCCCCTGATCCCTTTAGCCACAAGGGCCACATCTAACTCCCTCTTAAATATAGCCAATGAACTGGCCTCAACTACCTTCTGTGGCAGAGGGTTCCAGAGACTCAACACTCTCTGTGTGAAAAATGTTTTTAAGATGTTTGCTGGGGTTGGATAACTACAGTTATGAGGATCGACTGGCCATGCTGGGCTTGGTCTCTCTTGAAGCAAAGGAGGTAAAAAGGTATAATTTACGAGAGGCTTATCCAAGGTGAGTGGAGAGAGCCCACTCAACAATTAGGAGATGAAAATG
Source organism: Leucoraja erinaceus (assembly GCF_028641065.1). Lineage (NCBI taxonomy): Eukaryota > Metazoa > Chordata > Chondrichthyes > Rajiformes > Rajidae > Leucoraja > Leucoraja erinaceus. The sequence continues at coordinate 54,595,910 of NC_073386.1, read as the reverse complement.
CAAGGTATTTAGTAAAATGATGAGAGGATCTGTTTGAAAGATTAATTCATTAAAAAAAAAATTAAAATTATACCCGAATGAGCACTGGACATAACATGGAATACTGAAAGCAGGAGTGGATCTTAAAATACTTTTCTTTCAATTGGCTGAATACGATCCTCCTATGCAGTAAATATCTTTGATTAAATATTGTAATGGTTACTCTCTCCTTTACAAACAGTTATTGTTGATGAAGAATTCAGATTGGTTTATTATCGTGTACACCAGGGTGCAGTTGAAATTCCTCGTTCACATGAAGCTCACAGTAATAATAAATGCAATGACGTGTAGAAACAGCCTATTCGTTCAAAATTCTGTAATCTGAAGTCGTAAAAAAAAAAAAAAAAAATTAAAGTGCAATAAAGGAATGACTGACCGAGGTGGAGATGCAATGTTGCAATGTTGAAAAGGATTGTCACAGGTTTGGTTTGTGTTGTAATGTGCTTCAACATGTTATGAGGAGGTAGACACAAGATGCTGGAGTAACTCAGTGGGACAGGCAGCATCTCTGGAGAGAGGGAATGGGTGACGTTTCGGGTCGAGACCCTTCTTCAGACTGATGTGATTCAGGGTCTCGACCCGAAACGTCACCCATTCTTTATCTCCAGAGATGCTGCCTGTCCCGCTGAGTTACTCCAGCATTTTGTGCCTGCCTTCGATTTAAGCCAGCATCTGCAGTTCTTTCCCACACATGGTATGAGGAGGTGTTATGCTTATTACAAATAAGAGTTTATCTTTAATTGTGTTTGTGCAAGTTATTTGAAGGACCAGAATTTTTTCAAAAATGAATTGACTTGTATCACTAAAGCTCTCAATCGTGCAGAGAAAGCTGGTGCTTGCTGAAGGGTTCGGGGGGGGGGGGGGGGGGGGGGGGGGGGAAGTCTCTACGACACAGGCTGAAGTGGAGCAGCTGCAGCCGAGGCCATATTTGCATTTACCAGTATTTTTGCAGTGACGGTTAAAGGATTAAATCTTTGGGACTTTTCATATCAGATCAGAGTGACAGGAGGATCACAAAACAGTTTATATTTATGTAAGCTCGTATTGCAACAAAGAACTTAACGCTTTTTCAGCACAAGGTTGTTACACAATGAGCCAAGAATATGAACACAATGCTTAAATGTCTGAGGAAGGGTTCCAAGCTGAAACATCACCTATCCATGTTCTCCGTAGATGCAGTCTGACCCGCTGAGTTACTCCAGCATTATCTTTTTGTAAACCAGCGACTACAGTTCCTTGTTTCTACAGTTAACTGTGGTGGTTTTAGTGTAATGTATTCGAAGGAATGTGAACCAACCGGCAGGCTGTTGTCATTCTTGAATCTTATTTTCATTGGTGTGGGAAGGGATTTCCAGACACTTAAAATTCATGGGAGAAATTTCTTATCATGAATGCTTACTGTAGCCGAAAAGCAGAATTGCAATGCTTGCTGTTGCCATCCCGGCCTCCTTTGGTGTATTGTGATTTGTCTTGTTGCAGATGCAGTGCTATAAAAGATTGAAGCCTGATTTATTGATGCTGCCTGCAGTATCTGACTTGACAATGACATTCCCTCTGGGGCTTGTGGTCAGTGTTGTCATGTGATTGATGCCTGTCAAGCTGCAGGTTTAGCAGATTGTGAGGGGTGGAGAACAACAGATGCTGGGCTGTGTGTTCCATATGACACAGAATCTGCGGCAGATGGGAGCACTCTCCCTGCATTGAACAATGTCTTGCAAAGGCTTATTTGCCGGAACAGAACCGTGTTCGTAAAAGAAAACAAGTGATTTCTTTGTATTGTGTGTGTGTGTGTGTGTGTGTATATATATATCAATCAAGCTGCCCGGAAAAATTGGGAAAGATTAACAAAGACAGTCAACATATTTTTTGACTTTTACAAGTATTTGAGTTACAATAATTTGAGGTGGAAGGGTTGAAATATGTTTCTAGGAAATGCTCAGGTCAGCACAACACAATCTGGGGGATGGAAGGGTTGTGGGGGGGGGGGGGGGGATGCATGGGTTGGGGGGGGGGGGGGGGGGGGGGAGATGCATGGGTTGTGTGGGGGAAGATGCAGGGGTTGTGTGGGGGGTGCAGGGGTTATGTGTGTGTGGGGGGGTTGCAGGGGTTATGTGTGGGGGGGGGGGGTTGCAGGGGTTATGTGTGTGGGGGGGGGGGGGGGGGGGGGTGCAGAGGTTTTGGGGTGAAGGGCAGAGAAAATGGCAGGTGATGTTTTGTGCTTATGCCTCAAAACCACCGGTCATTTTGAAGATAATATGGATTTGCACAGCATAAACAAGGCCCTCCAGCCCACCAAGTCCATGCCGACCATTGACCAACCATTCACAATGTCCCTACACTAATTCAATTTAATCTCGCCACATCCCATGAACTTCACTTCCCCAGATTCTACCACTCACCCACACAATCATTTGACACCAGTGGCCAAATCATCAACCTAATGTTCCCGGGATGTGGGAGGAGAACTGAACATTTGGAGGTAACCCATGTGGCCACAGGGAGAAATTGTAAACTCCACAGACACAGCACCAGATGTCAGGACCAAACCTGGGTCATATATTTTCAGTTCAAACAAATGCCGTGCTCGTAGTTTTAAACCATGTAAGTGGAAAATTCAAAATGTTTCATGAAAAATGTGCTGGAGGAACTCAGTGGGTCAGATCTTCAGATGACATGCGTGACTATCTGCCAGCTTATTTGCTGCTGAAATAGTCATGGTGTCTTACACTATAGAAATGAGCCATTTGGCCCAACTCGTCCATGCTGGCCAAGAAGTCACATCTAAGCCAGTTAGATGCCCCTTCTATTTAACCATGTGTGGCCTATATCGATCAAAAGCTTTCCTCTCCTTGTACCTGTACAAATGGCTATTGTTATTAATCTGCAAGGGCTGTTTGAGATTAAGGAGATGGTGAGTCTCTTGAGCTATAAGGTGGATAAAACCCCAGGACCTGATGAGTTTCTTCCAGACTATTGAGAAGCAAGAGAGGAGGTTGAAGGAGCCTAGACGAAGATCTTTGCATCTTCGTAGCCACAGATGAGGTTCTGGAGGTTTGGAGAGTAACTAATGTTGCTTTTTTTCATTAAGAAGTAAAGTAGAGATAGTCCAGAGAATAATAGCCTAGCGTTGATGGTACAGAAACGTATGGAGAGAATTCTTTGGGGTAAGATTTGCTCCCATTTGGAAGAGAATGGGTTAATTAGGGACAGTCAGCATTGCTTTGTACATGGCAGGTCATGTCTTACTAACTTGATCGAGCTTATCGAGGAGGTGACAAAAGATGATTGAGGGTAGGGTGGGGGAGTTCAGTAGGAATCTGTACTGGGACCTCTGCTGTTTGTGACATATAAATGACTTGGACGTAAATGTAGCCGGGTTGCTTGGTAAGTTTGCAGACGATACCGAGATTGCTGGGGTTGTGGACTGTGAGGAAGGCCATCAATGTAGAGCGGGATATAAATCAGCTACAGAAAAAGGTGGAAAAATGTCAGATGGAATTTAATACGACCAGTGTGAAGTTTAGTTTAGGTATACAGTGTGGAAACGGGCCCTTTGGCCCACTGAGTCCGCGCTGAACAAAAATCAACTGTACACCCGCTCTATCCTACATACTAAGGACAATTTATAGAAGCCAATTACAAACTCGCACATCTTTGGAGTGTGGGGGCAAACCGGAGCACCCGGAGAAAATTCACACAGTCACAGGAAGAATGTCCAACCTCCATACGGACAGCACCTGAAGCAGGATGGAACCTGGCTCTTTGGTGCTGTAAGGCAGCAACTCCTCCACTGTGCCGCAAAATGGGTTGCACTTTGCGAGGTCAAGTGTGAGAGGAAAATATATGACCCGTGGCCTTTAACAGTGTTGATCATGCGTACCAGTTTGTAACACCATGAAAGTAGCACACAGTGGTAGAGCTGTTGCCTCGTTCGATCCCGATTAGGGATGCTGTCTGTGTGGAGTTTGTATGTTCCCCCTATGACCATGTGAGTTTGCTCCAGGTGCTCTGGTTTCCTCCCAGATTCTAAAGACATGCAGATTTATAGACAAATAGCCCCTTTGTGTAGGATACAAAAGTGGTATAACAGTTTACAGGTAATCAATGGCCAGCATAGATTCCAGGGGCATGCTGAATCTCTATCTCGAACTCCACATTCTGCACTCTAGATGCCCCTAGATCTCACTCTGAACTAATGAGTGGGCCAGGTACCAAAATGGTGGCATTTCTAAACAATTTAGATGGCAGATTGGAGTTTTGGCACATTTTTTTTACAGTGCCTATATTTGACAGTGTATAATAGGTGCAGGAGTGGGCCATTTGGCCCTTCGAGCCAGCACTGCCACTCAATGTGATCATAGCTGATCATCCACAATCAGTACCCCGTTCCTGCCTTCTCCTCGTATCCCCTGACTCCACTATTTTTAAGAGCCCCTATCTAGCTCTCTTGAAAGCATCCAGAGAACCGGCAGAGCAGAGAATTCCACAGTTCCTCAGATGAACTGAAGATTGAGCATAAATGAATGACCCTACAGAAAACAATGGATTCAAGAGACTGTTGACTGAAGAATATGGAAAGACGTTATCAGATGATATGAAGATTTATCATCAGAAATGGTTTCTTAAATCCAAGCACCTTTCACAGATCCTAAAGTTACTTGTTCTGGCACTTACAAAGTAAATATTTGTTCTGAGAGCAAATTTACTTGCCCATCTCAAATCTAAAGTTGTTTCATCCTGATAAGGATTAGAAAGCACCTTTTCTCAACTCTTTGAATAGGTAATCCTAATTTTCAGAGCATGTACAGCCTGGAGTCTGATGGGCTCAAGAAAAAAATATCTTCAATTTTACTTGAATTTGAGGACAATCTTGGTTTATTTGTCTACTACCATTTCATCGATTATACTATGGCATCAACTCAGCAGTTGATGTCACAGAGGTTATTTGGTTAGTGAGGGGGCTGCAATGGTCCTTCTTGGCTATGGTGGACAATAGTCCCACTTTTGGTCACAGTTTGGTGCATTCTTCTATGAAATAATACATGCACATTTTGGTAAAAGTCATGTAATACAAGATGAAATAGTTCACTATTGACCAATTAGTTGCCGGAGTGCTTCGTACAAGAATGTCCCAAATCTCCACAAGATACAGAAAACTATTCTGAATCTGAAATAAAATGCACATATCGCTCGGCAGGTTGGGCAACGTCCAGAGAGACACCATGCTAGTGTTTTAGATTAAAAATAGTGCTGGAAATCAGTGGGTCAGGTAGTATCTCTGGAGGGAGAAAAACAGATCCGTGATACTTCACCAGAACTGTAATAGTTGCCAAGAGTGGATTGTAAATATCTGCGCTGGGATGGAGACCCAGGTTACCCTGGAAACATGCATACTATTTAGTGGCAGCTGCTAGTGAGTGGAAGAGAGCAAGTAACATATTGGAATTATGAAAACGACTGCAGCATTTGCTGTAAATCTGAAGCAAGTATATCCTGAATATACCCAGCAGATGGGCAGCATTAGTAGAAAGAGAAAAATTAATGTTACATATCTCATAAGGAAAATGTTTCATAATACTACCTTTCATGTCATGGCAGGGCTCTTGAGAAGAAAATCATGAGCCAAAGTCTATTTGGTTTTGTGAAATCCAAATCATCATTGTCTTATTTATCGGACAACTTTGAAGAAGAGACATTCAGTGGATAAATCCAGGTATACAATAGTTGTTGTACACCTGGAATTCCAGGAAGCCTTAGCTAAGGTGTTGCGTCAAGGTATTTTGGAAAATAAAGACTCTCAGTGTACGTGGAGACAATATAGATAGAAGATTGGCTGGCTAATGCATAACAGTGTAGGTCTGTTTTTTCTCCATTCCTTCTCTCCAAAGTTGATGCCTGTCCCGGTGAGTTACTGCAGCATTTTGTGTCAAAGATGTTTGTATTAGGGCCTCGACTTTTTACAAATGGCTTAATTAAAGGCAGCAATATGGTTATTTGATATTTTTGTTCGAGACAGAAAGATGCCTCGGAAATTAAATAGTGAAAAGGAGATGAGGCTGCGAAGGGGTTATTGTTGTTTGTTACAGGCCATTGGAGTATTCTATGGAGGTGAGTTTTCTTTGTGCCAAAATCAACAGAAAGTTATCTAAAAGTCTCCATTCACTCATTAGTTTATGGTTACCCAAGCGGTTTTACCTGATCAGAGACATTCACAACCCGCGCCCACCTTTCTAACAATGTAAGAAGCATCTTTAGTCTCCTATGCAGTTCTGATAAAGGGTCGGCAACCGAATCATTAACTCTTTTCCCTTCCCCCAGATGCAGCCTAACTTGCTGAATATTTCTAGCACTTTCTATATTTTGTTTTGGATTTCTAGCATTTGCATTTTGTTTACATTTTACTTTTCATGAGGATGGAGTGTATGAAGCCGAGTCGTCGAGGGTCATCGGCCTGTAACGTTGGCCTGGTTTTTCTCCCTGTGCTGTCTGATCTGCTGGGTATTTTCAGTCAACGTTTACTTTTCTGTCAGATTTGCAGCAACTCCCATGTTCTGCATCTCTCAGTTCCCAAGTTCTTTTCTTTATTTCTGCAAAGTGCCAGCATAGAAACCAATTATGTTACGTGGACAATCACTTCCTGCACGTTGTCATAAATCCTCTTCCACATTTCTTCCTATTTAATGCTTTACTTTTCCATTTCTGATGGAGAGATAATAACCTAAACTGTTGGTATTGTCTTTTCCTTCACAGGTATTATCTCGTCTGCAAAATGTTCTGTGTTTTTTTTTTGCATCAGATTCCCAGCATCTGCAGATTTTCTTTTTGCTTTGGCTGATGATTTTGCTCAATTGCCTTTTAAGAGAACTTGAGATAGCAACGAAAAAGTCAATTTATTTCCTTGGAGAAAGAGACTGGAATATCTCTACATGATGGCATAGACTTGAAGCATTCAGGATCAGAATACACTGAAAGGTGCTACATCTATATAGGTTGTTGCAGATTTGAATTGAAATTCATTATTTTTCCAATCACTTTTTTTGTAAGACCATGGAGTGTATCAATGTGCCTGACGTGAGACTTGTACAAAAGAGGGTGTTATGATTTTTAAGAATATTTGATTTACTATCTTTTACTTACTTTCTACTTAGAATATCTTGGGAGGAAACATTTTGCAGCACTTCATATTGTTAAGGGTTGGAACTTTTCAGATGTTTGATGGATCTATGAGGAATTTGGATTTGTTGACAATTAGGATACCCGTTCCTTAATTTGAACGTAATTACTGCTGCTTTGCAGAATCCTATACACCTGGCCTCAATACTTTCAGCAGATAAATGTTAGATTTTCTTTGCTCTCTTCCAAATGTGGTGGGAGTTGCTACACGACATGATTTGAAATGTTCTTGCAAATGTTTTCTCATATAAACTTAAATAGTGCTCATTGTGCAGAAGACATGGTAAGGAACAATTTTTTAAAAAGAGGGTAATTTGGGGAGCTGTGATTGAAGAGGAGACTTTTTAACTTACTGAGTTGGATAAAATGGTCTGAAGAAGGGTCTCAACCTGAATCGTCACCCATTCCTTCTCTCCAGAGATGCTGCCTATCCTGCAGTTACTCCAGCATTTTGTGTCTATTTTGGATAAGTTGAGGAAAGAAATGAGAATTTCAGAGGGGAGAGTTTCACAGTGATTTGGTGAATGGCTGTCTGTTGGATTTCGTTGTGGGAAAAGATTGAGTACAATTCCAGAAGGTGAATGGATGGAGAATGCTCACGGGGTGATACAAAGGTGTGAGGAGATTTTAAAATGTTAGTCCGAAGTTGACAACTGTTGTATATTTTGGGGTGATATCAATAGCGGGTTTGACCCATGTGGGAACTGATGTATGTGGAATATGCTGCTGCACTATGGCTGTGCATTTTCTGCCATGTAGACTGCCATGAATTGAAAGTTTGTGGCTAAAAGGATATGAATATTTTGTGGCATTTTATCATGGTAAAGTGATTTTATTTTTTGGTAATGCTTTATCATTACCGTGTGTACTGAGAGAGTGAAAACATTCTATATCCAAGTACAATCAAGCCATGCACATGTACAACAGGTAGGTAGGCAAGGAGAAAAATATTGAAATGCAGAATATAGCATTGAGAAGAAAAATGCCAAAATACAGAATATAGCATTACAGTTAAGAAAGTGGTTGTTCGGGATTACACCCCCAGTTTATGAGGACTATTCTGTAGTCTGATAACAGCGGGAAAGAAGCCGTTCCTGTATCTGGTGGTAAGTGTTTTCAAGCTTTTGTACCTTCTGCCCAGCAGCAGGAGGGAAAGTGAGAATGACCGAGGGAAAAATAGTCCTTGATTATGTTGGCTGCTTTCTGAAGGCAGTCAGGTGTAGATGGAGTTGATTGGGTGAGGAGGGAGGTAGGCTGGTCTGTGCGATGGACAGGGCTACATCCACAACTCTCATGCAATTTTTTGCAGAGCTTTTGCCAAGCTGAGCTGCGATGCATCCCGATAGGATGCTGTCTATACTTTCTAATGCTTTTTGCGTGCTTATTACATGTAGGGAAGGAATTTTATCAGAGTTGTGTTTTTCCCCCAATATTTAAGGATGTAGTTGCCCAGTGCCAGAGACCCGGGTTTGATCCTGACCTCGGGTGTTGTCTGTGTAGAGTTTGCATGTTCTTCCTGTGCCCGTGTGGGTTTCCTTCCACATCCCAAAGACGTGTGGGTTTGTAGGTTAATTTGCCTCTGTAACTTGCCCCTACTGTGTTTGGAGTGGGTGTGAAGGTGGGATAACATCTAAATGGAGACAGAAACCAGAAATCAGAGGTGCAAAGGGACTTGGGAATGCTGGTGCAGGACTCCCAAAAAGTTAATTTGCAAGTTGAATCAGTAGTAAGAAGTGCAAATTCCGTGCTAGCATTTATATCAATCTTTTACCTTGACGGAGATGCAATTTTTTTTTTCCCCTGTGTTGTATATCCGTCCGCACTGCAGCCTAACATCTTGGAGTTGGCAGCCTTTCCTGGAGACCGACCTGGCGCTCCAAGCCGTGGGAGTCTGTGGGACTTTAACATCACGGAGCTTGCGATTCCTTTACAGAGGATTGAAGCTCCAACCACAGGGCTTGTGGACCATAACACCGTGAAGCCCGCGGTCTCGGGAGCTCCATGCTGCGGAGAGAGTTTCAACCTCCCTGACGCAGGAGTTTCGATCACCCCGACGGGGGCTTCGATCATCAGATGCGGGGGCTTTGATTGCCCCGACTGTGGATGGTTTGACTGCCCCGACTGCGGGAGGAAAAAGAGGAAGAAGATTGAACTTTATTGCCTTCCATCACAGTGAGGAGTGTGGAATCCACTGTGATGGATGTTTATGTGGAATTTTATGTGGTTGTGTCTTGTTGCTTTTCACTCAATATGGTAACTCAAATTTCACTGCACCTCAATTGGTACATGTGACAATAAACTGACCTTGAAACATTGACATCAAGAGGACTGGAATACAAAAACAGAGATGTATTGCTGAGGCTCTATAAGGCACTGGTCAGGCTGCATTTGCAATACTGTGAGCAAATTTGGGCCCCATATCTGAGGAAGGATGTGTCGGCTCTGGAGAGGGTCCAGAGGAGGTTTACAAGAATGATTCCAGCAATGAGTAGGTTAGCATATAATGACCATTTGACAGCACTTGGCCTCAACTCGCTGGAGTTTAGAAGGTTGAGGGGGACCTCATTGAAATTTACAGAATAATGAAAAACATAAATAGAGTGGATGTGGAAAGGAAATTTCCACTGGTGGGAGAGTCCAGGTCCAAAGCCTCAGAATTAAAAGGTGCTCTTTTAGAAAGGAGGTGAGGAGGAACTTCTTTAGTCAGAGGAGAATTAATCTGTGGAACTCATTGCCACAGAGGGCTGTGGAGGTCAAGCCGATGGATATTTTTAAGGCATAGATAGACAAATTCTTGATTTGAACGGGTGTCGAGGGTTATGGAGAGAAGGCAGGAAAATGGGATTAGGAAGCAGAGATCAGCCATGATTGAATGGCTGAGTAGACTCGATGGGCCGAATGGCCTAATTCTACTCTTATAACTTGTGAACATAGAATGTGTGTGAATGGGTGATCGATAGTTGGTGTGGACTCGGTAGGTCGAAGGGCCTGTTTCCATGCTTGTATTTCTAAACTGAACTAAGTTACTTTAAATATTATTTCTGAAAGTATTTAATATAGAAACATAGAAACATAGAAATTAGGTGCAGGAGTAGGCCATTCGGCCCTTCGAGCACCATCCGAGTCAAATTGAAACATGAAATTTTAATTTGTAGATTTGTAATAACTGAATTGTTGGACTGCGAACCACCAACAGTTCTTTGCACATTTAAAGGTTGCCTGTTTACTTAAAATGCATGTCTCTAATTCTTGACAATTTTAAATAGCTGCTTCATTGGCAGATGGTCAGTTACATACCAGTCTTATTTGTTCAATAGGCCAGTCCATTGCTTTTTGGTGTTAAATTAAGTACTTAATTGTACTTTGGTGTTAAATTAAGTAAGCTTAATTGTAATTCGCCTTTGGCCACCTATTGTAAAGGTACACCGCTCGCTGGAAGCTTATGAACTTGCAGCATTACACCTTGGTTATGATAACTTTACCATGCAGTTAATTTCATCGTTGTATTTTAGTGAGAAGCGATGAAACATAACAACTATTTAGCTGTCGATAGGCGCAAAATGCTGAAGTAACACAGCGGGACAGACAACATCACTGGAGGCATTCCTTCTCTCCAGAGATGCTGCCTGTCCTGCTGAGTTACTCCAGCATTTTGTGTCTATCTTCGGTTTAAACCAGCATCTGCAGTTCCTTCCTACACAACTATGTAGCTGTTGTGTACAAAGTTTATTTGAAGACGACCTGTTGCATGATCTTATTAGATGTTTAAAAATTGGTTTGTGTTTCTTCTAAATGTTTAAGTTATGCATCCTAACCCAAATTTAAAGTTACATTTTATTTGTTGTGTTTACAATGACTTGAACATTGCTCTTGCATAGAGAAGACATTGCCTATTTTGGCAAATTTTGTTGTTGCCATCTGGTTTCTCCACACTTTTTCTCCATGGAATTTTGGAGTTGGTGTTCAGTCTTTGATTTTTCCATTTAAATATTTAAATAAACCAATCAATTCCATATGGTAAATAAGAATGTTTGACATTAATCCAGAAACACATCCAGTCTCCCGTATCTCGTCTCATTCAGTTTTCTCATGCTCTGTTTAATTTTTAATGCTGTGTGTCTAATGTGTTTTTAATGTGAAAAACATTGCTTACCAGCTATCACTTTTCCCAAACCTTTCACGTTTACTTGGAAGTTATTGCAATTATAGTTAGAAGTAGACTGAATCAATTCTATGCCAGACCATCGTGGACTACTGTAGTAAGTTCCATTTCTATTTCGCTCTATCTAAGCTCCCTAAATCTTACCTGTCCGATTCCCTCTTGAAAATGCTGATCATGTCTTTTTTCATCACCTCAACAGATCATGAATTGCAGATTATAACTAATCAGAATTTAAAAAAAAAAGGCTTTTTCTTCCATTCTCTTTGTATCTTTGCTGAAAATCCAAGAAGGTTTCCTTAAAGTATGTGGATAGTCTGACTCGAGGAGGGACCATATTGGACCTTGTATTGGGAAAAGAGCTGGCCAGGTAACTGGTGTTGTGGCGGAAGAATAATTTGGAGAAAGGAACCATGGAGGTTGCAAACTTTGTCAGGAAGAAAAAGGAAATGTATGTCAGTTTAAGAAGGTGGCATGAGACTGGGCTGATGAGGAATATAAAACAAATATGAAAGCACTCAAGCGGCTAATTAGAAGCGCCAAAAGCAAAAGTCATTGGAGAGTCAGATTAATGAAAATCCCAAGGCTTTTTATACGTACATTACAAATAAGAGGGTGACCAGCAAGAAGATAGGATCACTCAAAGGAAATGGAAGGAATCTATGCTTGGAGGATGTAGGTGAGGTGCTAAACTAGTTCCTTGCATCTGTATTCACTGAGGAGAAGGACTTTGCAGTGAACAAGATCAGTGTAGAGAATACAAATATGCTAGGATAGTTTAAAATCGAGAAGGGGGTGGTGCTGAGACTCTTGAAGAGCATTAAGATGGATACGTCCCCATGGCCTGATGGGATCTATCCCAGGTTGAGGGAGGCAAGAGAGGAAATTGCAAGAGCCTTAGTGAGGTTCTTTGTTTCTTGCTGAGGTCCTGGAAGATTGGAGAGTAGCCATTGTTGTTCATTTATTCAAGATGGGAAGTAGAGAGAATCCACGGAACTGCAGGCCAATGAGCTGCACGTCAGTAGGGAAACTATTGGAGAAAATACTTCGGGATAGGATTATTCCCCATTTGGAACAGAATGTGCTAATTAAGGATAGCTAACGTGGCATTGTATGCAGCAGGTCGTGTCTCGCTACCTTGAGTGAGATTTTTGAAGAGGTGATGAAGGAGATTGATGAAGGTAGGGTGGTGGATGTTGAATACATGGATTTTAATAAGGCTCTTGATAAGCCCCTCATGGGAGGCTGATCCAGAAGATTAGGATTATGGGCTTCACGATGTCTTCGTCGTATGGAATCAGAACTGGCTTTTTTGTAGAAGACAGAGGATTATGGTTGAAGATAGATATTCTGCTCGAAGGTCTGTGACCAGTGGAATTCTGCAAAGATCTATGCTGGGACCTCTGCTGTTTGTGATATACATATCTATAAATAACTTGGACATACAGTGCATTAAAGTATTCGGACCCCTTCACTTTTTTTTCACATTTTGTTACGTTACAGCCTTATTTTAATATGGATTAAATTAATTTTTTTATCATCAATCTACACACAATTACCACCGAATGCAGAAGCAAAAACAGCTGTTTAGAAATTTTTGCAAGGTAATTAAAAAGAAATAAGCAAAATATCACATTTACACAAATTTTCAGACCCTTTGCTAGGACACTCAAAATTGAGCTTAGGTTTATCCTGCTTCCATTGATTATTCTTGAGATGTTTCTACAACTTGATTGGAGTCCACCGGTGGTAAATTAAATTGATTGGACGTGATTTGGAAAGGCACACACCTGTCAATATAAGGTCCCACAGTTGACAGTGCATGTTAGAGCAAAAACTAAGCCATGAGACGAAGGAATTGTCCGTAGACCATAGAATTGAATTCTGTCTTTACTTTGTGTACTAGTCATGTCTCCACTATTTATTTCATTCCCCTTACATGTTTTTCCTCTACCTGCTAAATTTTTGTAAGGTGTCCTTGAGACTCTTGAAAGGCGCCCATAAATAAAACTTATTATTATTATTGTAGACCTCGGAGACAGGATTGTGTCGAGACACAGATCTGGGGAAGGGTATAAAACAATTTCTGCAGCACTGCAGGTTCCAAAGAGCTTTTCATAGAGCTGGCCGCCCGGCCAAACTGAGCAATCGGGGGAGAAGGGCCTTGGTCAGGGAGGTGACCAAGGTCACTCTGACAGAACTCCAGAGTTCCTCTGTGGAGATGGAAGAAGGACAACTATATCTGCTGCATTCCACCAATCAGGCCTTTATGGTACAGTGGCCAGACGGAAGCCACTCCTCAGTAAAAGGCACTTGACCTCCCGCTTGGAATTTGCCAAAAGGCACCTAAAGGACTCTCAGAACATGAGAAACAAGATTCTCTGGTCTGATGAAACCAAGATTGAACTCTTTAGCCTGAATGGCAAGCGTCACGTCTGGAGGAAACCATGCACTGCTCATCACCTGGCCAATACCATACCTACAGTGAAGCATGGTGGTGGCAGCATCATGCTGTGGGGATGTTTTTCAGCGGCAGGAACTGGGAGACTAGTCAGGATCGAGGGAAAGATAAACGGAGCAAAGCACAGAGATCCTTATAGAAAACCTGCGCCAGAGCGTTCTGGACCTCAGACTGGGGCGTAGGTTCACCTTCCAACAGGACAACGGCCCTAAGCACGCAGTCAAGACAACGCAGGAGTGGCCTTGTGACAAGTCTGTGAATGTCCTTGAGTGGCCCAGCCAGAGCCCGGACTTGAACCCAATCGAACGTCTCTGGAGGGACCAGAAAATAGCTGTGCATCGACGCTCCGCATCCAACCTGACAGAGCACGAGAGGATCTGCAGAGAAGAATGGATATTACCCAAATACAGGTGTGCCAAGCTTGTAGCGTCATACCCAAGAAGACTTGAGGCTGTAATCGCTGCCAAAGGTGCCTCGACAAAGTAAAGGGTCCAAATGCTTATGTAAATGTGATATTTCAGTTTTTTTTTTTTTAATTACTTTGCAAACATTTCTAAACACCTGTTTTCGCTTCTTCATTCTGGGGTGTTGTGTGTAGATTGATTAAAAAAAGAATTTAATCCATTTAAAAATAAGTACTACAGGTAGAGTATTGAGATCAGTGGAACTCAAAGAACTTGATCATTCCAGTTTGGATTAACAAGCATTAATTTAATTTGCGATGCGTCTCTATTTAAAAACTTGTTTGTGGTTCAAATGCCCTGTAGTCGTTGAAAAGTCAAAAAAGCAGTGAAAGCGGGAAATTTGATATAAAAACAGGAAATTATAGGAACACCCAACATCCCAGTCAGCAACTGTAGGGGGAGAACAACAAAAAGGAATGCTTCAGTTCAACCACCCTTCATTGCCTTGACTCCATCTCTGTAATATCTTGAAACATCAGACCTTCACAAACTCTGCATTTCCCCATTTCCAGGAGAACTGTGATGTTTTAGATGGTTACAAAACAACATTAGGTTAGGTTTTAAATGGATTTGAAAACAAGAGTAACATTTTGTTTTAAAGCATGGCCGCCGTAGTCAGTGGGCATGTTTCCATGCTGTATCTCTAAACTAAGCTATAACAAGATGTTAGACTTGCCAATTAACACATTAAGTGTGGAGCAGCAAAATGCACAATGCCACATTACTTTGCTACATAAGTAACACAAAATTTATCATTTAGACAGTTTTCTAATCTCTGTTGATTTGTGCAACTGCTGAGCTCAGTGTTGGTCACCTGGAAACTAGAGAAACAATCAACTTCTAGAGAAACAATCTAGAAACTACTACAAAGAACACACAAGATTGAACTCCAGAAAAAGAATGAAATGGGTGAGAATCTGTTACTCAGTCTTGAAAGGAGGAAAGGTGCATGCACTTGTGTACATATGTCGACAGAAAGCAAACCGGGACCATCATCTTCATAGATGAAGACAAGGAACTGCAGATGCTGGTTTACACAAAAGGACTGAGAGAACATCATCTCTGGAGAACATGGAGAGGTGACGTTTCTTGTCGGGAACCTCCTTCAGACTGAAACCCAAACCTAACGTCACCTATCCCAACCCGAAACATCATCTATCCATGTTCTCCAGAGAAGCTGCCTGACTCCAGCACTTTGTGTCCTTTAATTTTACCAGATGAATTTGTTTCTCATTAAGTATCTGTTTTACATGGAGTAGTTAATCTAGCAAAGTACAACTAGGACAGAAGCTAAAATATCGTTGACTAGTTTGCTATCCAGTTAGCTGAGACCATGATACGGGATATGGGATCAGAATCCATCTCCTGTGGAATATGACCATGCCCAAAAGGAGAAGTGAACAGAAGTACTGATAAATGTTCCAGTTCCTCAACAGCTCAATAACAGAGTGCTGGAGGAACTCAGCAGGTCATGCAGCATCTCTGGAGAACATGGATGGGTGACGGTTCAGGCTGGGACAAACAGGTCTAAAGGAGGGGTCCCATCCCAAAACACACAAAGATTTTGTTTTTAGTTCAATAACAGGCTGAATTCCTGGGACCCAATCCAGACATTCACCAATTACTGCCTGAAGGTCAACTTGGTTGATCTATCTGAAGCCTACTTGACTAAGTGACAGCACTGACTTCCGGCAAACTAAATTACAGTAGTACGTAATCTGTTTTCTTCCATAGCCTGTTCAAGGGACCTACAGGCAAAGGATATTGTGTACATCAATGCCACTCCAACCTTCTTTGCATGTGTGTGAAAGACAGCGATTCAATTATCTAGAATTGCAAAAATGTGGAATATTATGTGCCTTTGCATCCAATTTGATTTTATGAATTTTCCATGTCTACTCAATAAATAATTTGCCTGGAATTTTGCAATGTCGGCCTTCAGGGCCTGTCCCACTGTACGAGGTAATTCAAGAATTCTTCCGAGTTTCCCCCGATTTGAACTCGGAGAATTACGGTAATAGCTGCTCGTAGGTACTCGGGGCTCTCGTGGATATTTTTCAACATGTTGGAAAAAATTCACGAGCTTACCGCGTTTCCCGAGTACCTGCCGCCAGCGTTACGAGCCGCTAAGAGACGTCCCGAGCTCCGACGTGCCCGCTACGTACATTCTACGCACTTACCACGAGTTTAATTTTTTTTTTAAACTCGGGAGAGCTCTTGGGTAAACTCGTATAATGGGACAGGCCCTTTATGCTCGCACCCAACAAGTGATCAAGTAGCATAGATAAGAACAAGAAGCAGAGAGTAACGATAAAGATGCTTCCCAGGAGCTTGTGTTGAGTCCCCTGCTTCTTTTAAACATTTTAATGAAATTGGCATGGACAAACAGGGACATTTTCAAAATTTGCAGATATCACATAGCGTGGTAAACACAAAAGACTCAAATCCACAAACGAGCTGGCTAAATGGGAAAACAAGCAGATGAAATGTAACAAATTGCAAAGTGATACATTTTGGCAGAGCACACTGTAAACTAAATGATATCATTCAATAGGCATGCAGGAACGGTGGGACTTAGATGAGAGGTACACAAAAATGCTGGAGAAACTCAGCCCTCCGGATGCAGGCTCCCCAAGCGGAATATGAGATCACGAGACCTAGATGAACATGTATATAAATCCTTGAAAATGGGATCTTGGAATGCATAAATAAAGACCTATAGTATAAATGCTTCAAATAATGTTAAACCCAAACAAAATATTGGAGTAATGTACCCAATTTCAGTTGCTACACTTTAAAATGTTCTAGGATGCTCTAGTGAGTGCGGGCAAGATTTACTAAAATGTTTTCATCAACGAGCAATTCAGCCATGCGGTATGTGACCACACACACTGCATAACCCCACCTTCACCCTGCTAAACCACAATGGATCTGCAATACCATGGTTGCTCCACACAATTTGGTTTTTGCACTCTAGTATATTTAGATAACTGATGTTTTATTTTATATTTATTTGGTGGTGAACCAATAGTGCATCTAAGGATTATTATAATCCTTAAGTGAAAGTTTCAGTTCCGGTTCATATCTATTGTATACGACAAACACATTCTTGACTGGGGCAGATGAAGTTGTTTTTGAAGCAAAGAATGTCGAGAAATAAGTTAAAGGTGTTCGGGAACATGACTGTTTCAGAGCGTGAATAGAGAGAAGTTTTTCTCTGGTGGAGACTCGATTTTAGAACACAGACAGGACCTTAGGCACACAGTGTTTGTTCGGAACATGAACTAATCTGAATTGCCATGATCCATATCCCTTTATTCCCTGCATTGCCTCCACCACTCTAAACACATTTGCTCTGCACATCTCCACTAAACATTCCCTCTCACATTATAGCTATGCCCTCTGGTATTGGACATTTCCACTCGGGCGAAAAAGGTTTTGGCCGTCTTCCCTATGAATGCTTCTCATAATTTGTGTATTAGCCATCATCCGCAGTTCTTTGTTTCTTTAACACCTTATTCGGTTATAATGTACAATTGGCAATAATGGACCCCCCATGGTCCGTTATAACAGGGACTTACTGAAGTTAGCAGGAATTAGAGGTGCAAAAGTGTAGGGAGATTGCAGATGGCTGTAAGTTATAATAGCTGACTTGGATGGTGTGGAATTTGTTAACTGTATCCAGAAAGGTTTTCTCTTACAAAACCTAGATCGTTCGAGGAGAGAGGGAGCAACACTGGACCTCCCATTGGGAAATGTGGCAGGGAAAATGACTGATGTGGAAGTGGGGAAATATTTTGGGACCAGTGACCATATTTCTTTTCGTTTTCAAAGATTTATGGAAAAAGATTGGATTGGATTAGTTCACGTTAAAATCCTAAATTGGGACTAGGCATTAGACCAGAACTTGCAAAGGTTTTAGGGAGAGGCAGTGTGTGGGTAAAGATCTGGCTGGCTGGTGGGAGGCTTTTAAAAATAAGTCAGTTCATTAAACCTAGAAGAATACAGCAGAGTGGCCCTTCCGCCCACAATGTCTGTGTTGAACATGATGTTTTTAAAATAACATTTTATCTCTGTTTGCTTTGTTACCTTCTCCCAACTATCAATGATCTCTTATACATTTTGATCTCCATTCCCTTGTCCTGTTTTCACACCTTGCAATTCCTTATCTATGTACTTCCCTCTCCCCTGATGTCGGTCCGAAGAAGGGTTTCGTCCTGAAACATCACCCATTCCTTCTCTCCAGAGATGCTGCCTGTCCCACTGAGTTACTCCAGCATTTTGTGTCCATCTTCGGTTTAAACCAGCATCTGGGATTCCTTCCTCCACATGGCTGTTAGAAATCTACCTTCTGCAGTCATGTTGCGTGTAGGATACCCTGTGCATGGCTTCGAGGTAACAATTTGAGGCAGATACACTGCACTTTTTCGCAGCCTGAGAGTCCAGTCTGCTTACAAAAGGGAGAGCCTGTTTCTGACTGAATCTTGGTACTTCACTGAAGTTCATTTTATGATGGTACAAGTACAATAGAATTTCTCCTTCATTTTGTTTAGGTCAAGATATTGTGCGCCTGACAATCTGCTTTGTCAGCCTTCTACTGGCAAGGCTATTGAACTAGCTCTCAATCCTGTAGGACTGCTGCATGGTACCTTGCTCATATACCACAGCTGAGAGTTTAAATGTTGACCTTTTGGGGGATTATAAATCCCAGCCACATGTCAAACGTCATAAATTGCTTGTTACTGTGCTTTCATGGATTGCCTTCATGCTGCCAAATGTGGGCATAATCTGTTTGGTGTTAAATAGAGGAAAGATTATCACCTGCCGCCTTGACAACGGTGTCAAAATATCTTTGTTTTGCTGGATTGCTGCCATGGGGAAGGAAGTTGCTGAGTGTGGATCAGAGAAAAGTCTAAAGGCAATGTTTCATATTTTGAGAGTTGAAGATTGCCCCTTGAGCTTGGATATATTCAGCCATCCATATGGCTGTTGTACCAGTCAGAAATAGTTAAATGGAATACTTCAGTTTCATACAGGATTTTACGGCACAACATGCTCCAGTTCACTTGTCCTTTAGTAACCTGTTACTGAAAACAGGAGGTTCTTGGTTATCGCTTAAGGCTAAACAGCCCAGTGTAATTCCTGCAGAGAGAAGTGATCAGAGTTGATGATTAACTAATCCAGCCAGGACCGGTGAGGCAGAGATCACAAACGGCTGCTTCAAGGGAAGGGGTCAGTGAGGGGGCTTCACATAAGAGTGGTTTTGTGCAGTTGCATTCAGGAACTTCCTCGGCCTCAGTGGGAATGCTGTGTGTTTGAAATGCCTCAAAGTCAGTGTCATTTCCTGCTTGTCGAGCGACCTTCAGCAGTGCCTTCCGAGAAGTGGTTGCTCCCCCTTTTCCCACTACCCTTCTTATCAGATGCTGTTCTAATGAGGCTGTCATAGTCAGCAGTACTGCAAACGAGCCTAACGCAGATTTTGTTATGTACTTACAGTATTTGTACGGTCTGTACCAGTGGGATTGCGCAAGTGTGACTAATGCTCTCAGAACGATATTGACTGTTGGCATCATTCCAAACGAAATGCAGCAGTCTCATGAAGCCCTTGTGTCTGGAGTTTACAGCAAGTAACTATGGGAGGAAATAAGGGCTGGTCACCCATTCCTGTTTACTAATTCCTGCAATGATTACAGTTTAATTTATTTGCAGTTTTCTTATGCCCTCCAAAAGGTCTTGACTCATAACTCTGGAATCTGCTCAGGTTGTCCCTTAAGATGGAGGGTAGTTTGTTTCGACATTATTTGGGGGAACAGAGGTGGCTGATGTGAGAGGCCAACGTGAGACTTGCAGACTCTGCCATAGGTGTTTGACAGGTGGGTGGATAGTTTGTGAGGTGATGGACTCTTCCTGGCATTTTCACGAGATGTCTGCACGCTCGGCAGTAATACTTGAGATCCTCAATGCAATCTCAAATGCTCCTCCCTCATTACGAGCAGATATGAACCAGGATTCCCATGGGAACATTGCACTTTTTCCATAATGTTTTAGAGAGATTCTGAATGTCCTTGCTGCCCCTGATAGTCTCTTGCTGTGATGGTCATAAGTAATAGGAGTAGAATTAGGCCATTCGGCCCATCAAGTTTATACAGCCATTCAATAGCTGATGTACCTCTCCCTCCTAACCCCATTCTTCTGCTTTCTCCCCATAATCTCGGACATCCATACTAATCAAGAATCTATCTATCTCTGCCTTCAATATATCACTTGCTTTGCCTCCACAGCCTTCTGTGGCAAAATAATTCCACAGATTCACCACCCTCCATCTAAAGAAATTCCTCTTCACTTCCTTCCTAAAAGAATGTCCTTTAATTCTGAGGCTATGACTTCTAGTCCTAGATTCTCCCACTAGTGGAAACATCCTCTCCACATCCACTCTATCCAAGCCTTTCACTATTCTGTATGTTTCAATAAGTTCCCTCCCTCATTCTTCTAAACCAGAGAGTACAGGCCCATTGCCAACAAACGCTCATCATAGGTTAAATTGCTCATTCCTCAGTAGAGCGAACGCCTGTTGTAAGAGTCTGGTGCTGGACATGTGAATCATCTCGAGTATCCATGTGTCATGCATTTGGACCCTGGGAAGGAACTGTGCAGGAGGACAGAGATTGCTACTGCCTGGTGGACCGTGAACTTTGTGCTGGTTTGGGGTCTTGTCCTTTAAGCACATTTTTCTCTCAGAATGCCAAAGGTGCACTAATGGCAATGTCTTTCTTGGTTGAGATGTGGCTCCCGAGAGTTTCGGCAGTGCTAGGGACCTCCCTTCTCCCTGCCTATGATCCATATATCTATATTCCTGCACCTGTTTAAATGCCTTTTAAACATTGCCATCATATCTACATATCTACACACCACCCCCACGCAACTCGAAAGTACGTTCTTGGAACCTACCCTCCCCCACTGTTTAAAAAAAACAACAAAAAACAAAAAACTTTCCTCTCACATCTCCTTTCACCAATCTTCCTCTTGCCTGAATGCTATGCCCTCTTGTATTTGATTATTGAAAAATCGTTGCGTTAAGGTACAAATATTAGGAATAATTCACGCTATGGACATAATTTCAAGGGAGAACAATGTCAAGGCTGAATCATTGCTGCAACCCATTTTCCAATATAGTGCTGTCTATAAACCTCTAGGGTAAGCCTAGTCCATAGGACAAATGGGAAACTATTCAAATCTGAACTCTGGAAAACCATTTCAACCATTGAGCTGCAGTTAGCTGATAATGAATGTGTGTGTGTGTGTGTGTGTGTGTGCGCGCACATTCATTGGCTGAACTCGAGTCATTCCAACTGGTTCATGGAAGCATATGTGAAAATGGCTTTACATTTAATATCCACAATAAATGTCCTCTCCCAATATACCCCCACTAAACACCGTTGCTCTCCCTTTCCAAAAGCTCCCTTCCTTAGCATTGAAAATCCATGGAAAGACCCTGGAAAGTATTGACTCTTCCCATATAGAAACATGGAAAATAGGTGCAGGAGGAGGCCATTTGGCCCTTCGAGCCCGCACCGCCATTCATTGTGATCATGGCTGATCATCCACAATCAGTAACCTTCTCCCCATATCCCTTGATTCCGCTAGCCCCTCGAGCTCTATCTAACTCTCTTTTAAATTAATCCAGTGAATTGGCCTCTTTGGCAGATAATTCCACAAATTCACACCTCTGTGGGTGAAAAAGTTTTTTCTCATCTCAGTTTTAAATGGCCTCCCCATTACTCTTAGACTGTGGCCCCTGGTTCTGGACTCTCCCAACATTGGGAATTTTTTTCCTGCCGCTAGCTTGTCCAGTCCTTTTATAATTTATATCTGGGGAACTACCCCTCAACTCAGGAGATGTAATTCAGTGTCGCCTTCAGATGGCCAGCACTGCTGTTGGTCAGTGGTGACCTTCTGTTGGCCATCTGCCAGGTAACTGAACCAATGTCAACATCCTCTGCCAGATATACTGAAGCAGACTCCTGAAGCAGATACTCTATCAAGGGAAGAGATGACCAGTTGTGCAGAGGAAAAGATCAAATAATATAACATTCATATAATATAATAAAGATTAAAAAAATGTAACATTTCCACCAACTCTTGAGACTGTAGCCAAGATCTCAGAATTATAAATGAAACATTTAGGATGCCATTTTAAAAACTCTTGGGGCCCGTCCCACTTTGGCCGTCAGTTTCACGACAGCCCGTTGGCGCGCGAAGATTTCATACATGATGAAGTCCACACTCCTCCACGCCACTCCACACTACTCCGTGCGCCCGCACTACCCACACGCTAGCAGATCGCGTAAATGACGCGCGAATGACGGCCAAGTGGGACAGGCCCTTTTGACTGTTTTCATTGGGAGCACATAGAACTCCAGCATCGACTATGGAAGGACCATTCCACTTCCCAGACTATCCAACCCATAAAGTGATGCAGGTTTACTGTGGCCTCATCAGCCACTTGAGAGCCCACAAAACTGGAGTTGGAGGAAGATGAGATTCAATTGAATCATTAAACAGCAATAACGCTGCTCTTCCTGCAGCTCATGGGTTGTTGGGTTTTGAGGCTAAAGGGTGAGGTGGCCTTTCTTTCTTGGATGAAAGTAATAGTCGTAGGAAACAGGAAGCTGTAATGTGCATATGGTCAAGAGATGCACTTAAATTGTACCCAATCCTCTCTTTTTAAACAAAAATCTTGAGTACTGAAAGAGAAATATGGATAACACAGTGCAAGCCCTTATCACCTCCCACTAATGTATAGTTTGTTGATGATGGGTGGGCCCTTCAGGAAAGGGGTTAGATGTACTTTCAACTAACCCCTTTCCTGTTTTCAGCTCTAGAAGCAACAAATTGAAAACAGGCGTTTCTTCTATGCACAGTACGAGCAGCAGACCTATGCAAACTTTAGTAGGTTCCTCGGATTTCTCTGTTTCTTATTTGCCTTGAATGGAGAAAATTGGCTCTAGTCTAGACACCCCTTATCACATTGTCTACTTGATGGTAGACGTATGTACAGTTGTATGTATTTCATATTTTGGGCTGCTTGGATACTGTGGCTCTCCACCCTTCCAGCAGCAATAAATGATGAGACAAATTTCAGGACAGGAGGTGGGTTGATGGCAGTGGGAAAGGCTGTTTTGTTTTTGGATTACCACTGCAGAATTGTTTTTGAAATTTGTATGCTCAATAGACATCAAATGTATCTCACATCTTTCACCTCAAAACGCTTTAAAGCAGTATGATCAGTGCAAGGTGGTTAAACACTAAGATCCTAAGATAAATGACTGACTGATCTTTGTTCGACACAAAATGCTCGAGTAACTCAACGGGCCAGGCAGCATCTCTGGGGAAAATAAATGGGTGACATTCGGATCGGAACCCTTTTTCAGACAAAGTTTTTGAGGAGGCCAGAGCAAAGCAGGGCTGGCGACAGATGTCCTCGGGAAGGGTGTATTCCATAATGACCCATTGTTGGCTGGGGAAGATGTGCTAATGACAGGGATACAAGGATGTGAACAGTGGAATTAATGACTGTGGTGGTGGGGGGGGTGAATAGAAGCAAAGAGAAATACAGGAGTCACTTGAAATCAGATAAATCAACGTTCATATTGCTGGTTTATAAGCTGCCCAAGCGAAAGAGGTCTTATTCCTCCAATTTGCATGTGGCCTCACCCTGACAATGGAGGAGGCCCGGTCAGCATAGGAATGGGAAGGGGAGTTAAAATGTTTGGCATCCTAAAATATGTCTTTCTTCGGCATAAACCAGCATCTACAGTTTTTTCTTACACATCAGGGCGACACGGTGGCGCAGCGGTAGAGTTGGTGTTTCACATTGCCAGAGGCCCGGGTTCAATTCTGATTATGGGTGCTGTTTGTATGGAGTTTGTACGTTCTCACCGTGACCTGCGTGGGTTTTCTCCAGGTGCTCCGGTTTCCTTCCACACTCCAAAGACTTACAGATTTGAAAGTTAAATGTAAATGTTAAGTTGTCCCTAGTGTGTATGATAGAGTCACTGTAGGGGATCGCTGGTCGGCGCGGATTCTGAAGGCTGAAGGGCCTGTTTCCGCACTGTATCTCTAAACTAAAACTGATCTTTGTAATGGTTTAAACATAATTCCTGGTCTGGAAAATGTGTATATATATATATATATATATACACATTTATATATATGCCACTTGTATCTTTTTAATTCTCAAGGTGTGCACAAGTCTGTATGCAGAGTACTTTCTCTCTACATAATCTCAAATATGTAATGTGACCCACTCTGCACCAACACCTAAATAATAATGGCTCGCACCAGGGTCTCTTCCATACCCCGCAACACTGCTCTCTCTCCCCATCCCCCCCACTCGCAACAAGGGCAGAGTCCCCCTAGTCCTCACCTTTCACCCCACCAGCCGTCACATACAAAAGGTAATCCTCCGTCAGTTTCGCCACCTCCAACGTGACCCCACCACTCGCCACATCTTCCCATCTCCCCCCATATCTGCCTTCCGCAAAGACCGCTCCCTCCATAACTCCCTTGTCAATTCTTCCCTTCCCTCTCGTCCCCTTCCCCGGGCACTTTCCCTTGCAACCACAAGAGATGCAACACTTGTCCCTTTACCTCCCCCCTCGACTCCGTTCAAGGACCCAAGCAATCGTTCCAGGTGCGACAGAGGTTTACCTGCATCTCCTCCAACCTCATCTATTGCATCCGCTGCTCTAGATGTCAGCAGATCTATATCGGTGAGACCAAGCGGAGGTTGGGCGATCGTTTCGCCGAACACCTCCGCTCGGTCCGCAATAACCAAGCTGACCTCCCGGTGGCTCAGCACTTCAACTCCCCCTCCCACTCCGTCTCCGACCTCTCTGTCCTGGGTCTCCTCCATGGCCACAGCGAGCAGCACCGGAAATTGGAGGAACAGCACCTCATATTCCGTTTGGGGAGTCTGCATCCTGGGGGCATGAACATCGAATTCTCCCAATTTTGTTAGTCCTTGCTGTCTCCTCCCCTTCCTCAGTCCCCCTGCTGTCTCCTCCCATCCCCCAGCCTTCGGGCTCCTCCTCCTTTTTCCTTTCTAGTCCCCGTCCCCGATCAGTCTGAAGAAGGGTTTCGGCCCGAAACATTGCCTATTTCCTTCGCTCCATAGATGCTGCTGCACCCGCTGAGTTTCTCCAGCTTTTTTGTGTACCTTCGATTCTCCAGCATCTGCAGTTCCTTCTTAAACCCTAAATAATTATGTTCAATCGGCTTTTTTTTTTTTTTTGCAGCATGGTTTCTGTGTGTGAATAACTAAGAACGTAACACCACATTGAAGTAGTTTCATTACTGAAGTTGTTTGCAGGGACGAGCTGCCAGAGGAAGTGGCAGAGGCAGGTTCTGTTAGAACATTTAAAGACATTTGGAAAGGAACGTGGAAAGGACTGTTTTAAGAGACGAGATTTTCATTATGATATATCAAGTGCTGATGGGTGAAGAATTATGACCAACCAATTCTGAACTGTTACTGTGCTTAATCAATTGGGTTGAAATGTTAAAAGGCAGAACTTCTCATGATGAATGAGCCAAGAAGCTCATTCGTCAAACACCATTGTTTAGTTGAGTTTATTGTCACGTGTGCCGAGGTACAGTGAAAAACGTTTGTTGCATGCTAACCAGCCAGTGGAAAGACAATACATGATTACACTTGAGCCATTCACAGTCCACAAATACATGATAAAGGAATAACGTTTAATGCAATGTAAAGCCATAGATTTATTTTGTTCATAAAGGTTCCATGTTCTTAGCAGACGCAGCACTCTGAGTTCGGTGAATTCCTCTTTATTTTGGCCTAAAGTGTTTGGTTAGTGCATTTACTGAAGATGCGTTCAGATTTATTACTAAACTGGACTAAAATAAAATTTACCTGTTACAATTGTGGAAACCGAGAGCACACTGTCGTGGCTGATCCTCTAGCTCAGTATATATTCCTGTTCTCTCCCCATGCTGTTTATTGTGTCTCACAACCTATCTCCTTGAAAGTATTCAGCACCATAACCTCCTGCCCCTGAGGATTCCAAAGTTTCACTACCCTCTTGGTGGAACAGAATTCTCAGCTTAGTCTTGAATATCTTAACCTGTATCCAAAAGCTTGGACTCTTGGGTTTTTACACCTTCCTATCCAAGGGGTCCAATTCTTACCAGGTATGGCCTGTTGGAATTTTGTTAGTTAAGGGCCTGTCCCATTTGGGCCGTCACTTACGCGACAGACCGGTAGTGACTGACACGTGAGTGTCCCGCCAGAGTTGCGCGCGTCATCATGCGTTCGCACAACCGTCTGGAGCGCGTGACGTCATTTGAAGATAGACACAAAATGCAGGAGTAACTCAGCGGGACCAGCAACATCTTTGGAGAGAAGGAATAGATGATGTTTTGGGTCGAGACTTCTTTAGTCTGAAAGAAGGGTCTCGACACAAAACGTCACCTATTGCTTCTCTCCAGAGATGCTGCCGGTCCCACTGAGTTACTCCTGCATTTTGTGTCAATCTTTAATTTTTTTGGCCCCGCTCTGGGAGTAGAAGTCAGGGCGGATCCGGACCGCAAGGGCCGTGAGCCCCAGGCCGAGCTCGGTGATCGTTTGCCTGCTTCTGCTGCTGTTGAAGGTGAGACGTTGCGCCGCGCCAAGGTCTTGGGCCTGTCCCACTTTGGCCATCAGTTACGCGACAGGCCGGTGGCGCGCGAAGATTTTGTGTAGGACGAAGTCCACATTCCTCCACGCCACTCCATGCGCCCGCCCCGCGCTACCCACACGCTAGCAGGTCGCGTAAATGGGGCGCGAAAGACAGCCAAGTGGGACAGGCCCTTTACATACTACTTCTGCACATACTTGCATTTCACTTCTTACTATTGTCCTGCCATCGTAACACACTCTCGGCAAATTAAATGTTGAATAACTTGGAATGACTTGCATTCAATCATAAATGTGCCCCAATGTGCACTGCGTTGAAAACAGAGCAAGAAATTATAAAATTATTGATTTATGATGTACAATATGCAAGCATCCTTAAGACGTGTCTGTAATTGCAGTCAAATGTGAAATAAAATCCAGCGGCTGTGGTAATATGGTGTTATATTGTTTGGTGCTTCATTTTGTGTACAGAATACATAATGTGAAACGGGAAGACTTTCAGCTTTGGGAGATAGATAAGATTGAGTGGTGCAACCTTCCTGAGGTGTGGAAGGAAGTATTGGAATAATCTAATGCATGTTAGCTGTGACAGAATGTTTCATGGGAGGCTAAATCCCAGTAGCCATTTTCACTCTTGAAATGGGAGGAGGAAAGAAGCACGCTGCTCTTATTGAAACGGGTGCAATGGGTGTTTATTGATTTTCAACTTCCTAACTTATGCCTGGGAACAAAAAAACAGTGCTGGAGTAACTCAATGGGTCAGGCTGCATCTTTGGAGAACATGAATGGGTGATTCAGTTCGGGAAGAAGGGTCACCTTATCCAAGTTCTCCAGAGATGCTGCCCGCACTGCTTAGTAACTTCAGTACTTTGTATCTTTTTTTATAAACCAGCATCTGCAGCTTCTTGTTTCTACATTTATTATGCCTAGACATTGTTACCAGATGTGCACCATGCAAAAGAAAGATGATGCAGGTTGAGCAAGAAAGGTGCTCCCAACTTCTTTCCCGCTCCTCCCCAGTCCCCTCCAATCTCGAGCAAACTCTTTGCACTCTTTCCCAGTTCTGATAAAGGATGTTTGACCTGACACGTTAACAGTTTCTCTTGCTACATATCCAAATTGTTGACCGTATCCTGTGTTTTCTATCTTTGTTCCAGATTTCTAGCATTTTTTTTGAAGATATTTCTCCCAACTTTGGTTCTGTATTTAGAGCTCAGACTTGGTTGAGCAGGTTACGGGGCAGTGATTTGCATCTATGAATTACTCTTTTGTGTTAATTTTAAAAATTCATCTCTGGCCTTGTGTTCTTTTGGAATGAATTCCTCAGTCAGCTGGTGGCTTCCTGTAGGAAGGAGCTAAATGACCTCAGCAAAAACATGTTGCCAATAGACTACTTGTTTGTCACTTTTCCTGCTGTACAAAGTACTTTTAGTTCAAGATTAAGGTCAGCTGTACAATTTTGTTCATTTTCCTGGCAATTTCTCTGAACTTTATTCCAGGCAGAAGAGAAGAGTTTGGGCTTTGACAAGTGACACGGCTTGAGAAAAAATAGTAAGGGCCGATGGATATACATTGGCCTGAGGAAATTAGTCAGGCAAACATCAGTGGAAAATTAGAAGTGAATCGGTGGGTGGGGGGAGAAATTAACAGGCACATTGAAGAGATTTTAGATAATTTACGGGAGCCAGGCAGTTGTGTGAAAAGCCAGCGTGTGTTTGGTTAACCTAATTGAATTTTTAACTTTATGTAACAGAAGGTTGTGTTAAGACACAAAAAAGCTGGAGTAACTCAGCTGGTCAGCCAGCATCTCTAGAGAAAAGGAATAGGTGACCGCTCGGGCACAACCCTTCTTCAGATCTTAACCCGAAATGTCACCTATTCCTTTTCTCCAGAGATGCTGTCTGACCTGCTGAGTTACTCCAGCTTTTTGTGTCTTCGTTTTAAACCAGCATCTGCAGTTCCTTCTTACACAGGGTGATGTGTTAGCTTGGATAAAATGGTATCCTAAAGAAAAAAATTAGCATGTAATGTTAATTCGAAGATAAACACAAAAAGCTGGAATAACTCAGTGGGACAGGCAGCATCATCTGGAGGAAAGGAATGGGTGTTGTTTTGGGTCGAGACCCTTCTTCAGTCTTGACCCGAAACGCCACCCATTCCTTCTCTCCAGAGATGCGGCATGTCCCGCTAAGTTACTCCAGCTTTTTGTGTCTACGGTTTAAACCAGCATCTGCAGTTCCTTCCTGGTTATGGTAATTGATTGTTCTTCAGCCTGGAGCTTTAATTTCTGGAGGGTCCAGTGTTTATCAAACGGCCGGTGTTTGGTCCACTGGGGCACAGTGGTGTAGCGGTAGAGTTGCTGCTCTTTCAGCGCCAGAGACCCTGGTTCGATCCTAACTACAGGTTCTGTCAGTACAGAGTTATCCCTGTGACCGCGTGGGTTTTCTCCGGGTGCACAGGTTTCTTCCCATATTCCAAAGACGTGCAAATTTGTAGGGTCATTGACTTCTGTAAATTGTCCTTAGTGTGTGTAGGACAGAACTAGTATACCGATGATTGTAGTCAACATGGACTCGGTGAGACGGAGGGCCTGTTTCCCCGTCGTATCACTAAACTAAACTAAACTCTGCTTTTATTTGGATATCTTTAAATAATTTAGGTATTAGTGTACATAGTTGAAGTGCCTTGTTTGTTACCAGAATTTATGTTCACCATGGATTGCTGCTAACAAATTTGAACCAGAGGGAGTGACAACATTTGATCTGGCATCTAGATGTGTGCAAGCAGCCTTCATGAACAGTAGAGGTAATGGTTCTAAGTGACTGAGACTATAGTTGAGGTCGTGAGCAATTATAATAAGATAAAGATCTAAAAGATTAAAGTCCTCTTACCTCCTTTTACAGGTCTGTAAAATCTGGGCTGCCTAAGTAATCTGCTTTATTAAAGCCGCACTTCTGTCTGTCACCAACAGTGTCTTATGAGCCCTAAAGGTGTTGATAGCTGCCAGTTAACCAGGACTTCATCTCTATGTCCTCGGGTGTCATTTAAAGTGAACGGTAATTAACTAGCAGGCTGGACAGGAATTCTAAGATGTATTCTTTTGTAGCTGCTTGTATTCGCAGGCTCTTGATGTATGTGACGTGCCCGACTTTGTTGCAATTTCCAAAGTAAACCTAGCCTGATTTATGAAAGCAGATGGCAAGGAACATCTCCATCGTGCCACAGTTTCAAATGAAGCACACCTTGATTTTTGCTTAGAGGCTGATTGATGGTGGTGGATAAAATCATTGGGACTGAGTGTTTTATTGTCATGTGTCCTGAACCAGAACAATGAGATTATTTCTTGCAGCAGTACACGGGATATGTAAACACGGTATTCTGTAAGCACCACAATAAACCACAGGTAAATAAAAACAAACAAATAATAGTACAAAGACAAACATTGGCCCATATTCTATGTAGTTCAGAGCTTATTTGGAGGATGTAGTGTTTCGTAGCCTGACGGTTGTTTGAAAGAAGCTGCTCATGAACCTGGACATTGCAGTTTTCATGCTCCTATATATTCTTTCCGATGGCAGGAGTGAACTGAGAGTGTGGTGTTTGTCCCTGATGATTGATGTTGGCTGCCTTTTTGAGGCTACGATTCCTGTATATCCCCCTCCTACATAAGAACAATTCCCATGATGGACAAGGCAGTGTTTGCCAATTTTTGCAATCTTCGCTCCTGGCCGTTTGAGTTGATGAACCAGGCCGTGATGCAACCAGTCAATATGCACACATGTAGAAGTTCAAGAAAGTATTCGTCGACATACTGAACCTCTGCAATCTTCTAAGGAAGCAGAGACACTGATGAGCTTTCTTTGTGATTGCATCGATGTGCTGGGTCAGAGATGTGTATACCCAGGAATTTGCTGTTTTTAACACTCTCCACCCCCACCCCGTCAACAAAGCCAGGTTTGTGGATCACCTGCCCTCCTCTTCTAAGGTCAATGATCACTTCCTTGGTATTACAGATGTTGATGGCAAGGTTTCTATTCTGGCAGCATTCAGTCGATCGATCTCCCTCCTATGCTGATAATCCTCGTTATAATGTACTATGGGGTGGGGTAATAAGTATTGGTCGTTATGTGTAGGAAGGAACTGCTGATGCTGATTTAAACCAAAGATGCACAAAATGCTGGAGTAACTCAGCGCGACAGGCAGCATCTCTGGAGAGAAGCAATGGGTGACATTAAGGGTCTCAACGTGAAATATCACCCATTTCTTCTCTCCAGAGATGTTGCCTGCCCTGCTGAGCTACTCCAGCATTTTGTTTCGATCTTCTGTTATTACTGATTGTCTACTATAACCGATTAATATGTACAGTATTGGAAAAACAGCCAATAACCATGCACTAAATAAGAGACAGTAAACAGGAAAGGTAAACAGATCGACTTCAACCACATAGCAGTCACTTCAAGATTGACTTCAAGATTGACGTGATTTCAAGATTGTCGTCAACCACGTAGCAGTCACTCTGTGAAACAACAAACACGGTTCTTTGTTGCTGACACGAACAGATGCCCCGGTTATAACAGGTTTTGTGCACTATAACTGAAATCTGTTAGAAAGAGGTTCATAATCACGAGGGTAGATTGTACTCTGACTCGTCATTAACTGTAGTTTGTCCAACAGTGCTGCTGTTGTCAGCAAGTTTAAAGATGCAGTTGGAACATTGTCCAGCTATACAATCATGGGTATAGAGTGGAGCAGTGGGCTAAGCTCCTGTGATGTGCTCCTGTGCTGGTGATTATTGAGCAGGGTGTGTTGCTACCAATTTGTACTGATTATGTTCTGCTGATGAGAAAGCTAAAGATCCAGTTGCAAAGGGATATGCATAGACTGTTCCCTGAGCATGGTAGCCAGTTTTGAAGGGATGATGGTGTAGAACACCAAATTGTGGTCTATGAATAATAGCCTGGCGCATGTGTTTTTATTGTCCAAATGGTCCAGTACAGAGTTGAAAGCCTGTGAGATTGTATCTTGCGCCAACCTGTGGTGGTGGGAGGCAAACTGTAGTGGGTCCAGGTTCTTGTTGACGTAAGAGTTGATTTGCGTTATAACCAACCTGTCAAATCATCTATCACCTCGGACAATAGTGCCACTGGGTCAGTAGTCGTTGAGGCATGTCACCTTGCTCTTCTTGGGCACCGGTATTATTGATGCCCGTTTACAGCAGGTGGGGACCACTGTAATGCTGGAATAGAGGGGCAGAACAAAGTGTGGCAGGTGAACACTGGCGAGGGGTGTGTTTGATATCTAGATGGTTATATAAAAGCTAGAGATGCAAAAACAGAAGATGTGAGAGAGAGAATGATTGCAGAGGTGTGAATTATGAAGCCAGGGCAGGCATGTAAGAAGAGGGGGGGGGGGGGGGGGAAAAAATAGGGAAAAAGGGGGAGGGGGGGGGGGGGGCGGGGGGCGGGGGAGAGGTTGTTGGAGGTTACCTAAAGTTGGAGAATTCAAAGCTCATACCGTTGGGTTGGAAGCTCCCCAAGTGGAATATGAGCAGCCGGCCCTCTGGTTTGCATGTGGTCTCAATCTAGCAATGGAGGAGGGTCAGATAGAAAGGTCAGTATGGGAATGGGAGTTTAAATGGTTAGCAATCGAGAGATCCAATAGGCCTTGGCAGATCGAAATGATTGATTTCATTAACTTCACCACTAACTTCCACCCTGCCTTCAAATTCACCTGGGCTACCAGTGAGAACAAGCGTAGACTCGGCCTATTGGATCTCCTATTGGATCTCCCGGTTGCTAACCATTTGCACTCCCCTTCCCATTCCAATACTGACCTTTCTGTCTGGGCCTCCTCCATTGCCAGAGTGAGGCCACCCACCAACTGGAGGACCAGGTCCTCGTATTGCACTTGGGTAACTTACAACCCAATGGTATGAGCATTTAATTTTAGGAACCTCTAACACACTCCAAAATAGGATGGCCAGGTTACAGTTTGCATAGAAGTACTTAAAAGAGCAACTACAGTTCTGAGAAAAGGTCTTGTGGGCAGATGAGGCAAAGATTAACATATCAGAGTTATGGCAGTAGCGCAGTATGGAGGAGAGAAGGAACTGCCCAAGATCCAAAGCATATCACCTCATCTGTGAAACACGGTGGTGGGGGTGTTATGGCCTGGGCATGTATGGCTGCTGAAGGTACTGGCTCACTTATCTTCATTGATGATACAACTGCTGATGTTAGTAGCATAATGAATTCTGAAGTGTATAGACACATCCTATCTGCTCAAGTTCAAACAAATGCCTCAAAACTCATTGGCCGGCGGTTCATTCTACAGCAAGACAATGATCCCAAACATACTGCTAAAGCACCAAAGGAGTTTTTCAAAGCTAAAAATTGTCAATTCTTGAGTGGCCAATTCAATTACCCGATCTGAACCCAATTGAGCATGCCTTTTATATGCTGAAGAGAAATCTGAAGGGGACTAGCCCCCAAAACAAGCATAAGCTAAAGATGGGTGCAATACAGGCCTGGCAGAGCATCACCAGAGAAGACACCCAGCAACTGGTGATGTCCATGAATCACAGACTTCAAGCAGTCATTGCATGCAAAGGATATGCAACAAAATACTAAACATGACTACTTTCATTTACATGACATTGCTCTGTCCCAAACTTTATGGTGCCCTGAAATGGGGGGGGGGACTATGAATAAACACTGCTGTAATGTCTATATCGTGAAACCAAAATGTATAAAAATGGCCTTTATTAAAATCTGACAATGTGCACTTCAACCATATGTGATTTTTTTTTCTGTTACAAATCTCAAAGGATGGAGTACAGAGGTAAATAAATAAAGGATGGGTCTTTGTCCCAAACATTATGGAGGGCACTGTATTTCCACAATAGCCCCACCCTAGCAGAGGCCTATATAATTTTCTGATCACTACATAGTGCATTACTGACTCAGTAAACAGTAAACAAAATTGAATTGATATTGTGACTTATTTGCCTTAAATGTACTTGTAGTACTGAACCACATGACCATCATTTGACCTTGATTAAAATGTGTATTTTATAATGATTTATAGTGGGCACTTCATCAAAACAAAATGTGACTGAGTTGCAAAAGGTAATATTGGGACAGTAGCATCCCAGGAGTATGGGATGGAGAATATTGAGTGAGGTAATTATACCAGAGATTTATGCCTTGGTATTAGATTGCTTGTTTACTTGTGGTGCAGCAATGAAAATTGGGAATGCTCGTAAGCCTAATGTGGAGAATTGCAGAGAAATGTACAGCCGAGGACAGGGGTGGGGAACCTTTTCATGTTGGAATGCTGCATTAAGTTAGCTGTAATCTAATAAGGCCGCATCGAAGATACTTCAAAATGTACATTATTTTGTAAAAATCTAAATGTGTCCTAACTTCAAGGAAATTAAAAAAATTGTGCGAATCTAAAATTAACTGCCCTTTTAATGACTTTGTTGTGACTGCTTTTTATGGGAACGCATTTGAATGTTTGGTTGCAACATGGAGGTACGCAGTTTCAGCTGATCTTCTAGATGGATATCCGTCATTTGTGACCTTAAGGGCGTCTTGATTTGGGTTAGGTAGGAGAATGTAGATTCGCAGCAATAAGTGGTTGAAAAGCAAGAAAGCGTTTTTCGTGCATGTTACCGAAGACGTGGGTATTCTATTGCAATTTTCCATATTTCAATCAGATCTTTTTTTGCGTCAAATAAGGACTTTAAAATGTCATCTTCTGAGACCTGAATCAATTCCATCTGTAGTTCTTTAGGAGACCAACCAGCTGAGGTTGAAATGCTAATTTGAGTTTGATTATTTAGTTGAATCTTCTTTTACTCTTTGGCATTTTAAATACGTTCATTTTAAGATTATAATAAAAATCTTAAGACGAACAAAAACATTTCAATAAAGAGAAAAGATTTTGTTCTACAAAATTTGGATTCATTCAAAAGGCCACACTTAATGGCCTAGAAGGCCGCAGGTTCCCCACCCACAAACCAATTTGAAATGTTGAGGTATTTCTTAGCCAGCAGCCGATATATTTTGGCAAATACTGGGCTCGTGGCAGCATGGAAAAGGACAAGGAAGCAACGTTTTGGGTAACCTTGAAGTTACACAGAATAGAATATGCGAGGCCTGCTGAGTGTAGTGGAAAAGTAAATATGAATGTCTCCGTCAAGGTGAGCTGAGGCAAAAGAAGATGGACATGGCTGGTGTGGATGAAAGCTTACTGGAGTCCGGGTGTGATACCAGGTTTACAAATATGCAGATGGAGTATAATCCAGTGAGGCGTTGCACTATGCAGGGTTAAATTGGATGGCACTATGTGGGTTGAGGAGAAAAACTAGGGGACATGAGCAAGAAAATATCATTAAAGATATCAAAAGTTAATTAAGCTGCCACCTGTACCTGAAGCAGCGCAGATCTTGAGCAGACATGACCACATTCGGATTATGATTTGGATAATGGAAATATTAGCCTGAGTTCCCATTCCTAGTTATTGGGAGTCAATCCTGAAAGTAGGCGAACAACACAGATGAAAACAAATAAGCATGAAAAGAAGCATCAGGGAACAAGGAATAGTGTTACTTGATTGCTGACCTGTGCACTTGGGCTGTATCTATGACCACAACTGGGATTTAAGCTATGTACCCACTTGAGACCGGAGCTCAGTTTGGCTTGAAGCAACCTGGAGGAGAATAGCAAAAAAACTGCACATGTTGGAAGACTACAATAAAACCAGAGAATATACAAAGTTCTCACCAGGTCAGGCAAAGCAAAATAATGCCGTGTAAAGATGCTGCAGTTGTGCAAACTTATTGCATGTTGTATATTGAACCATATAATTCAGTGGAAGTAGTTTGAAAAGCAAATTGGGCGTCAGTGGAGCAGAGCTCTGTTATAAACAAAAAATAGCAGAAATATGATGCATTTACTGATAAACAGCTTCCAAATGGTATACACCGTATTTCCTGGCAATGAAGACGCTATTTTTTTTTACCCAAAAATAAGGCACGAAAATTTACCTGCGTCTTGGAGGCCGAAGGTTAGGCCGTTAGCCAAGAAAGATAGACTTGGTTATCCCTCAGTACAGCAACGTCAAGAACGATGTTGCTGTACTGATAAAAACTTATAGAAACTTACAAAATTCTTAAGGGGTTGGACAGGCTAGATGCAGGAAGATTGTTTCCGATGTTGGGGAAGTCCAGGACAAGGGGTCACAGCTTAAGGATAAGGGGGAAATCCTTTAAAACCGAGATGAGGAGAACTTTTTTCACACAGAGAGTGGTGAATCTCTGGAACTCTCTGCCACAGAGGGTAGTTGAGGCCAGTTCATTGGCTATATTTAAGAGGGAGTTAGATGTGGCCCTTGTGGCCAAGGGGATCAGAGGGTATGGAGAAAAGGCAGGTACGGGATACTGAGTTGGATGATCAGCCATGATCATATTAAATGGCGGTGCAGGCTCAAAGGGCCGAATGGCCTACTCCTGCACCTAATTTCTATGTTTCTATGATAGCCAAGTCTATCCCTCATTGCTGGCAGCTGATGGGAAGCGGCTATAAAAGGACAGCGCCGCTGGGGGGGGGAGAGTTCCTTTCACAGCGTGTGGGGAGTCTGGCCCGGGTCAGCACGGGCAGGAGCATTGAGAAGGAGAAGGTCGGGGATCATGCCAGCAACTCACTCACCGCTGCTGTGGCACTCCACCGCATTGTGACTGGGGAGGGAAGTAGCTCGGGTTGGACTGGACAGCAGAGCCAGCCGCCACCTCAGCACCTTCTGCCGGCCCAATCACCTCTGGCAGTGCTCTCCATCTGAACACCTCTCTCCTGCCTTTCGCCAGCCTCGCTCGTGTCAGCTGCTTTTCACAAATCTTTAAATTCTGATTGCCTGATACAATTCAAAGACCAAATTAAATAAGATCTATCCAACTGTCTCTCCTCCCTGTGATAAGTGTCACTTCCAAGAAGCCACCCTAACCCATTCTTTTGTATCCTGTATAAAAATACAAAACTTCTGGACGCGAATATTCAATATCACGCTCAAAATTCAATTGGAGTCAGATTCAAAATTAACAGTATTAGGAATGTCAGAGGGCTGCCCTAAATTAACGATATTCCAAAGACGCTTCCTTGACTACAGCTTAATAACTGCGAAAAAACATACTTAAATTCTGTAAAAAGAGAACAGTTCCCACAGTGAAGATGTGGATCTAGAAAAAATAAGGCTTGTTTTGTCTGACAAACCAGATCAATTTTCCAAAAAATGGTCTCCCTTCATTGAATTTTTTTCAACAACATAATGGTTGAACACAAATTCAAAACCGACGCTAGGGTCTGGTGAGCGGGCGTAGGGAATATATTTCCGCTTTTTTCACTGGTAGTTCAGGAGTTTTTCTTTTTTCTCTTTCATGTCTTTTCGGAATTCTTTCTTTTCTTTTTCTTTTCTTCTTCCTTTCCCTTCTTTCCTTTTTTCTTTTTTTCCGATTTAGTTATTAGTTTATAAAATGTTAAAATTGAAGCGGTGCGAAAATTGTATAATTGTTATGTCGATTATTTTCGCCTTGTACAATTGCTTCTAATAAAATTATTATTTTTTTTTAAATTCTGATTGCCGCCGGGGAGGGAAGTAGCTCGGGTGGCAGCGAGCGGCCGCCGGGACTGGACAGCAGAACCGTCCGCCATTCTCGTTATCCCTATTTTTGACCTGGTGCGGAGACTGGACAGTGAGGGGACATAGAGCAGCGTTGGATGGATAACAGGACAGCGGGCGGTGGAGCTTACTCCCGTGTCAGCGCGAGTAACCTAAATTGGTCCCTTGAACTAGTATTGTCATTCAAAAAGATCATAAATGATTCAACTTGTCCCGGTGTGCTCCCGTTTTTCCCACCATCTCTCCACCTGCCGTCAACCTCCACCCCCCACCCATTCAGTCATTCAGAGTGAAGGAGATCTGGAGCCTTGGGCAAATTGAATTGTCACTTTATTTATTTATTTATTATTTTTTTTAAGCGTGAGAAATTTTATGTCCCGCCAGCCTTTTTTTCAAAATTTAGCAACTCAAAATGGGGGTGTGTCTTCATTGCCAGGAAATATGGTATTTAAAAAAAATAGTATTTTGCTGTAACATAAATGAGCATATCTAATTTGTTTAAAAAAAAGTTATTTCCGGGCTTCCTCCTTGAAGCAGATAACCATCGAATTTTAAGTCCAAATACAATTGAAAAAATCTGATTCTTAATACTAATGCATCCAGCAATCTTGTTAGAGGTCTGAATCCTGCTAATGCAGGAAAATAAACTGGGATTCATTTACACAAGTGGCAGTATTGATAGTGTGCAAAATATTTGCAGCAAAATGGATAGGTCAGCTAATCTATTATCATAGAACCATTTTTAAAGTATTTACTTTTAGTAAATGGAATACTTTGGTTTTTAAAGATATTTTTACTGGATCAACAGATTTTCTTGAGTTGTCTGCTTTAATTAACTAAAATATTAGTTGTGACATTTGAGCTATTTACTGTGTATAAAATACCAGATGACCTTGATTTATTTTAATTGCACCCCTTACTAAAGAACTGGTTAGCCAACCTGAAAGCCAGCTCTAGAAAATGCCCCAAGATAGTAAAAACAACCAGGCCTTCCATTTTAGTAGGCAATCTGAATGCATACGTCATACGACTGGTTCATAAATTTAAAAACTAGTTGGTGTTGAAGCCATTTGAAAGACCTTTCCCTTTATTAGCTGCTCCTTGCATGATCAGACAGTTCATGGTTTGGTTGCTAAACCTTCTGTTAAAAATGTTCTGAACCAGTCAGTAAATATTACAAAAAATGAATGCCACGGTGGCCGGTACAAATTAAGGCAGATCGATCTCATTCTGCTCTGATTTACTTTTTGTCGTTTCCTGCATGCATTATATAATTCACTCATGATGAATATTGAGTATCCAGAAAAGCTTCTAATAATGCATGTGAATGCTTTAGGTGGATACTGCACTTGCAGTGAAAGACGAGTCTCGAGTTGTGAAATTAGTTTTTATTAAGTTTTTCCTTCTTCCTCCCTTTTATATTCAGAGTTGTAAATGTGAGCAGGGATGTGATATATTCAGCAATTAAGGCAATTTATCAACAATATACTTTCAAACGACATCTGAATCCATTGGGCTAAAATAAATGAAATTTGAAAAGCCAACTCAAATGATTTGATATATGTAAATTTGCAGAATTATGACAAATGAAATTAAGTAGAACTCTAAAACACTTTGCACATGTTTTCCATTCTGCCCAGTGTGTACTCTTTGAATGGGGTGGAAATAGCCAGGGAGGGAATTGATAAAGGTCTATGGGGGAGGAGCAGTGACTTAATTCTCAACATGTTCAATGAACCTGAACGTAACAATGGTGCAAGGCAATGCTGTTGAAGTCACACAGCCAAACTATTTTAAATGTTGGAAGAAGTTGTGATTGTAGATATTGGAGTACAAGTCCTTAGCTCCCTTCAAGTGGTAAGACAAGTTGATTTGAGTGGTAAATGCGAATGGTATGCTTTCCTTCATTAGTCGGGCCATTGAACACAAGAGTTAGGAACTTATGTTTCAGCTTTGTAGGACTTTGGTCAGGCCCCATTTGGTGTATTGTATGCAATTCTAGGTTCTGTTTATAGAAAGGATGTGGAGACTTGGGAGAGGGTGAAGCAGAGGTCTACCAGGAAACTAACTGGATTAGACGGTATTAACTATAAGATGTTGTTGGTTGAACTTAAATTATTTTCTCTACAGCGTCGAAGATAGAGAATGACGTGATAGACGTATATCAAAATTATGAGACGATCAGAATATTTTTCACAGGATGGAAATGCCAAAAACTAGAGGGCATAACTCAAATCATAAGGTCATAAGTGATAGGAGTAGAATTAGGCTATTTGTCCCATCAAGTCTATTCCGCCATTCAATCATGGCTTATCTATCTCTGCCTCCTAAACCCATTCTCCTACCTTCTCCCCATAACCTCTTGACACCTGTACTAATATTAAAATCTATCTATCTCTGCCGTAAAAAATATCCGCTGACGGCCTCCACAGCCTTCTGTGGCAAAGAATTCCACAGATTCATCACGCACTGACTCAAGAAATGTCTCCTCATCTCCTTCCTAAAAGAACATCCTTTGATTCTGACGCTATGACCTAGACTCTCCCACTAGTGGAAGCATCCTCTCCACATCCACTCTACCCAAGCCTTTCACTATTCCTTCACTAAATGTGAGAAGAGGAAAGTTCAAAGGAGATATGTGTGGCAAGTGTTTTTGTGCAGACTGGTGGGTGCCTGAAACACTGCCAGTGGTGATGGAGGCAGATATGATGGTGGCATTTGAGGCTTTTAGATGCAGGTTGACTGGATTATTTGAAACTAACATCATGTTTGGTGGAGACGTTGTGGGCTGAGGTCTATTTCTGTGCCGCACCGTTCATAAAACAAAGTTAAACTGTTCAATAAAATGTGTGATCTGACATTACTGCATCCATTGTATCTTATCCATTTCCCCTGCCGCTACTGTCTTTGCCTGTTAAAACCACTGATTTTTTGGAAACAATTCGTTCTCAGTTCCAGCAAAGGCTTAAGGGCTTGTCCAACTTGGTGATTTATTTCAGCGACTGCCTGCATCATTGACTGATGTATCAGGTCACCGAAAAATTTGCGGCGTGTTTGACGTATGACGCGCAGTGTTTTTTCAAGTGTCGCAACATTTTTTTTGTTGCAGCTCGATATTGAAATGTTCAAAATCTTTTGGTGACCCTGATATGACACCGGCAGTGGCCGAAAAAATCCCTAAGTGGGACAGGGCCTTAACGGACCTGAAATGTAAACTGTTTCTCTTTCGGCAGATGCTGCTTGACCTCTTGAACATTTCCATATTTTTCTATTTCGGATTTCCAGCAAGTACAGTTTTTTGGATCAACTCGGGATAAACTACAGATTGCTGTGCTATAACTTTTTTCCATACGCGAATTAGATGTAATGCAATCAATGAATGAGGAAACATTATTTGTATTACGAGGGCCGTAATGCTTATAAGGCGATTTCAATCAGAAACTAGAGAACCACTTAAAAATTAGTTTGGAAATTTGAGCAGAAAAAAGCTTTCTTGCAAATAAAATATTTCCATCTAACCTCCCAACAGTAATCATACACCCATGTCTCTTTAGAACACAGTTGCTACTCTAACCACGGGTGGTCATTGACATTGACAAGCGATAATTTCCACTGGGAGTTGTGCAATGATATTCTATTAAACAGTATAACATACAGGCTTTTGTAGATTGCTGTAACAGAAATAAACTTAAATCTTATATATTTAACCTTAAATAGAGATCTTTATTTTTTTGATATTCCCTGCAGGAATTTCATTTCGTTGGATCTGAAACACACTGGCCCCAAATCTCCCTTTTCACCACTGACAAAATTGACACAATTGGTATTTATAGTGCGATTTTCTTTAATCTGAGGTTTCTTAGGAACACAACTCTCAAGTTTAGTTTGGAGATAAAGCACAGAAACAGACCCTTTTGGCTCACCGAGTCGGCTCCGACTAGCGATCCCCGCATATTAACATCATCCTACACACACTATGGAAAATTTACACTTGCACCAAGCCAATTAATCTTTGGGGTGTGGGAGGAAACCCGAAGATCTCGGTGAAAACCGAAGATGGACGCAAAGCTGAAGTAACTCAGCGGGACGGGATGGTCCAGTGGAGGTTCGGCAGCGATTGCGGCGCTGGAGACCCGGGATTGATCCTGGCTGCGGATGAGGCGCAGGTCTGTGTCCAGGTCTGTGACCTGAGCATGCAATTCAACCTCCGCTCCATGATCTTTGCTCCACGGACGTCTCCCCCCTCCAATCATCACGCTGAATCATCATGGTTCCTTCGCCCCCCCATTGCCTGCTGACCGACATCTCCCTCGTCTAATCGGCACCCTCGATCATCAGTCCCATCCCCGCTGTCTCACAGAGTTTTAAAATACTGATTACAAAACATGGGGGGAATCGTGCCCCCCTCCCCTCCCTATTTAGGGATAAGAGAAACGAGAAATATAGACGGTGATGTGGAGAGATAAAGAAGAATGAATGAAAGATATGCAAAAAAGTAACGATGATAAATGAAACAGGCCATTGTTAGCTGTTTGTAGGGTGAGAACGTGAAGCTAGTGCACCTTGGGTGGGGGAGGGATAGAGAGAGAGAGAGAAATAGAGAGAGAGGGAATGCCGGGGCTGCCTGAAGTGAGAGAAATCAAAATTCATACCACTGGGCTGTAAGCTGCTCAGGCGGAATACAAGATGCTATTCCTCCAGAGAAAACCCACACGGCCACGGGGAGAATGTACAAATTCCGTACGGACAGCACTTGTACTCGGGATCAAACCCAGGTCTCTGGAGCTGCAAGCGCTGTAAGGCAGCAACTCTGCCGCTGCACCACCGTGCCGCCCAGTAGAGTTATAGCAGAACTACCGATAAATCAACTTAGTATTGTGTGCTTTTGTAGGTTGCACGACTATAATGGAAACATTCTGGTTTTGAAAACGTTGCAGGAATTCACCCCAAAAACTCTCATTCTAATGGAGCTGAAGAAATTATCTTCTTTTGATCATTCAAGTAAACGATTATTTTGGAGGCATATATTTGTACTGAAGTAGTTAATTTATTTGTGGCAAAATGTCTGTGAAAAGCCAATATGGGATTAATATCAAGAATTTCTTATAAAGTGACCAACAAGCAGAATGAACTTGGATAATAATACAATAGAGGTAAAACCTATGTGATTATCAGAGGAATAGTATGATATTGCAGTGGGTATTCGGTGTTAATATGAATACATAAGTTAAGTTAAACTTTGTTCAGCAATAACAAAAACAAAGTTGTGGAGGAACTCAGTAGGTCCAGCAGCCTGTGTGTAGGGAAGGGACACCTGACATTTCGGGCTGAGACTTTTCTTCAGAATGATGGTGTGGGGGGAGAATGTTGGGATTTAGGGGCTGGAGCCTGGCAAATGATTAGTGGATGCAAGTGAGAGGAGGGGTTGATTGGCAGATGGCTGGAGTTAATTACAGGCTAGAGATGAACAGGAGACAAAAGGGTATCAGATGAGGAAAGAATAGGTATGAAATGTAAAGGCAGAGGCAGGGGAATGAGGGTAAGTAGACAAAGGGGAGAGAAAAGAGAAGATAGACACAAAGCTGGGGTAACTCAGTGGGTGGGACAGGCAGCATCTCTGGAGAGAATGAATGGGTGACGTTTTGGGTCGAGACCCTTCTTCAGAAAGAGGAGGGATGAAAGGATGAAGGGGGCATAGGGTTGGGAAGCATAGGGGACGAGTGCATGGAGCTGGGGAAAGGAGCAGGCTAACTAGTGTGGTCGAAGAAATGTGGGAGTGACTGGGAGAAGGGGGAAAGACTTCTTGGGCGTATTACTGGAAACGGGAGAATTATTTCTTCATACCATTTGGGTTATAGGCTACCCAACTGGAAAATGAGGTGCTGTACTTCTGAAGAAGTGTCCCAGCCCAAAATGTTGCCTATCCATTTCGTTGGCAGATGCTACCTGACCCACTGACAGACACCAGCTTTTGGTGTTTTGCTCAAGATTACGGCATCTGCAGTTCCTTGTATCTCCAAATTAAAAACATGTTTTGTACTTGGAACTAGCAATTAGAAATTGCTTAGACATAGGTGTGGTTTCAGTGGCATGAAACAGAAAGAAGGCTAGGGAATGACACTCCAGCTGGAGTGGTGCCTTCTTGTTTCACCTAACCATTTAAATACTTTAAAACAAAAAAGTTTTTTTTAAATATTGAATTGGTAATACAAATTGAGGGAATAAATATCGATGGTCTGAGCAGTGCCTTAATGTGAGTGTAACATTTGTCTTTGGTGCAGATTAAGGCTTTGATAGGTCATCATGTAAAGTGAAGAACTGACACTTAATGATTGCTTCTCCTGATGGCGTGCCAGTCTATTTAACAGATTTCTAGCTGTGCAGCCAAATCAACATGCTGCCATTTGTGCCCAAATGTCAAGAGACTGGGTGAGCAGACACCTACAGATAATTTGAGTACACTGCCCCGGTCTCATTTTTTTATTTTTTCTCATCCTTAATTGCGAGCTACATCATTCTTGATTTGCAATGCTGTATTTTCAGGCAACAGTAAGTAATAAATCAATTAATGACTCAAAATCATTTAATGGACTAACACAATAACATGAAAGCCAACAGCTTGTGTCTCTGCAGTAATATTAGGGACTGCTTGTTGATTGGAGTAGAGTTCAATAGTGCTCGTTATCTCAATTAGCACAATTAGTGTAGGATTTGAATGCTGGATTTACACCGCATCTGCTTGAACTCAGTTCTATTTCAACGTGTTATTTATGCAGCAAAGGTGACCTTGCAACAATGCTGTGCAATATTGAGGAAGTGTGGGGCAGAGGAGAGGGCAGGGAAAGAGGGGAATGATTTTAA
Source organism: Leucoraja erinaceus (assembly GCF_028641065.1). Lineage (NCBI taxonomy): Eukaryota > Metazoa > Chordata > Chondrichthyes > Rajiformes > Rajidae > Leucoraja > Leucoraja erinaceus. The sequence continues at coordinate 54,551,382 of NC_073386.1, read as the reverse complement.
CACATTTTAACAATAATAATGTATTTCCAAGTTGACAGATCTTGCTTCATCCTGACAGACAAGCAAATTAAAAATAAAATGTGACTGACAATTATGTTTATCAAATAATCTGATATGGTGGCAGGAATTGAGATTATACTGTATTTCAGATTCAAATTTGTACATATTCTTTAGTGTTTATTTAGCTACAACCAGGATAGGTACAACATAAGAAATGTGGATTCAAGTTTCCCCATTGTGTTTGAATGGCATAATCTTAATCTCAGAAAGCTCTTTGCGTGCCAGCATGCTTTCACTTTCAAATGCTTACTCAATCCTTAGTTTACAGAATCACCATTTTGTCAGACGAATTAGTGAACATTGTGTTAAATAGTCTGATGTGCTTTAAAAAGGATGAAGCTGCCCTTATTCACGGCAACTGAAGGAGAGGGATGTCTTCAGTTGATCAGTTTTGAGAGCATTGATCACTACCCCATATAAAAAAAATAACTGGATGTATCCAACCCTAATGCTCATCGAAGTAACTTTTCTGGACATTTGCACGGAATTGGTATTTAGTAATTAGAATTGTCTATTGCACTAAGAAACCCCTGAAATTTAAAATATATAAATCTTTCTCTGATGACTTGCACTACCAAAGTATAATAGCGATCAATAAGGGCATCATGGCAATACATCAGCAATGCTTGTTTCTTGTCCATAATCATTTTCACTGAGGAAAATGGCACAGCAATGCCAATGGGTTCTTGACTGCGAGCGGCTGAAATAATGAGATTACATTTATGTGAAGTCCAGAGACGAGGAGCGCAGTGTTCAGAATTCCTATCATATGCTGGTTTTGGATTTTACTGATTCATGCTGGAGTTCAATTTGCATCTTTTTGCATTGTACATTAAGCTGGAACAAGAAATATGTATGAGATGGTGAATACTTCTGTGAATTTCGTTAATGATTCTGTATAAGTTATAGGTCAGTGGCCTCAAGTCATTGCAACATTTTCCCCTATCTAGTCTCCTGATACAGCCTTCAAGTCCTTTCTCAAAAGCAGAAAAGCTGCAGACGTGAGTGTATAATTCAAACATCTGGTTTAGCTGGATGCGATTACATTTGGTTTTTATTACAAACAGCATAGTGATGCCCTGTTTTGGCCAGCCACAAATGCATGCCATTCCATACATGTGCCATCCTTAAGATTACTTATTTCCACTTAAATAGCATAGACAACCCTGCTACTGACTTAGTTTGACTAATGCTAAACCCTAATCCATAATGGTTACCATTTCCAGATTTGACTATTCTGTTGTATTCCTGGTTGTCCTGCTACATTCTGTCCTTTGTAAACTTAAATGAATCCAAATTGTAACTGGTATTTCTCATTTAAGCTGTCCTTTGATTTCAAAATTATTGTCACTTCAAATCCCACCAGGGCCTTGCCCTCGCTCCATATCTCCATAGCTACCTTCCAGTGTAAGTATTGCCAAATAATATGAGTTGGGTGGGAGCAGATCAAGCCATTACTATAAAAGCTCAGTCTGAAGAAGGGTCTCGACCCGAAACGTCATCCATTCCTTCTTTCCAGAGATGCTGCCTGTCGCGCTGTTACTTCAGCATTTTGTGTCTGTCTTCACCATAAACTAAAGGTTGGCTGGCAAACCCATACTCCCAGATTCAGTTTTTTTGAAGACTTTAAAATACCAAATGTTTCAGCTACCCAATGATATTCAAAACAGTTTAAAAATAGTTTTTAAATGCAAATATAGACGAAAAGGCTACATTACATGCTTGCTATTTTAATACCTGGCACTGGAAGTTCACATGGATTTCCCAGTAAGTGCAGGGGTATTATCTAGTGCTACCACCCACCCACACACACAAAAAACAGAACTATCATTTAGATTGCATGCATCACATATAAAATTATAAAAGGACTGGACAAGCTAGAAGCAGGTAAAATGTTCCCAATGTTGGGCGAGTCCAGAACCAGAGGCCACAGTCTTAGAATAAAGGGGAGGCCATTTAAGACTGAGGCGAGAAAAACGTTTTCACTCAGAGAGTTGTGAATTTGTGGAATTCCCTGCCACAGAGGGCAGTGGAGGCCAAATCACTGGATGGATTTAAGAGAGAGTTAGATAGAGCTCATGGGGCTGGTGGAATCAAGGGATATGGAGACATGATCACAATGAATGGCGGTGCTGACTCGAAGGGCCGAATGGCCTCCTCCTGCACCCGTTTTCTATGTCTATGTTCATTTGCATTGATTCATTGACCTACAAGATCATGTAGAAGTCCTTGCGTTTTTCACATGCACTGGAACAAATCAGCAGGTGTGTGGTTAAATGGTGGCACAGCGTTAGAGTTGCTGCTTTACAGCGCTTGTGGTGCCGGGGACCCGGGTTCGATCCCGACTACGGGTGCTGTCTGTATGGAATCTGTACGTTCTCCCTGTCACCGCGTGGGCTTTCTCCGACATCTTCGGTTTCCTCCCACACTCTAAAGACGTAAAGGTATGTAGGTTAATTGGCTTGGTGTATGTGTAAAATGTCCCCAGTGTGTATAGGATGGTGTTAATATGCGGGGATAGCTGATCGGCATGGACTGTCCCACCGAGATAACAAAATATGGAAGACAACAGTATTTCCATTTTTTTCCCTCTCTTAGTGATTGGAATGCGAATTGTTTCCCAGGTGCCCATAAAAATTGCAGACAGTATTCTAACTTACTATCTGGTCACCCCTAATTTTGCATATTAGGGAGAATAATTTACTGTCTTGGCAAAACATTATATGGAATAAATAGTTTACTTTGTAAAAACTATGAATATTTGCAGCATTGCCATTGTCTGTTTGGGGTGTGTTATCTATGTAATGAGCTATTTTTCACAACAGTGAGAAGTTTGCCACTCTTGGTGCATAAGAATACCTTGCATCAAGATTCTACTTTGACATTTTGCCTTTTATTTTCAATTTACAAAATGAAATGGGTTCCAAAAAATATATATATTTGTAAACCGAGAAATAGCAATATTGGCAATCTGCAGAGTGTGGCATCATTAGACCCGTTTTCCATTGTGATGTAAAGCTTTTAGGAGAAATGGGAAGGAACGTTGGGGGGAAAAAAAACAGCTTAATCTAATTTAATGAAACTGATGTATTGGGGTTCAATGATGGAAAATCATTTTATGCTGATGCTGCAGTTATGATGAGAATTGTGCTTGAATGAGGTGCTAGGCTTCCATCTAATACTGTTAGAGCAGTGCAACACATCTGCTTTCCTTAAGGGTCGGTTTGAGCTCTCACACCCAATTTACATGCCATATGTTTATTGTTTTGAAGACAAAACAGCTGCATGGTGCAACTAAATCGGTAATGAATATAGTAAGCTGTGTTGCCTCTTTTCCTTAACACGTGAATTTGTTAAATGGGCAGATGTTTGGGGATTACCAGTATAAACATTTACTTGCTGTGAATTAGACCATGGAAATTTCTAATGTGGTCTAACCCAAAGATGTGGGTTGCACATAAAGCTCGTTGTGAAGATATGGTTCCTTTGGTGCAATCTGCACTTTCAGCGGCTGAGTTTTGATTAGACTAATGAAAGCATTCTTGCATTCTAATCGGTCACTAAATTTCCATTAATGTACGTGATAAACAGCATCTGAAGAAGGGTCTCGACCCAAAACATCACCCATTCCTACTCTCCAGAGATGCTGAGTTACTCCAGCATTTTGTCTATCTTCGGTTTAAACCAGCATCTGCGGTTCCTTCCTACACATGTACATGAACATTTCAGAATAATGTCCCTTTGTTGATTAATGCTGTAAAACTGTTAAACTCGATGCAGAATTTACACTGTTTAGATATAGCATGTCAATTGATGAACATTTCAGACCCTCGTAAAACTGTTAAACTCGATGCAGAATTTACACTGTTTATATAGCATGTCAATTGATGAACACAGACTCGTGTAAAAATGAATGTTTCTTGGCCGGCTCAGATTGGAAGGGCCACAGGACCTATATCTGTGCTATAATCCTCTAGAACTCTGACGATTTTTGCACTTTGGCAAAAGGTGTCTGTTTTATTTTAAAACTGAATCGTTCTGTGATAAGTGCCGTACAGTTATTAATTTCAAATTATTTTGAGGGGAATGCTTTGGTTGTTCTGCAAAAAGTGAAGGGAAGAGAGCAGTGAAATGGCATGCATTTATAATCCTGTGAGGAATCTAAAATAGAGTTTAAATGTATTTTCGTCATCTTGTGGCAGACTAATAACTTTTTTTAAATTGCTGTATGCATTACTGTAAATTGCTGTATATCCAGTACTAGAGCAGGCTGTAGCACACCTTAGCACACTGAATTTGATGAGCTTTATTCCAGACCACTACTCCCAAAAATGCTGCTAAAGATGTTGAGTTTATGACTTTGTGATACATAGATACATAGACAATAGATACATAGACAATAGGTGCAGGAGAAGACCATTCGGCCCTTCGAGCCATCACCGCCATTCAATGTGATCATGGCTGATCATCCCCAATCCGTTCCTGCCCTCTCCTTGATTCCCCTTGATTCCGCTAGCCCTAAGAGCTCTATCTACTCTCGGGTGGCCCCTTGAACCATTGTGCCCTGGTCAGGTTGCTTATCCTTCCCCCAGTCCTCCATTCACGAGATCACGAAAGAGCATGGATAGTGATGTATGTGCAGTTCAGTAATATTGTGCTATTTGGAAAGTAGCTTGGAGGTGAACCAATTGATGCCTTTGTCCTTCCATATTATGGAATTTTCATAAGCTGCCACAGTTAAAGAAGCCTGGGTGAGTTGCAGCACGGGATTCTTCAGGTGATGGGTGGGGTACAGACAGAATGTCCTAAGCATCACTCCTGGGTAGTATCATCTTTTGGCTACATTAAAAAAAAAAAAAAAAAAAATCACTTTGAAATCTCTCTTTGTTTCATTGTATGAGCTGACTGATCAGGATGTGCTAAGAAAAATTGGTTTCTTACCAAAGCTGTGTTTTGCTGCAAGAATTAAGGATTCTGTGCTCTTTGCCCTCTGTGATTTTTTTGTTCTCGGGTTTTTATTATATTTCCCCCAGGCAGATGTGAAAAGCTTCTGTTGTATATAAGGGATGCACTAACTCCAACTTGGGTTAAGATTTAAAATGAATTGCTCGGGGCGCATTTATAATTTGGATCGACTCAATTTCTACATTCAAACCATGTACACATTATTCCTTAATATGAATTACAATTCTCCAGCTGAGCTCGGCAAATGGGAAAAGATTCAGCTTATAAAATCTAACTGGCAGTTTCAAGGCTTGGGGGAGAAAAACAGCTGATCTGGTGATTCGGATTTTGCGAGCTGAGCACTTCCTGTAATTGAGTACATGAACTGAATGCACAAAATGAATAAATCCAAATTATAAATGCACCCTAAAATTTCACTACTGCTCAAATGGGTTTAGATTTGGTGTAGCTACTATTGATGTGCGAAGGAACTGGTTTTGGTTATGCCAATCTGCACGAAAATCCGCTTTCCTTGCATTGGGAAGTCAAATATGAATAACATCTGGAGTGTTTGACAGCACTGGGCCTGCACTCGCTGGAGTTTAGAAGGATGAGGAGGACCTCATTGAAACTTACCGAATAGTGAAAGGCTTGGATAGAGTGGATGTGGAAAGGATGTTTCCACTAGTGGGAGAATCTTGGAGCAGGGTAGGTCATAGCTTCAGAATTAAAGGACGTTCCTTTAGGAAGGAGATGAGGAATTTCTTTAGCCAGAGGGCGGTGAATCTGTGAAATTCTTTGCGCAGAAGGCTGTGGAAGCAAAATCAATGGATATTTTTAAGGCAGTGACCGATGGATTTTTGATTAGTACGCGTGTCAGGGGTTATGGGGAGGGCAGGAGAATGAGGTAGGAGGGAGAGGTAGATCAGCCCTGTTTGAATGGCGGAGTAAACTAGATGGGCTGAATGGCCTAATTCTGCTCCTATCACATGACCTTACAACCAGGATATAAACAGTAAATGGTGGGTGGTTCAGGAATATTGATGAAACAAAGGGACCTTGGATGATCTGTAGTTTCCTGAGAGTGGTGGCACAGATAGATAAGGTGGTGAAGAAGACCTATAACATGCTTGGCTTAATTGGTTGGGGCATAGAAAATAAAATATGGAACAAACTATTGCATCGTTACAAAGCACTTGTTAGACTTCACTTGGAGCATTCTGTACAGCTCTGGTCATCACTAGAGGGAGGAAGTGGTTGCATTGGAGACAGTGCAGAGAAGACTCACCAGGATGTTGCCTAGATTGGAGGACTTAGTTATATGACCACATTGGTTGGACTCGTTTTTCTGTAAAGTGGAAACATTTTTGTGCCTGATGATAGAGGTACATAAAATTAAAAGAGGCATGAATAGAATAAATGTTTTTATAATTCCATGGCAGGAGTATCAAAAATACAATGGCATAATATCAAGGTGGCGGGAGGGAATGGGAAAGCTGTTTTATACAAATTGATGTCTGGAATCTGCTGCCATAGATTATGATGCAGCCAGATACAATCAATATGTTTAAAAAAACATTTGGGAACTTAAATAGGCAAGACAAAGAAGGATGCAAACCTAATGTAGGCAAGTAAAATTGTTTAGCTGGGCAGATGGGTAGGCACAGATGTGGGCACTAGAGCACATTTCTGTGCTGTTTAGCTCTGATTCAATAACTCTGCCTTACTTCTGCAGCAGGGCCGTGGAGTGGATACCCAAAGCTTCCGAGTCCGATCTAACCCCTAGGTATAATAATTCTAAATCTGCTATGATGACATTGCACAAAATGGCATTTCATAAGAATTGCATGAATCATCAGGCTACCTTTTAAACCCATGTCCTTAAAGTTTTGAGTCTAATGGTTGTAGCTATGCTATTGTGGCTTTTTTATTGTTTATTCTTGAAAAATAAAACATAATTCATTATGCTAAAAGAAAAATAATTACATATAGGACTATGGCAAAATTAAAATTCCATTGAATTAAATAAAAATTATGAAAGCGTTTCTCCAAAATGTATGGCCCCAGGTATGAGCTAAATGGCTTATTTATGACAAAAAAACATTCTTAAGTGCAATAGAAATTTAAAACTAAATCTGATTTAATTATTTTCAGTGCAGAGAACAGTCTCTTCATGCTGACCTGAGTGGGTGGTATGGCTGTTACTATCATAGCTGTAAATTTTACTATTTCTAGATAAGCAGAATTTACTACGATTTCCGTAGTCTCTGAAATTTATGTTGAGATCGGAGTCGGGACTTTTTTTACCGAAACAGCAGCACCAAAATTACTCCACACTCGCAGACCCCTTGGACCCCATGGCTAAGGTAACATGAAAATGACCTGAACTAGCTCTCAGTTGATGCCGTTCCTCCATTTGGAAGCAGCATCGCAAACATTCAGATAACTGATTTATGTAGATCCTGGCTGCAAGTTCCTGTTAAAGGCACCAGCTGAGCCCCCCGGAAGCCAACACAAATGTATAACAGCAATTCCAACTGCCTTGTTTGCCACTTCATCGTGATCAGTTAACTGCGCAATCTTGAGCTCGGCTCCATCTGCACAGAGGTTAGGAAAACTGTAGTGTGGATTGAAGCCCTCAATGAACTAATTCCAGAGAAGAATTTTTTTTTTCCCTTTCTGTCTCTGTCTTTGTCTTTAAGAAGACCTTTGGGATTGAGGATGAATTGATTCGATCTCCAATTCATTGGTGTCTGATGAAATGAGTGGGACCCATTACAGATGAGGCAGGAGATGCTGTCAGATTTCAGGCAGGTGGGTCAGCAATACGAGAGACAGTGAGACATTAAAGCCTGGAGTAACTCAGTGGGACAGGCAGCGTCTCTGGAGGGAAGGAATGAATGGGTGACGTTTTGGTTCGAGACTCCTCTTCACTTTGTAGAAGGGTCTCAACCCAAAACGTCACCCATTCCTTCTCTCCAGAGATGCTTCCTGTCTCGCTGAGTTACTCCAGCTTTTTGTGTATATCTTTGGTTTAAACCAGCATCTGCGGTTCCTTCTGACATACGAGAGGCAGTGCTCCTTCTGTCATTTTGCTGAGCTTCTGCATGTTCCTGGCAAAGACACCAGAAGTTGACAGTTGAAAATGACCTGAACTAGCTCTCAGTTGATCCCTTCTCCAATTTGATCAATCATGGAATTCCACGCGATGGAAAGGATGTTGTACTTCCAATGAAGTGCTTTTGAGAATGTACATGTTTTTTGTCCTGTTCCCTTGCTGAGATGTCTTTGTGGAGACTACCTGTTTTGGAACTCTCGTGATGGGCATGTGAATAATTGGACTTGCTAATTTGAGCTGATTAATTGTAATTTGAGCTGCAATGCTGGGGTGTTGGCCTGGGAGAGGATGTTGATATTTGTCCATTTACTGTGGATTTAGAGGATTTTACAGATACTACTTTGGTCTTTGGAGCAGAGAGGACGATGTATACTCTCACCTTCAGCTTTGTGCCAAGTTTCAGGTCTTAATTTTTGAGAGCACTTTCTTCCTCAGGTATTCAAGGGCATGAGAGGAAATACTGAATTTCCCAATGGACATATGAAAAATCATCCATTTTGCTAGGATCTTGATTCCGATCTTTATTGTCAGGAAGGGGGATGTTTTTGTGTAAGGGGGAAGGTTAGAGGGAATATTTTTGGTTGTGGATGCTTAGTGTAAGGCCCATTCCGCTGTATGCTTCAATAAACAAAATGTCTAGGGACAGTTTGGCCTCTGAGAAAGCGCACACTTAATGTGGTCTGTCTTACAGCTCAGTGAACGATGTTGCAGTGACGTTAATTCTGTAATGAGGTTGATTTAGGACGAGCAGTTTCCCATTTGCACTACAGATAAACTCCACTCCCGTGCAACAGTTGCTGAAGATGAGCCACTTTGCAGGGAAAAATACTCCACTTGCTTCATAACCCTAGTAAGACTTTCTGTTGAATTGTGTGTTGCTTTGGACTATATACCACAGGAGGGATATTGAAGCAATAAAGGATGATGCTGGTACTCTCGGCTGTTTAGTGTGAAGACCAATCCTTTCAACTGGGAAGATTGAGGGAATTCATTAGAGGAATTGAAAGATGAAGAGTGAGAGGAAATGGAAACTGACTCCTCTAAGCGCTCGAGTTCCAGAACAAATGGATATAAATTTTAAATTTTGGATAGTAAACAAGAATGCTTTTGTTTTACATGCAGGTGGTGAAATGCAAAGATCACTTTAGTAATTGGAGCTGAGACCAGGTTAATGTTCCAAAAGTGCCTGGTTGTAGGAGAAAAGTGAATAAAAGGATTTGAACAGCATGACATTTCTACCAAGATATTTAGTGTCCATTCATTTTATTCTTGAATTCTTTAAGAAGCAGGGCTAACGGGTTGGGTTTGGAGGTGGGAGTGTAGAGAATGAGCATGTGCTCCAAGGGAACAGTGCAGAGATAAAAGTGCTAACCTTGGAAATGCCCATTAGAGAGTGATTGGAATGATTGTTCCAAAGCCCTGTTCTAGTTGTGCCCACAAAATGGAAGATAGTTTAGTTTAGAGATACAAGCCTTCAGCCCACCTGGTTCGTGCCAACCAGCGATTGCCGCAAATTAACAGTATCCTACACACACAAGACACAATTTTAACATTTACCAAGCCAATTTACCTACAAACCTGAACGTCTTTGGAGTGTGGGTGGATTCCGAAGATCTCGGAGAAAACCCACGTGGTCACGTGGAGAACGTACAGACAGCACCCGTAGTCTGGATCAAACCCAAGGCTCTGGCGCTGTAAGGCAGCAACTTTACTGCTGTGCCACCGTGCTGCCCACTGCAACAAATGAGAATGCTCATTTAAATTTTCCTTGCTGTTCGTGCAATACACAAGCCAAAGTATGAGGGGGGTGCTATTATTTACTTGGCTATCTGCCATTGTAGATGAAGCTTTAATTTTTGTCATATAATGCCTCGGGCAATCTTTGTGATAAAGCAAAATCAAAGTAGCTTCATAGAAAAGTCTGGATGGGCACCTTTGTTGTATGCAGGAGTATTCGGGATAGCAGCTTTAAAAAGAGAACATACAAAGACTGGTGTATCAAGTGAGCAGAGGTATCCATGCGGCAACTATGAATGGTGACAAGAGTTCGCTCTCATAATATTCCACGAGATGTAGGAAACCAGATTAAAAAAGATAACATGCCATTTCCTGCAACTTCCTTTCTCCATTATCTCCACCTCTTAGAATTGAATACATAAGCAAAAGTTCACGAAGACACAAAAAATGAAGCTTCAGTCTTAAGAAGGGTCCTGGCCCAAAACGTCATCTGTCCATTTCCCCGAAGAATTATCTGTCCTTTTCTCTCCAACGACACTGCCTGGCCTGCTGAGTTCCTCCAGCAGTTATTTTTTGCCCGAAGGTTCATTGCCGAGGTGTAAAAAATAGGAATGTGGATGAGATAATGGTGACTTTGGCTCCTGTAGAATTGTACAGCATTTCTGGATTTGTGAGTGTTTTAGTGGAGAACGTGTAAACATTGTTCTGTGTTGATGAATTCTGGACTCTTTACAAATCTGAAACTTCAGCGTGCATGGAACTTTGATGACAGACTAACATATTTGCAAGAAATTTAAAAAAAAACATGATACTGGAGTGATTCTGCGGGTCAGGCAGCATCTCTGGAGAACATGGATAGGTGAAGTTTTGGGTCAGGACCAATCTTCAGTCTGACCCCCTGAGTTACTCCAGCACTGTGTAAACCAGCATCTGCAGGTCCTTGTTTCTCAATTTTTCTAAATATTCCAGACCATTGGATGATATTTCTGTTAGTGCCCCAAAACTTTTAATTGACTTTTTATAGACATTTCATTGTAATATACACCAAGATAATGGTGGAGTGTGGTAACTCTTTGCTCTATCTACCAATACGTGCACTCCCTTTTAAATCCTTTCTACCTGTAAATCTATCACCATTTCTAAATGGTTGAATTTTTGTTTAATATTCTGCACTTTGTATCTACCGCTTTGCTCTACCTAATGTACATGAAGTATAATGGTGTGCCTCAGGGTTCGGAGCTGGGCCTGTTACTGTTTTGCCATCTATTCTACATCAATGATTTGGATGAGAACATACAGGGCAAGATTAGTAAGTTTTTCGATGATACAAAGGTGAGTGGTTTTGCAGATAGTGAAGATGGTTGTGAAAGATTGCAGCAGGATCTGGGTCGTTTGGCTAGGTGGGCTGAGCAATGGTTGATGGAATTTAATACTGAGGAGTGTGAGGTGTTGTACTTTGGGACGTCGAACAAGGTCAGGACCTACACAGTAAATTATAGGTCTCTGGGTAGTGTTGTAGAGCAGAGGGGTCTAGGAGTATAGGTGCATGGCTCCTTGAAGGTCGAGTCGCAGGTGGTCAAAAAGGCTTTTGGCACTTTGGCCTTCATCAGTCAGAGTATTGAGTATAGAAGTTGTGATGTCATGTTGCAGTTGTTGTCAAGAGACTTTGGAGAGACTGCATTTGTGTTCAGTTCTGGGCACCATGTTATAGGAAAGATATTGTCAAGCTTGAAAGGATTCATAAAAGATTTACGAGGATGTTACCAGGACTAGAGGGTGTGAGACTAGAGGGGAGAGGTTGAGTAGGTTGGGTCCCTATTCCATGGGGCGCAGGAGGATGAGGAGGGATCTTATAGAGGTGTACAAAATCATGAGAGGAAAAAAATAGGGTAGATGAACAGAGTCTCTTGCTCAGAGTAGGGGAATCGAGGACCAGAGGACATAGGTTCAATGTGAAGGGGAAAAGATTTAATAGGAATCCGAGGGGTAACTTTTTCACACAAAGGGTGATGGGTGTATGGAACAAGCTGCCAGAGGAGGTAGTTGAAGCTGCGAATATCCCATCATTTGAGGAACAGTTAGACAGGTACATGGAGAGGACAAAATGTGTTGGAAAAGAAAGGTCTCGACCCAAAATATCACCCATTCCTTCTCTCTTCATGCTGCCTGTCACACTGAGTTACTCCAGCATTTTGTGTCTATGTGGATGGACAGATTTGGAGGGATATGGACAGGCAAGCGCAGGCAAGTGGGACTAGTATAGCTGGGACATTGGCTGGTTGGCGAGTTGGGCTGAAGGGCCCGTTTCCACACTGTTTGAAACTGTGATATGAAATAGTGACTGTACGAGTCTAAGTCTGAAGAAGGGTTGCTGCCTGACCCGCTGAGTTACTCCAGCACCTTTTCTGTCCTATTGAGTTTGACTTGTATTTATGTATAGTATTATTATTTGATCTGCTTGGATAGCATGTAAAACAAAACTTTTCACTGTGCCTTGGTACACATGATAATAATAAACCAAAACTTAACTTTCCAGTAAACCGGGCAGGTTTAATGGAAGTACAGGAACTGAAGCCGCAGAGAGTGGAAAGGGAGCACGTGAGCCAGATGCCAAACCAACAAGATCTTCGAATAATTGGATAGCAGATTATCAGTGTTTTACTGATTTGAAAGAATTGGCTGTTTGTTTATTCATAATCTTTTGAATCATTATATTGTATACTTGCATTGTTTGCTGTACTTTAAGCTCTGAGTTTTTAATTTATTTGACGGCAACACTTCTATGTTTGCCATTTTAATGAAATTAACGCATTCTCACAGATATATTCACCGAGTGTAAGGAAAAATGGCAAGTCACAATATGTTAAACCCTGAAGTAGATGTTGTGGTGTATGAGTCTTTTTTTTGCATTCTCAATGTGCAGTCTGTTGAGTTGGGAATTCTACCTCCAGTATCTGCTGCAATCGCCTGAAATATATTTAATATTTAATGAACTGAGTACTGCTGCTGTTATATATGAGATTGCAAGGGAAGGTAAAAAATTATGCAGTAATTTCTGGTGCAGTTTTTGTTACTTGCTAGTTTTAATTGTAACTATTGAGATGTTTTACAATTGTTTGGAAGTTTGTGTAAAGGTGGTCGTGGTTGGGTTGACTCTTAATACATGAAGTTATTTTTCTCTGTTCTTTATTGCCTCTAAGCTATGGAGAGGGCTGTGTGATCCAGCTGGAGATTGTCATGGCTCTTGCAGGCCACTGAATAAATAATGGGGGATGGGCAATCTAGTAAAATGGTAGCCTCTACAAATATCTCGTTCTGGAGTAAGATGAGTGACCAAAAAGACACATGAGGGTAGTTACTCAAATAAGAATGGAGGTTCAAAGGTAGTGAAGACAAAATGTTCAGCGGCAAGTGTTTGAAAACTTACCACAGATAGATGCCGGAAACCTGAAATACTTTCTAATTAAAATGTCCTCTCACCTCTGCCGAGTTTCACTGGATAAATATGTTCCTTGTTTAATGATAAAGACCAAGAAGATCCCATCTTTGACAGGTTGGCTGTCACCAATTTTGCTCGGATAATGCAGAAAAATATACATCATGGTGACCACCTGAATGAGGGTCACCAATTTTGCACTTCCTTTAAATATGATATGAACTTGAAATATGGATAATTTTGACATGACTTTGTTTATTCTTTGTTTCCTTTGATCAGCTTTGCATTGCATTGTTATAGCTGTTGTAATTTGCCTTTAGGAAAGATGTCAGATATTTGGTTAGGTCAGTAAGTAACAGGAACTCGTGTGTGTGGTACCGGCCTAAATGAGACTTGTTGAATTTAGTTTTCCAGATGAGGTTTGATGGAAACTTTATTTTTGATTTTTTTTAAATACTGTATCACAACAGCTGCGTTAGTTACTTGATCTCTTGATCATTCTCCTCAAAGCAGACCTGCCGAGAGAAGCTAAGAGTCCCTTAACAGATGCTGATTATAGGGTTATAGAGTAATTGAGCGTGGAAACAGGTCAGCCCAACTTGCCCACACCGGCCAACATCTCTCATCTACACTAGTACCAGGTGCCTGCATTTGGCCCATATCCCTCTGAACTTGACGGGTCCCTCTAAACGAAAATGTTGAATATAGGATTTCTTAATCTGGCTGTTCTGTTGTCACTGTTCAATATTGCTTCTGATATCAATTACTTCTTTGGTGATTGAGTTGTAGAGATGGGAAATTTTTGCTTTTGATCACATTTTGGGAACATTTTGTAAACATTTTAGATCTTAGTACAAAATAAACATCTACTTATGAATAATTTTGCAACCATTCTGAATTTTGGGCTTTTTTTATGGGTTGTCAGATGTAAATAAGAGTAATCTTAACATTATCTTCTACTTGGTTTCCAGAATTTTTCATCTTCCCTTTTTCCTCCACCTCTTCTGCTAGAATGTGTTTTATGGTATTGCACCCAGTTTTGACTTCACATGGTGAGGTGACTTGACCTGGTAGTCTGATCTTGTTCCCGGTCTGTGGTATATTTCAAGATGTGATTTTGTTTCTCTCTCCAACCAAGCCAAGTGACTTGATGTCATTACAGTGACCACATCACTAATGGCGAAGGACTTGTTTAAGTATATTGTGGATTCAATGTGAATGCTTTTGCTTAAAAGTCGAGTGTAAGAAAGTGCACGTTCTGCTTTCAACCTTGCTCATTTTTTTTGATTGAAACTGAAGCTCCTTCTTTACCTTCTCTTCTTAAAAACTGTAGCCAATGTTGGTTTTCTCTGTACCTCCTTGATTTGCTCTTGCTCTTCATACAAGAATATATTGTTAGTGTAGGAAGAAACTGCAGATGCTGGTTTAAACCAAAGGTAGATGCAAAAAGCTGGGATAACTCAGCAGGTCAGACTGCATCTCTGGAGAAAAGGAATGGGTGATGTTTTGGGTTGAGACCCTTCTTCAGACTTTAGTCTTTGCCATTCTAAATCCTGTTTTCTTCTCTGCTCTACCACCACATTCCAATTTTTCTTCATTTTCTTGGTGATTATTTCTATGAATTTTGGTCTGTATTTTGCATTCCGCAGGTAAGCGATAAATCAATCATCACTGACCTCCTAGAAATCTGCTATTACGATCTAATACTTTGCATGCCAAGCACTATTTGCACTGAGCCTTGAATCCTGGTGGGAGGGGGAGGGGGGGAATGCCCATCAACCTGCTGAAAGGGCAACTGCACTAAAGAATTTTTGCAACAAGTGAGAAGTAAAAACCTAAATTTTGGTAATATTTTAAACATTTTGTGCTGTGCAAAAATAATGATTGGCACATTTTTGGTGTGAAACGGTTGAAATTTAAACGTAAAAATGAGCATTTTAAAAGCCATTGTTTTTAAATTAAATTAAAAATTACATGTAAATTTAGTTATTGGGGTTACTGAGGTTATTTAATTGCTGTGGCTTGGATGGCAGTTTAGAAACTTGCTTCCAGCACTCGTTACAAATCAGGGTAGTTCACTGGAATAGTTAGTAACCATCTGTGGTTCTCACACCGATTTCTGAAGATCCTGTTGGAAATGGTCTCAAAACAATGCATGCTGGTGAAAGAGCAGGAAATCAGGGCCAACAATTTCTGGATTTCGCCATCTTAATTGCATATTTGGGATGTTGTACTTTTAATTGCAAATAAGAATAGTGAACGCTGACAGCTTCATTGTAGCTGCAAGTCTGGGTCATTAATTTACTCTATGGGTTAGCTCTGTTTACTTTGAAGACGAAAATACCATTCACTCTTTAAACAAGACCCAAGCCGTAGTAAGTTTAAAAGAACAAAAAACTAAAATGATTACATATCAAATGAATCATTAAATAATATTTGAGTTAATGTTAAGGATGTAAATGTGTTGACTCTAAATAGAGCCGAATTGGATAAGAATCAGAATGTGCGATATTTACTACAATCAATTCTTATAAAAGAACAGTACCGCTGACTAGTTTAGTTTTATTTAATAAAAAATCAATTGAGGTTCAAAATATCTCAACTGTAAGATAACGCTGCCAGCAAATAATGTTCTGTCTTGGAGCAATTAGCATTCTGTTCTTAATATGAAATGTGAGGGTAATTGTATATCAGCAACTTGGTTAGAAACAATTTCTAAACAGCTCAGTACAAAAGACATGATACTACCTCATGTTCCATCTGATAACGTGTGCTCTGAAAATCCATTAGTGAATGCCAAGTCTGGCCATGGCCCCCTAATTGCAACACTGCTACACCCCCTCCATTTCCTGTAGCAAATTGTAAGGCTGAAGATAAGGTGGTGGTGGGTGTATTGAACAAGATGCCAGAGGAGGGAGTTGGGGCTGGTACTATCCCAACTATTAAGAAACAATTAGACTGGTACATGGATGGGACAGGTTCGGAGGGATATGGACCAAACGCATGCAGGTGGGACATGTAGCTGGGGCATGTTGGCCAGTGTGGGAAAGTTGTGCTGAGGGGCCTGTTTCTGCACTGTATCACTCTACAATGACAAAGCATGTTGGTGCATGAGTCATCTAATGCAGTGTTACAGAGTTTACATGTTTGGACAAAACCTTGTGGAGTGTTTTGCAAATATTTTTCCCACTGAGCTATAACAAACACACTGGGAGTTATAATGGCACAAACCATTGAATTTCTGCACCCTTGTTCTGCTAGGTTCTGAGGCTTAAGATGCTGAGATGTAAACTTGTCACGGACCATGCTTGCTGGGAAGAGAAACGGCACCATTAGATGTAGATAAAACGCGAGGACAGAAACATTACACTTTTAAGAAGAGAGAGGGTGAGAAGAGGATACGTTTCTAGCATAACGAGCTTACAAAAGGGTCTGTTTGGTTTAACAGCTTCCAAGTGTGTGAGGAGAACAGTCAATTTAGTAGGTGAAAAGACTGTGACATAGACTGTGACGAGCTTCCAGAACCATGCAAAAAGGAATTGTGGTAATTGGGCACAGATTTATTTCTCTTGTAAGAGGATCTTGTACTGTGGCAGTGAGTATATCGAGTATAAATGTCCCAATTTTGAACTCATTCCTGTTTTGAGATATCAGATAAAAATCATCTCTTCCTGTTAATTACTGTCTAGTGACCCCCTATTGGAAAATTCCTACGTGGACAGGCTTAGATTCAGCTGTGGTACTGCAGGTCAAATAGAGGGCTGGGTTCCAATGTGAATGCTGACACGTAAACTGCTGCAAAGAACTATTTCCAAGGAATTGGGACACTCCTGGGGGAAAATATGGGAAGATTGTAGGATGTAGTTGCAAAGTAGAAAGGACGTGGAAGGTGTGAATAGAAAGCATTGGGTGTGAGAGAACAGAATTTATCTGATGTGGAGGAAGGTTTAAACCATGCAGATGCTGGTTTAAACCGAAGATAGACACAAAAAGCTGGAGTAACTCACCGGGTCAAACAGCATCTCTAGAGATAAGGAATAGGTGACATTTCGGGTTGAGACCCTGACCCAAAACATCACCTAGTCCTTTTCTCTCAAGATGCTGTCTGACCCGCTGAGTTACCCCAGCTATTTGTGTCTATCTTGAATTTAATTGATTCGCACCAAGTCTAACCTTTGCTAACAGAGGAACAGTGAAGTCTGTCAATTACAGTTTGAACCTGAATGTTGGTTTTATTTCTTGCAGAGTGCAGCAGCGGCACCAAGTCCAGTGCTTGGAAACATTCCACCCAGTGACGGGGTACCAGGCCCCATTCCTCCAGGATTTTTTCAGGTAAAAAAAAAAGTTGTCTTATCCTAATTGTTTTGTCCCATTTATGCCGGATTTAACAAAACCTGTTTGTATTATAAAATACTATTTTGCTGAAAAAGTGTTATTTGTTTCTTTGAAGAGTTTACTATGGTTGGGAAAGTTATGAGTGATTTAAAGCCCCCTCAAGGTGTCTCCAATCGGTTGATCCAGTTTTATGGTGTCTGTGATTGAGTGGGTGAGCCATGCACCATTACATTTCGTAGGCTGAGAGTCGAGATTCAAATGGGCAGCTAAAAATGGCAGGAAGATGGAAAAACAAAGTTTCCTTCTCGGTTGAGTGTTCTCAATATCCAAATTTTGGTCTGCTTGCAGTGCTTTTTAATCTTATTTTTATCTTTGGTCGTTGTAAGTTTTGTTTGAAGATCTGAAATATTTGCCTGGTTGAAGGTGCCTGGATGAGCTTGAGATGTCCAGCAGGCAGCCTGACAACGATCTAATTTCTGTCCACTAATTCCTCATTGGAGTCTTGTATCAGGGGATGGTGCTGATGAAGCAGAGTGTGAGGCCCCTGCCATCTTATTAATGATTAGTGTTTCCTTTATTAAATGTTTAAAAAAAATAAGCTGTGGTAATACTTTATAATTTCAAAATGTCCCCTAAACCCTGTACAGCCAAATAAGTGTTTGCAAAGATCAATTGCCATTGAAACATCCAAAGGTATTAATATAGAGGTCTTTACACTGAAAATCAGTCAGAATCATGCACATAGAAATAGGACTGACCAGCTCACTGAGTCTGTGGCAATTGATAAAAATCTTAAATAATCTCTCTTTCTTCTTGCGTTCCCATCAATTGTTCAAGTTCAAGTGAATTTATTGTCATGTGTCCCTGTATAGGACAATGAAATTCTTGCTTTGCTTCAGCACACAGAACATAGTAGGCATTTATTACAGAACAGATAAGTGTGTCCATATGCCATAATATAAATGTATACACACATAAATACAATGCGCGCACACACACACACACACACACACACACACACACACACACACACACACACACACACACACACACACACACACACACACACACACACACACACACACACACACACACACACAATTGTCCTCAGGTTCGACCTCTCACTTGCACACTAAGGGGCAATTTGCAGTGGCCTGTTAACTTTGCTCCTGCTATCTTTGGGATGAAGAAATCAGACCATGTGGGAAGAAACTAGAGCATCCAGAGAAAACTGAATTGGGCACAGGAAATATGTGCGCGCTCCATACAGACGGCCCTTGAGTTCAGGAATGAACCCGGGTTCCTGGAGTTGTGGAACCGCAGCTCAGCTAACTGCACCGCCGTTACACAAGAAAATGTAGGAGCATTTTGCAGGAGCATTATTGAAGAAAATTGATCCAGGGTCTTATGAAATTGGGGCAAGTGGTCAGAGAGGTAGATTTAAAGGCACATCTCAGAACTTGATTCCTTGACAGCTGAAGACATAGATGCCAATGATGGAGTTGTGAAAAGCTGATCATTGCCAAAATTAGAGTGGGACAGATGGCACAAGAGATTATTGGGATAATGATGGGCAAGGCTATGGAGGAATTAAAAAATGAATGTTTAATTTCAAAATTAATTTTGAGTAAGTCAGTCAACACTGGGTCAATGGTGAATCCAGCTTAGTAAATGTTTAGACAGAGGCAGCAACATTTTAGATTCCATCAAATTTACGGTAAGTATGCTGGCCAGAAGAGTGGTGATTGTCACAGATGCAAGCAGCAAGGGTGAGAGTTTGAGAGGCTAGCCAAGCTGAGGAAAGGATGGAGATCAGGAAACATGATATTGACAATAACATGGATGTGCAGTGTGATGCTCATCTCGAGATTAAACAGAAAACAAAGACTGCAGACAATCTTATTCCATTTTTGTTATTTGCCAGGAAAATGGATGAAGCCATTAACAAAGGGAGGGGTTTGCAATTCCGATACAAAGACAATGGGATAGATTTTCCAAGATAATGCTGTTCTGTGTTCTTGAATGGAAAGATTTGCATACCCATCATAAGAGAAGATACTTCTTGCATTGATTCCTCTACAATCCAGACCATCATCTGCCATTTCTATGTACCAACCACAAATTGAGTCATAGAATCAAAAGAAGGGATTGCTTTCTTCAATAAATAGTTTTGTTCATTGAATTTGGAACTCGTAGTTGAATTGGCATCAGGATTGAGAGTATTTTGCAAGATTTAGTATTTGCCCTAGCTCAACCTGTGTTTGAGTTTACCCAAATTTCTATTATGTTTTCGAACATATGTCATGTAACAACAATTAGGAATTGGCCATTTGTCCCTCCAACCTTGCTCTGTTATTCAACTTAGTTTATACTTATTCCCCAGCCTTGTCCCAATACCCTTTGATTCCTTTGATATCAGCTTCTTGTCTGTCAGCCCTTCTGTTTTAACATTCTCAACTTTGTTTTAAATTCCATCTTAACTCTGCCCTCATTTCTCATTCTATCTTCCCAGCCCCACTAATCTCATGCCCATGTTCATCTCCAATTCTGGCCTTTGAGCAATGGTCTGCCAATTCCTTGGTCTGCCGTTCAAAGCCACCTCAGAGGTTCCAAGCTCTGACATTTTCTCCTTAACTCCCTCTCTCTCTCTCTCTCTCTCTCTCTCTCATCATATTTAAGGCACTAATTTAAAATTAGGGTAACTTGTCATTGGTTCTCCGCACTGACTTGTTCATAATTTGGTCCTAATAACTGCCTTGGGATGTTTTACATTGTTTTAAAATTATGTTGCCTGTTGGCTTCGTTTCTGTTGGTCACTACTGCTCCAAAATGTTGTCAAGTAGTTGAGTTTATATAAAAAAAATAAAAATGGGAATGCTGGAAATCTAAAATATCATCCGAAAATGCTGGCAATACTCAGCAGGTCAGGCGGTTCCTGTGGGAAGAGAACCGTTAACCTTCCAAGTTTCAGGTTTGATCCTGACACGTTAACTTTGTTTCTCTTCCCACAGATTTAGCCTGACCCTGCTGAGTATTACCAGTGTTTTATGTTATCATTGTAGCTGAGTTAGTAGATGAGTCTTGAGTATGGTGTGTAAAAGCTTTAGACGGGGTAATTCTAGAAAGGATTCTGGTGGTGTTACTTTATGGTAACCCTTTATTGGCGTCTGTTAGAAGTTGGCACATTTTGATGATCATTTCTGGTGGGCTTGGACACAGGACCCTTGCATTCCATCAACTTCATAGTGCTCTGTAGGAGTTCCTTTCCCGAATGGGCTATTACAGAGCAGCAAATGTCCAAACAGCAATATTCTTTTGTACCTCAGCATCCTTGAATGATGGAACCGTTTGGTTCATCTGCATCTGCTGGCTCTTTGAAAGGGTCTCACCCCATAGCCATGCATGAGTTTCACGACACATTCCTCTCTGAAAGCTACTATTAATTCAGCATTCATGAACACTTTGGACAATGCAATCTAGATCAGTGTTGATTTAAAACAATCCAACGTCATCCCTGATGGTTTTAAGCCGGAGACTTCTAATTAAGGTTCTGCTTACAATTCGAAACAGCTGCCTGTTTCCTATATGAAAGTATTTTACAATTTTGAACCGTGTTCTAACTTTGGCTTTAACAAGAACAATCTCAGATTTTTAGTCTCGTTCTGCTAGGTCTATTCACTCTCATTGAGGCTTTGATATTCAGAAAGGGGGAAGGAAAGACCTGAACTGATTGTGAAACATATACATTGCCTACAGTAGAATGGATGGTAAAGATTGCTTGCTTTTCTTGTAAATTGAAAATTTGAATGGGGTTATCATTGTATAGCTTTTAGCTGCATTGGCCCAGTGATGGTTAAAGTAATAGGTGTTGCTTGTTGTGGAGAGCATCCGTTCAGAACCTCAGGAGGGGATTTTATAACAAACATGCTGTCAACTCACCAGAGAGCCAGTTTAAATAGGGTCACATAATGGAAAAGGAAAAATGACATTCATCACAAAGCCAGCAGGCAGACAAGTTAATTATGCAAGCACAGGAAATATGTAAATAGGTATTAGTCTCACACGGGGTCAGAAACTCTGCTTGTCCCAGACCGGGACCAGCAGAGATTATTCTTCAAAGTTTGAGCTAATGGACTTGAAATCATGGACAGGAAAAAAAAATTCTCCAGGGTCCAAATGAGATTAAATACTTGCAGCTCTACCATGGATGGATGGCATTACTACATTTCAAGGGGATTTGTTTTTTAAAAGTACTTCATTGGTTATAAATAACTTAGAGACATCGAGAATGCATGAAGCGCTAAATATGAATGCAGATTCTGTATTTTGCATTGTATCCCTTAGAAAATGGCCTAGAACCATTAGAGATCTTTGCAACAAATGACAGAGCAACAATTAAGTAAATATCAACAAAATGACATGTAACGCACTGTGAAATAGAATTCTTGGTGTGCATTAAATATTTTGTCATTTTTTAATGTTATAAACAAACATAAATTAGCAAGTGGGAAACATGTTGGTTTAGTATGTTTTGTTTCCCCTATATTTGTGTTTCAACATTAAATAAAACATGATTATTGTCACAATTGAAGGGGAGACCAGTTGTGCTCTTGGTCTTTAACTGTTTAATAGTGTGCATGCATCTTGGAACAAAGGACATTTGCTGCTTCCCTATTCAGCCTTTGAATACTTTTCTGAAAACTGTTCCCAGAAACAGTGCGAGGAATTCTCCTTGGCTGATATGGCAAAAAGAGTGATCATAAATGACTTTTGAGAAGTGGGTTTTTTTTCCCCACATGAATGCCATCTCAATGTTTCTCACTGCATGGTGAACAAAGTGTACAACAAAGAGTGCAACTTTAGTTTCTCATCATGATGGCGACCAGTATACAATCCGATCAGCACTGGTAGCATTTTGGTAATCAGCATGAGAGTCGATGATAAATGTTGGCAAGATATCTAGTAGTAAATAATGAAGCTAGGTGAACTTACCCCTGGCCCACGGTTTAAATCTCGTGTTTGCATACTACCTGTCCACTCTTCCCATTAGAATTTCCTATGTCTATAATTCTAATGGGTTCAATGTATATTATGGCATTGCAATTACATTTGACTGCCAATGGAGATGCTGCAGCATTACCAGATTAGCGTTAAGTATGGATCATTTACATGTGGCACTCATTATTCCTACAGCGAGAACAATTTTAAATAAAGCTTTTTAAAATGAGGATGTTATTACTTGTGAATACTCTGATCTTTAATATTTCTGTCCTCTTACAATACCTTCCCATATAAAGATGCTTGTTGTTGGCGTTTCCTGCACAATCACAGAACATTCACTGGTGTAGGTTCTCATTGCTGCTGTGGGTCTTGAGTAGTCAAAGAGGGCATCTTGCGAATTTAATCCTCAAGGCCATTGCAAATGGAATACCCGAGATATAATGTCAGTGTGGAGTCAAACCAAGGATATTTTGAATGTCAGGGGAACAAACAACAAAAGGTGGTGCGTTTATTCTGAGCTGTTCTGGGCACTGAAAAGATAGATGTGCCTTTTGAAGATTTTATCTTTAACATTTTTAGTACCAGAAACAGAGGAACAGATGTTTCACCCATGTATTGGGAGAGATCCGAATTGTTATTGTTCTTACAATTTGGCACCTCTGACATTCTGTCGGCATATGACACAGGACAGCACAGTGGTAGAATTTCTGCCTTAGAGGCAGAGACCAGGATTTCATAGGTGCTGTATGTATGTAGCTTGTACATTCTCCCCGTAACTGTGTGGGTTTTCTCCGGGTGCTCCGGTTTCCTCCCACATTCCAAAGACGTGCAGGTTTGAAGGTTAATTTGCTTCCATGACTTGTCCCCAGTGTGTAGGATAGACCTAGTGCTCGGGTAATTGTTGGTTGCCGTGGACTCAGTGGGCCAAAGGACCTGTTCCCACACTGTATCTCTAAATTGGGCTGTCCTGTATCACTTCACTTAAAAGAACATTAATAAGTTCAGATAATCAGAATTGGCTGGCCATTCAACCACATGCTGGCGTTGCAGACCATTTGATTTCAGCTAATACCTTTGTTGCATAGATACATCATCCAACAGTTTAATTCCATCTCTAAATGATCAGAACTAAAATCCATGTTGACTTCCTCTTTCCCTTGCCCATTCCACCCCACCCACTCAAACTAAGTAAATGGTAAGTTGTAGCATTCCCTACTTTGAATTATCTTGCCGCCTGTTTTTTTTTTGGTGCAAACTTGCTAGGCTGGTGTGATCACTTTGTCTCGCTTCTTTTGTGAAGAATGATTCTTTATGAAGAAAAATCTTCGATTCAAGGTATAGTTTTTGATTTGGAATTCATGGAAGATGTATATCTTTTATACCTGAAATCGGAAACTTTTGGGCTGCAGCAATCAGCGTTACTTTTCTACAAAAACTAGCCATGTAGAGTTTGAACTACCACTGATGAAATGGAAAGTTGCTCATAAATCAATGTCCACTGCTGTGTTTGCTATGTACCAGCAGTTAGCCTGCAGCGTCTTGAATAACAAAGCAGCGAGGATTGTGTGCCAACACTGCCCCCTAATGTTTTTGTAACGTGTTTTTAAGAAGTGAACAATAGAAACATAACCTAAAATTGTGTAGGGCTTTCACAACAGTAGACAGTAAAAATCTTGTGTGCAGGTAGAATTTTTTTGATGACTTTTGAGAAGTGTTGGATGGATTACTGTGTAAACATCGCACCCAGTAAAGTAACGTGACCAGAGATGTTGCCTGTCCCGCTGAGTTACTCTAGCATATTGTGTCTATCTTCAGTGTAAACCGGCATCAGCAGTTCATTCCTAAACGAATGTGACTGTTCAGTTGTCAACTTCAAAAGATGTACTATTCCACAGTCCCACATACGCTTGCAATTTCTATCAATCGTATACATTCATGTTTTTTTTTTTTTTAAATTCCCAGTCACTGCCAACGTAACAATTGAGACCTCACGAGATCAGAAAGCCCTGGATGCTGGTCTTGATACAATAGACCTGATCCATAACTGGTTGGGCAAGCTTCCTGCAAGCGTACACATTGCTATTAGACTTTATCATCAAAGTAAAACTGCCAAATACAATTTTGCACCGCTTCATCCAAAATCTGTATTCTTATCCTTCTGCTGCTTAAATGTGAAATGATATCCCAATGAAAAAAATGTCTGTATGAAGATCTGTCCCCAGCAATATATATATTATTAACTATGCTTTGGGGCAAATTTACCTGACATTGGACCCTCACCGTTACAGTAATGCAATTTATGAAGGAGCAGATATATTTAAGTCAGATTAGTACTGCAAATGCAGGGCTATGTGTACATTGTGTTGTCTGTTGGGTATTCTGTGCAGAGCTCTGTCTACATTGTACATGCTGGTTATTTGTGTGCAGGGCTATATGTACATTGTGCTACATGTTGGATTTGATGTGTATTGTGCGATATTTTGTTTGAAATTAGATTTTAAGCTGATTTTAAAATAGATGATGGTCGGTCACACATTATTCCTGTTCTTGATTAGGTCTAAATATAATTCTAACCATACACACTTTTTCTCTTCCTCCCTGATCTTCTGAGCTCTTGTTCCCCTCCCTCTCCGCTACAATAGTGACTACCATGCAAATATAATGAACTGCAGAGTTGATCGCACATGTAAAAAAAAACATGACTAAGATTTTAAACCAACAGATTGCACTCCATTTATGTTCTCAGAATATTTCTGTAATGTGAAACCAAATAAGATTCCTCCTTAATCTGCTTGTCTCGTATGCATCCTGTTTCTTAGCTACAATAGGAATATTGAGGTGCAGTGCGCAGTGTTTTCAGATGCAGTGGACAGCCACAGTTTTAAAATGCTTTCGTCATGCAGACTGCCAGGCCCCTTCGACCCTTGCAGCTTAACCTGGGAGGAGTGGTTGCGTGTTTATATTAATGCTGCATCTGCCACAACATTGTCCAGAATATATCTATCAGAAACATTAGTCCAAGGAGTTGCAGTTGCAAGGATTTGATTCCTCCTTTGAAAAGGTACTGCCAGGTACTGGGAGGTTTTGTGAGATCTAGAATTTCTTGGTAGAGCATTGATGGGTGTATGTATGTTTGCAGCAAAAACAGTTGTGTTACAGTAGTTCCTGCAAACAAATTGTGATGTTTATTTGAGCTTCTGTGCAGTGTAAAGCTAGCTTGAGTATTTTGACTGGGAGGATATATTTCAGGTAATGGAGAAATTATCATATAAGTTGTAGAATATAGTGAAATGTTACAGAAAATCTGAAGGGAAACAAAAATTTCTATTTGAACACGTTCTTCAGGTCTAATTTAACAGATCAAACCATTCTAGCTTGGTGGAATTAGTGTTTTAAATGTTTTGGCATTCAGCTTTTTTCAGTCCATATTAACTCAAATTTTGTGGAAAGACTTCTGTTTTGTGCTAATTTTGGCAGGGTCCCTTCCATTATTATACTGGGGTTGACAAGGTTGGCTTTCTCGCAACTGTAGTTTTGAAAAAAAGAGCTGGCTTGGTGAATTAATGGATTGTCTCTTGTGTTGCTGAGGCAGACATGTCAAGATTATGGCTTATTCTGTCCAAAGTTTGTTTGTTTCCCAGTATTAGACCTCAACTGAAACATAATTTCAATGTTACACTGCAGCAGGGATGAGGATGGATTGTAGGTAAAATAACAAAATAAAATCAGGACTTTTGTGGAATGCAGGAAGTCCAGATGGGACTAACGGACGAGACAGTGCAGAGTTTTGTTGTTATGCCTCTTTAATTGAATACCATGTCCGGCTTGAGAAGTCCTATTGGTGCTTAATCCAACTGCATTCCCAGGAAAAGCTGAAGCCTTCAGGGGAAGAGGAGGAGATTCCTTCCTCGGGGTGGTTAATTATCAGAGTGTTTCTGACTGAGACAGCGTGTGGTGGTGCAGTTTTGATTAGATTGTTGGAGGTGATGGATCTTCGCGAGTTTCACTTTTAACGCCATTTAAATCTGAAATTTGATACCTATACTGAAATGTTAAAAAGTGATGATGTAGTGTTGCATTATGTTTTGTTACAGAACTAAATCTATCTGATTAGTCAATGGACATGTTGGAGGAGTACTTTCACGTAAGATCCTCCTCCGCCTTGTCCTGGCCTCTTCCCCTCCTCATCTGTGCTTTGAGTTTAGTTTCTCCCCTCTTCAGTTTCATGTGAAACCTGAAATGGAGAATTCAGTGACACGGAGTACTGGTAATGATTACAAGGAGTTAGAGAAGCTTCTTCTCCTAAGTCTAGAAATGGAAATGGTTGGCTCAGTATCAAACTAATTGGTTCAAAAGCTTTATTTACAGTGTTTTGCCTTGAATCCTTTAATGAAATGATGAGATGTAAATTCTGTAGTGTGTTCTGTTCTCACCAACACAAAAGAACTACAGGTGCAAATGCATTCCAGCTTCATTAACTTCCACTCCCTTTTAATTTGCGTAATTTCATTTTCTCTCTTGCTCGTTGCTGTTAATTAGGGCACCCTCTAATCAGTACTATTTATCACAGTGGTACTCATGTTTGGTAAAGCTGCTTTGCAGAATTGCTAAATGACTAATTAATGTCTGTTAATTAAGAAAATTGCTCGTGGTAACAAACGACATTGTTGCTGGCAGCAGCCTAGAGACTATAACACTTGTTGAAAGCACAAACATGGCAGGTCTGCAACAGCTGTGATACTTTAAAAAAAAATCTTTTTTTTTGAATGGCTCTACAATTCTCCGAGCCTCCTGCAACTTGATGCACTGACGCTGTAACCCCCCTCCTCTGCTCTCTAACCTCTCGCAGGGACCCCCAGGTTCTCAACCCTCGCCACATACACAGCCGCCTCCTCACAATCCTAACAACATGATGGGACCCCACAATCAGGTAAAGAGCGGATGCAGTCGCTTGGGTTCTTCAATTCAAAAAGGGGCAAGAATTTCTACATTTGACTAATTAATGATTTGACTTTGCTTGTTTTTCTTTTATGTACAAAACTCAAGTTGTCCCTGGCAGTGAAGCTTCCGTCTAGGCCTTTATTCAATTTTTAATAGATTTGGTTTTGGCTTCTGTTCAGTACACGATTACTTATTAAAATTATTTTTCTTTTCCTAGCGCTCTTCTGACCTCTCCCAAAGATGGGCTGTGGTCCGGCTGCCCTCTTGGGCCATGGCCATGGTGATCCTTGTCAGTGAATACAAGGAGACTTTCGGCACGCAAGCCATCACAGCCAAGCCCAGCCCAGTCTTGTCCTGCCATTCACACATACACATGTGCATTTGTCCATAGAAGTCGATGGATGGTGAACAGGAAGAGGAACCCAAGTTGATTGTTTCCTTGCCCCATTCCTTGAAACCACCGCCCATCCCACAGCATTTAACTTTCAAGTCCAGATCCACTGAAGTCAATAGCACCTTGGGCTTTGCCCTGACTTGGGACAATTTGGCATTGAACCGAAGCTGAACCTTGTACCTCCTGGTTCACATGGTTCAATTCCAACCCATATAGAGCATGCATCCACTTGGTGAGGTGAAAAACCCTTGTCTGAAACTCAATGTCATAAATTAATTTAATTGACATTCTAGCATTTTTGGAATATGTGCAACTTCAGATGGCAGGACTAATTAGTTTTTATTTGGAAACTTAGTAAGGTAGTTTGGTGGCTTGATATTCAAACGTACATGATCCATGGGGATTAAGACGGTTCACTCAAGGGATAACCAGATTAGCCTTTTCATAATATGTCTTTCCTTGATTGTAAATACTTCTAAACCTACTTGGCTTAGTGCATAGTTCACTGCCCTGATACTGGGTCTGTGAGCATTTTCATTTATTTCAGTGTGTGGTTCAAAATTGGACGTGCTGGTTATGTTTTTGGTAATTTTGTTTTGTCTGTATTTGTCTGTGTCTCTCCATGTATTAAATGTACAGTACCCTGTTTGCATGATTATTATACCACGTTATCTGCAGTGTTGAGTCCCATTGAATGTTGCCATTGAGTTCTCAATCACTGAGATTCTTGGCAGTAAGAAGATCACTGTCTACAAATGTTGCATTTTACTCGTGTTTTGAATTGTTTAAACACAAGTCAGATGAGAAACTATTTAAAAAACGATGATACCTCCAGCAACATGTATGTGATTCCAGTTTGTTTTGTTAAGGTTCCTATTTAATGTCTTAGAAAGTGTGCATACAATTTTATTCTAAAATAACAGCTTTACATATTAATACATTTCCTCTCAACCCACATTGCATTGGGCTGGTGCTGCTCCATAAGGCATTCAGTGATACACAAACAAAGGCAGAATAATTATTTTAGATTGTCTTTCCCTTTCCACTTGTGCATTTAAAGAAAAAAACAAAATTGGCAAATATTGTAAATCGTGATCCCACATAACCTTTACCTGTTATGTGGATGCCTCAAATGTTTCAATGAATGCATGGAAGATGCTGTCATTATTTTTCAATTTCCAGCATCCACTGCATTTTGCTTTAGTGTCATTTTTTTATGGCTTTGTTTGTTGAGAGGAAATAATTTGAGGAAATTTGTAAGATTGTTTAGTATTGACTTCAGTTTGTTTACAAAGTGAAAGGCGTTCTTGAAACTACGCAGAAATTGAGTTGCATTCCATCAGTTTTTCTTTGCAACTTTTAGAGTCTCTTTCCTTTAAACTTTAACTGTTAAGTGCAGCACCACTGTGAAGAGAAACTTGGCAAGATCAGATTCCTTTTAGCTTCAAATCAATGCATGACCCTTTAGTATTTCTCACTGCACTGTAAAGTGGAATATGTTGCTTAATTACTCCAGACAGGTTGTTTTGTGAAGGAAAATTATTCCATTTTAAAGCGATAAAGGCTGCTCAAGGAAGTTGAGTTGTCAAGGAAGTTGAGTTACAATAGATGGTATTCAATTTTTGTTTAACTATATTTTTATATGCTGGTGTTCATTGGGATATTTGAAAATAAATTATCTTTTTTAAAGCATAGCATGTTGTTTAAAAAGTGAGTTATGATTTTTATTGTCACCTCAAAGTCCTCCTTATTTTGATCCAGATCCAGTAATCAAGACATGGCCATGGCAAGTGATTTATTGCCATGCGTGAAAATACTCAGAATCTACCATTTTCAATTCCTCCTGGACCTTGCATGTAAAATAGCATGGATTATAAATTGTACCGTGCACACTGAGTGCAGAAATTCTTCATAATTGTTAAGTTACTGCATTGCACATCACCAAATCACTTGCCTTGGCTACGGTAATTTTTTTTTTAATTGCATGGAGTTACAGGTTTTCCACATGTATAAAAATGTTTTAATTGTGTGAAATAAAATTGTTATTTTAGCAGATTGTAGATTTAACTAATTCTATGTGATTGCAGCCTTTTATGTCACCGCGATACGCAGGAGGTCCAAGACCCCCAATCAGAATGGGAAGCCAGGTACTGTACCCATTGTGCTTCTATCACACTGCCACAATTAGCAGTCCCATCCTCCACCAATATGGCTGAGACTGAGATCATTTTAATTACGCCAGAATCACAGGAACAGATTATGATGTCCAGCCCCTCGACCTTGTTTTGATGATTGGTGGGGTTGTGGCTGACCTGAATTCCACCCCTCTCCACTCACTTGCTTCATATCTCCTTTATGACCTTGACTGGCTAAACATAATCTTTCTTGTATTCAAAGTTATTAATTGAGCTAGCCTCTTGGGAGACATTTTGTGTGAGACATTTCTGTTTCTGTCACACTCTGCAGACGTCTTTTGCAGGAAGGAATTTCTCTTGAATGGCCTGGCACATAATTTTAAATCTGTCTTTGTCTTAAACTTTCCCACTGGCATAAAAAAAATGTGGTATATCTAACATACCTTCCCTTTGTATGATCCTAGGGACGTTCAAACAGCTCATCCCTTAACCCATCTTCAAGGGAAGACCAGCCTCATTTATGCCATCTCTCTTCTAACTCTAATCTTCAGTGTGCAAATAACATTCCTGTAAATCTTTCAACATTTTGTGAATTTAAAATATACCCACCTACATTTTGTTGTGAACAAAACTGACTGCACTTATGGTTTATCACGTCCAATGTTAAGCCATCCTGTGAGTGATGTTGCACCACCTGTGGATTTTTAATCTCTTGTGTAAATATGCTCAGTTGGTTTGAATGTCAGGTCCGCGGTGGTATTTGTATCCACTCATGCATGAGGTTTTCACCAGTAACATAGAAAATAGGTGCCGGAGTAGAGGCCATTCGGCCCTTTGAGCCTGCACCGCCATTCAATATGATCATGGCTGATCATCCAACTCAGTATCCTGTACCTGCCTTCTCTCCATACCCCCTGATCCCTTTAGCCACAAGGGCCACATCTAACTCCCTCTTAAATATAGCCAATGAACTGGCCTCAACTACCTTCTGCGGGAGAGAATTCCAGAGATTCACCACTCTGTGTGAAAAAAGTTTTCCTCATCTCGGTCCTAAAAGATTTCCCCTTTATCCTTAAACTGTGACCCCTTGTTCTGGACTTCCCCAACATCGGGAACAATCTTCCTGCATCTAGCCTGTCCACCCCCTTAAGAATTTTGTAAGTTTCTATAAGATCCCCCCTCAATCTTCTAAATTCTAGCGAGTACAAACCGAGTCTATCCAGTCTTTCTTCATATGAAAGCCCTGACATCCCAGGAATCAGTCTGGTGAACCTTCTCTGTACTCCCTCTATAGCAAGAATGTCTTTCCTCAGATTAGGAGACCAAAACTGTACGCAATACTCCAGGTGTGGTCTCACCAAGACCCTGTACAACTGCAGTAGAACCTCCCTGCTCCTATACTCAAATCCTTGTGCTATGAAGTTTAATGGCTTGACTGAGAAACTTAACGGCTATTACTGCTATTCATTGAAATGTCTGCAACACCTTGGCACGTGGGATGGTTTCAATGATGGTTCTTTGTTTTGGTCGTATAATGTATCCATCCTGTTGGGACATGGGACAGCTATTAGAACATACTTGCCTCAACAATTTATCTTGAAAGCACTATTTCATGGTAACCATCAAAATGATCATGGTCCTGAAACTGGACATGAAGCATTATTTTGGATTGCAAGTACACCTTCGATTGAAATGTGTGTGTTTGTTTCTTCTAGTTTTCAGTTTCTTGAATCTTTCCATTGTTTCCATTCCCTCCCAACTTCACATCCTTCCAATTCCAATGCATTAACAATCCTCTATCGCTCATGAGATGAACTGAGCTCAGGAGGTATGACTAGAACTGCCTCTAATCCTACTCTCTATTCCCACACTTTGAATGTGGCTGCATCAGTAGCAGGAAATTTCACTGCCCTCTTCCTCTCTCGCTCACCTACTCTTTATAGGTGGTGGCATATTAAGAGCAGTTTTAATACTCATGTCACCACCAGTTCAACATTTGCCATCAGGACTTTAGCATGCCAGTCTGTTACAATTTGAACTGATTAATTTCCTCTTCCTGATCTCTCTTTCCCCTCCTGGCACCATTAGCAAATACAGGTGCACAACCTTTTATCCGACAGCCTTGGGACCAGACACTTTTCGTAATTTGGAATTTGTCGGTCTTCGGAATGGAAATTCTTTAGCGTAGATTTTAATGGCTGGCTCGGTGGTAGAGTGCCCGGCTCATATCCGCAAGGTCGCGAGTTTGCGCCTTGATCCCGGCAGTTCCTCGGTCACGAGTTTGAGTCTTCAATGTAGTTTTTTCTTGCAGAATAAATGTCTGTATGAAATGCAGTGTGTTGAATGAATTCCTGAATTTGTAAATGTGACCGCAGCATTGAATCACCTCCCGCACTCATGTCACCCTAGCGGGGCTACATGCCCTAAGGCGGCCTAAGGCAACATTTTCACACTCTTATATCCGTGTGCAGCAGAGGCGCCAAACGTGAGCTTTGATGTGCAGACGACATCCTTGAAAAAATGTCCGGTTTCTGCCAGGTAGCCGATATACCCTCCCGCGCAATATACCCTCCACTTCTCTTTTATGAAGGTGATTTAGTTCCCCTTTCTTCCAGGACCGACCGGAGGTTCCGTTGTCACCTCTGCGGGCCACCCTCGGTGAACGCTCACTCAACTTTGTCTTGGGATTCCTACTCTCCCGCGCAATGTACCCTCACCTTCTCTTTTATGAATGCGGATTTAGTTCCCCTTTCGTTGAGGACCGACCGGAGGTTCCGCTGTCACCTCTGCGGGCCGCCCGCGGTGAACGTCCTGTCTCCCTGTCCCTGGGATAGCAGGGGGCGATCAAACAGCGCAATACCCCCCCCTCCCCCTCCCCCCCACGCCCAACTCCAGAGGAATCCGCTCCCCGATGGGCCGCTAGGGCGACAAGTGGCAGTTCGCCCACAGCCCGAGCTGCGCGACCCCAAGAACAAGACGCACCTTGCGCACCATCAGTTTCTGCCCATACGGGGAGCGTGTTCCTCTGGAGTTGGAGCGAGGCTGGGCTGGAGTTGCTGATCTAGGATCTCCGTGCTTGCAGTGGGCCTGGGGGTCGGTGTCCCAATGAGGAACTGCCACTTGTCGCCGTAGCGACCCATCGGGGAGCGGCTTCTGGTGGTCCCGATGTCTCCCGCTAGTTTGCAGTTTTCCTCTGGAGTTGGAACGGGGCTGGGCTGCTGCTGGCTGTGGGTCTCTGGGATCTCCGTGCTTGCAGTGGGCCTGGGGGTCGGTGTCCCGTAGGTCCTGACGTCTCCGGTGACTGGCATTGCCGACGTGAAGACAGTGCAAAGCCCCCACGCCGGTGCAATGGGCGGGGGAGGGGAGGGAAGGGGTCACACACATGGCCGGGAAGCAGAGGGGTGTAGGTGGGGTGAAACTGAAGGGAGCGACAATCTGCTGCTCCCTGCCGGCTGAGTTCAAAAGTTCCCACGCAAGACTCACGATACACTGTGTATCGTGAGTCTACCGTGGGAACTTTTTAACTCAGCGGGCAGACAGCAGCATATTGTCAATTATTAACCCTCCCGCGCAATATACGCTCACCTTATCTTTTATGAATGGGGATTTAGTTCCCCTTTCTTCGAGGACCGACCGGAGGTTCCGCTGTCACCTCTGCGGGCCGCCCTCGGTGAACGTTTTCAAGGACCTTTCTTCAAGGACTGAAAAAATGTCCGCTATTCGGAGGTTTTCGTTATTTGGATCTTCGGATAAAAGGTTGTGCACCTGTACTAATAAATAAATTCATTTTTTAGTAGGTACATTTTGCACCACATAAATTAGGTTAATCTTGACGCATTTGTTTTAATTGCTAGACTGAATCATTATCTTCTTAAAGAAAGATATACACAGTAATAGTGGTTTTTTTTCAACAAACCGAAGGATTTTTGTGTAAATATGAAGCTGCAGCTTATGCAGAGCTTAGGTACAGTCTCTACAAAGTATTCATGTTCCTAACACCCAATTGCATCATGATAGATGCTTCCATTCCCTTTTATGGGGCGCTGAACTTGCATGTTATTGTTAGAGTCGGCTCCAGACTCCAGTGCGGAGACGCCACATTCGAGGATGGATTAAATAACTTTTAGAACACACCCTTCCTTCCTAAAATGTATCTGATGTCATCGGAATTTCTCTTCCTGAACAGTACCCAAAGGCTACTAGGAAACTGAAGAGATTTCTGTCCATTCAGACTGAAACGGCAATCTTAAATCTCCAGCATTAATATCCTCATCAATATTTCTCCTGAGGATCGTTCTGAATTGTTGTAACTTGCAGTGTTATAGATTGGTGGAGTACAAGATAGAAATTCTGTGTTGTAATGACGAACCAAGATAGTAATTCAGTTAGACTGGAGTGGAGTTATTGTTCAGGTTCAGTTTAAAAGAAAACATTTCTCCTTTTGGAGAAGCTGCATCAATCCATGCAATTTTCTTTTGCTGGAATGCACGAAAATGGCTTTAATTTTCCATTGACTACTGTCCATAACCAGTCAGGCCATGAATAGGTGAGAAGATACTTTACAGACACAAGAAAGAAGATGAGGTGAGCCTTCAGTAAGCCCAGGCTGCTGAACCCATTCAGAGTCTTTGTGACTCTATTTTATTGAACTGGACTGACCCCAAGGCCAGTGTAATGTGGATCTTGCGCAATGAGCTAATTGGCTGGATCAGTTTCATGAGATATAAAATGATAATGAGAAAGTCCCCCCCCCCCCCCTTAAATTTAGGGGGAATCCTAATTGTAAGAGTTCTGTCTTTTTGGTGGAGTACACTGGACCCGAATTATTGCTGTTTTTAAACCTTTGGTAAAGCGTTATTTGTGGCCAAAAATTGTTTAATTCCATTTTTTAAATCTTTGCTTCAGCTGTTTTATTAAATTTTATTCACAAATTAGTTATTTTATTGAGCGTTCTCAACATTTCCTTTTTACAGCACAGATTAAAACGCGTCCTTTAACCCACTGTCTATGTAAACTTTCATACCTCTCTATGTGAATACCATGCCTGTTAATTTTATATCCCTCTATAACGTACTTATTCATGTACCTGTTAAAAAGGGTCTTGAATGTTGTTGTTCCTGTCTCCAGCACCATCTTTGGCAGCTCATTCGAAATGTCATCTACCTCTCGTGAAAAATATACATCTATCTCTCTCTTTTTCATCCTCCAGTTTTAGACACAAACACTAGCTATCTACCCTATATATGCCTCTCATAATTTTATATACCGGTATTGTGTAACTCTCAGCCACCTCCACACCATGGGAAAGAAGACCTAGCCTTTACAAACTCTCCAGATAACTCCAGCCTCAATACTGGCAATATCCTTGTGAATCATTTCTGCACCCTTTCTTCCTTAATCACCTCCCTCTGATAGTGTGAAACCAGGACTACACCCAATACCCTGAATGTGGCCTGACCAATCTTTTGTACAGCTTTAACATGATGTCCCAACTCTTATACTCAATGCATTATCCAGGAGATGCAGGATCATTTCATTCCAAAGGGGAAGAAAGATTCTAAGGGGGGTAAGAAGCAACCGTGGCTAACAAGGGACATTAGGAACGGTATAAAACTAAAAGAAAAGGTGTATAACATGGCAAAGAGTGGCGGGAAGCCAGAGGATTGGGAAACCTTCAAAGGACATACAAAGGTAACAAAAAGGCCAATACGGGGTGAAAAAATGAAGTACAAAGGTAAGGTAGACAAAAATGCTGGCGAAATTCAGCGGGTGAGGCAGCATCTAGGTAGCGAAGGAAATAGGCAACGTTTTGGGTTGGGACCCTTCTTCGGACTGATGTGGGGGTGGGGGGGGGAAGAGCTGGGAAGGGGAGGGGAAAGAAGGAGAAAGCAGGGACTACCTGATAATGGAGAAGTCCATGTTCACACCACTGGGGTGCAAACTGCCCAAGCAAAATATGAGGTGCTGCTCCTCCAATTTACGTTGATCCTCACTCTGGCCATGGAGGAGGCCCAGGACAGAAAGGTCGATTCGGAATGGGAGGGGAAGTTGAAGTGCTGAGCCACCGGGAGATCAGGTTGGTTAATGCGAACCGAGCGGAGGTGTTGGGCGAAGCGATCGCCAAGCCTGCGCTTGGTCTCATCGATGTAAAGCAGCTGACACCTAGAGCAGTGGATGCAATAGATGAGGTTGGAGGAGGTGCAGGTGAAACTCTGCCGCTCCTGGAAAGACTGGTTGGGTCCTTGAATGGAGACTTGGGGGGAGGTAAAGCGACAAGTGTAACATTTACAAAGTACAAGTACATAGGTAAGCTGGCCAAGAATATAAAGGATAGCAAAAACTTGTTTAGGTATGTTAAGAGATAAAGATTAGTAAAGCCAAACGTGGGTCCCTTGAAGGCAGAAGCAGGTGAAATTATTATGGGGAACAAGGCAGAAGAGTTGAACGTACTTTGGTCTGTCTTCAGGAAGACACAAACAATCTTCCAGATGTATTAGAGGACAGAGGATCTAGGGAGACAGAGGAACTGAAATAAATTTGCGTTAGGCGAGAAATAGTATTGGGTAGATTGATGGGACTGAAGGTTGATAAATCCCCAGGGCCTGATGGTCTGCATCCCAGGGTACTCAAGGAGGTGGCTGTAGAAATCATAGACGCATTAATGATCATTTTCCAATGTTCTATAGTTTCATGATCAGTTCCTGTGGACTGGAGGATAGCTAATGTTATCCCACTTTTCAAGAAAGGAGCGAGAGAGAAAACAGGGAATTATAGACCAGTTAGCCTGACATCGGTGGTGGGGAAGATGCTGGAGTCAATTATTAAATTTTCAATTCAATTCAACTTTAATGTCATCGCACAAATACAAGTATCAGTACAACGAAATGCAGTTTTGCGTCAGACCGTAGTAGTTGTACATAAAGAGAAAAAACAAGAAAAAAATAGAAAGAGAGAAGATACAGAATAATCAGGAAATACAGAATGATTAAACAAAGGGGGACGGAGGGACCAGAGAAGTCTATCGTTGGGACTCCGAGTTCAGCAGTGTGATTGTGTTGTTATAGAAGCTTTTTCTCATCCTGCTGGTACGTGACCTGAGGCTCCTGTACCGCCTCCCTGATGGGAGGAGGGCAAACAGTCCATGGTTGGGGTGTGAGGGGTCTTTGATGATCTTCCCAGCCCGTCTCAGACACCGTTTTCGGTGGAGGGCATCCATGGCAGGGAGCGGGGCACCGATGATGTGCTGCGCGGTTTTCACCACCCGTTGTAGTGCTTTCCTGTCCGCAGCAGTGCAGCTGCTGTACCATACCGTGAAGCAGGTGGTCAGGATACTCTCTATGGTACAGCGGTAAAAGTTGGTCAGGATCTGGGGGGACAGGTGGGCTTTCTTGAGCCTCCTAAGGAAGTAAAGGCGCTGCTGTGCCTTTTTGATCAGCTTGGAGGTGTTGAGGGACCAGGACAAGTCCTCCGAGATATGCACTCCGAGGAATTTATAGCTGGAGACGCGCTCCACCTCAGTCCCGTTGATATGGATGGCGGTATGACTGCCTCCTCTGGTCTGCCTGAAGTCGACAATAATCTCCTTCGTCTTTTTGGAGTTGAGGATGAGGTTATTGTCGGCACACCAGGTGGTCAGGTGCTGGATCTCATCCCTGTAGGCTGACTCATCGTTGTCGCTGATCAGTCCTACTACCGTGGTATCGTCAGCAAACTTAATAATGGCTTTGGATCCGTGCTTTGGGATGCAGTCGTGGGTGAAGAGGGAGTAGAGGAGAGGGCTGAGCACACAGCCCTGTGGCACTCCGGTGTTCAGTGTTATAGTGGAGGAGGTGAGGTTATTGACCCTAACAGACTGTGGTCTGTTAGTGAGGAAGTCCAATGTCCAGTTGCAGAGGGAGATGGAGATGCCAAGTCCACTGAGTTTGGTGATCAAGCTGGCTGGGATGACGGTGTTAAAGGCAGAGCTGAAATCTATGAACAGCAGCCTGATGTAGGAGTTGTTGTGGTCCAGGTGGGTCAGGGCAGAGTGTAGGGCCGCCGATATGGCGTCCTCTGTAGACCTGTTGGTCCGGTAGGCAAACTGATGGGGGTCCAGTGTGGGGGGGAGGCAGGCTTTGAGGTGAGCCAAG
The DNA here is from genome assembly GCF_028641065.1 of Leucoraja erinaceus. Taxonomy (NCBI): domain Eukaryota; kingdom Metazoa; phylum Chordata; class Chondrichthyes; order Rajiformes; family Rajidae; genus Leucoraja; species Leucoraja erinaceus. The sequence goes on along the minus strand of NC_073386.1, from coordinate 54,513,152 downwards.
ATCAGCCGCTCAAAGCACTTTGCAATGACAGGGGTGAGTGCCACTGGGCGGAAATCGTTGAGACTCCCTGTAGCTGACTGTTTGGGCACTGGCACGATGGTTGATGTCTTGAGGCAAGTGGGGACAACACCCTGGGCCAGTGAGAGATTGAAAATGTCGGCGAGGACTGGGGATAGTTGACCAGCACATGCCCTAAGCACCCGGCCAGGGATGCCATCGGGGCCGGCAGCTTTGCGCTCATTCACCTTGCTCAGTGCATCTTGTACAGCAGAGGTGGAGAGGCTGAGAGGTTGTTCATTCGGGGGTGGAGCAACTTTAATGGCTGGGGTTTTGTTGTCTCGGTCAAAGCGAGCATAGAAGTGGTTTAGCTCGTCAGGCAGGGTGTCGTTGTCTGGGGGAGGGGTGTTAACTTTCTGATAATCGGCAAGGGATTTGATTCCTTGCCACATGCGCCTGGGGTCAGAGTTGTTATGGAAATGCTCCTCAATCCGCCGTTTGTGATTGAGTTTAGCGTTCCTAATTCCCATTTTCAGATTGGCCCTGGATGAGCTGTATCCCTCAGCGTCGCCAGATCTGAAAGCGGCATCGCGAGCCTTCAGTAGGAGTCTGACCTCCCTGCTCATCCACGGCTTCTGGTTAGGGAAAGTCTTTATCTCCTTGTGGGTAGTGACATTATCGGTACAGAATTTTATATAGTCCAGAACTGTTGAGGTGTACGAGTTGATGTCCACTTGTGAATTGGAGGTGGACTGAGTAGCAAAGAGACTCCAGTCTGTCTGCTGAAACTGCTCCTGTAAATCAGAGACAGCCCCCTCAGGCCAGACCTTCACTGTCCTCATGGTAGGTTTCACACGTCTGATCAGAGGTGTGTATTTGGGGAGCAGGAACAGGGAGAGGTGGTCAGACTGTCCAAGGTGGGGGAGGGGGAGGGCTTTGTAGGCTTCAGTGATATTAGTGTAAACTAAGTCCAGAACATTGTTTCCTCTGGTTGGGCAGAAAACATGCTGATGGAACCTGGGGAGTACAGTTTTAAGGTCGGAGTGGTTGAAATCACCCGCAACAATAAATGCCCCCTCTGGGTGGGCAGATAGATGTTTGCTGATAGCAGCTTGCAGGTACTAACGGCACATTTGGATAGCAGTAAAAGGATTGGACCAAGTCAGCATGGATTTATGAAGGGGAAATCATGCTAGACTAATCTTCTGGAATGTGAGGATTTTGAGGATGTGTCAAGTAAAATGGATGAAGAAGAGCCATTGGATGTAGTGTATCTGGACTTTCAGAAAGCTGATAAGCGAAGACGAGGCTAGGAGTTTGTAGGGTGACTTGGACAGGTTGGGCAGATCCTTGGCAGATGCGGTACAGTGTAGATAAATGTGAGGCTATCCACGTTGGCGGCAAGAACAAGGAAGCAGATTATTAAGTCAATGGTGTCAGATTAGGAAAAAGGAAAGTACAATGGGACCCGGGTGTCTTTGTACACCAGTCACTGAAAGTAAACATGCAGGTACAGCAGGCAGTGAGGAAAGCTAATGGCATGTTGGCCTTCATAACAAGAGGATTTGAGTATAGGAGCAAAGAGGTCCTTCTGCAGTTGTACAGGGCCCTGGTGAGACCACACCTGGAGTATTGTGTGCAGTTTTGGTCTCCTAATTTGAGGATGGACAGCCTTACAGTTGAGGGAGGCAGCGTAGGTTCACGAGGTTAATGCCCGTGGTGGCGAGACTCACATAAGAGTAAAGATCGGAAAGACTGGGCTTGTATTCACTGGAATTTAGAAGGATGAGAGGGGATCTTATTGAAACATATAAAATTATAAAAGGACTGGACAATCTAGATGCAGGAAATAAATTCCCAATGTTGGGGGAGTCCAGAACCAGGGGCTACCGTCTAAGAATAAAGGGAAGGCCATTTAAAACTGAGATGAGAAAAACTCCCATAAAGTTGTGAATTTGTGGAATTTCTATGCCACAGGAGGCAGTGGAGGCCAATTCACTGGATGAATTTAAAAGACACTCTTGGGGCTAGCGGAATCAAGGCGTATGGGGAGAAGGCAGGCACGGGGTACTGATTGTGGATGATCAGCCATGATCACAATGAATGGCGGTGCTGGCTCGAAGGGCCGAATGGCCTCTTCCTGCTATTTGTTTCCATTTGGCATGCCGTATGCCTGAACCACTTCCCTGTCCACCTGTGTTTTAGTTTTGAAGGAACTATTTGCTTGTACCTCTGGGTCTCTCTGTGCTACAACACTTCTCAGGGTTATGCCTTTCATTGTGTGTGTCTGCCTGTTTCAGCTTCCAAAAATGTATCACTTTGCATTTATCAGAGTTAAATTCCATCAGCCACTTCCTTACCCACTTTACCATTTGATCTTTATCCTGCTGTATCATCTTGTAGAGAATTTATTTCACTGTTCACTGTACCATTAATTCTGGAGTTAACTGCAAACTTACAAATCACATCATCGCCATTATCAACCTAATAATGTGTGCAACAAATGACAGAGGAGGCAGCACTGATCCCTACGGCATGCCATTGGTTTGCATATCTCCAATCTGGAAAAACAACTTCCGTTACGATGTTCTTCCTGCTGCCATCAATCCATTATTTTATACAATTAGCTAAAAGTCTAGATCCCATGGGTTCCAACCTTACGAACCAGCCTACTCTGCGGGACCTTGCCAAAGGCCTTGCTAAAGTCCACATCAATGAAGAAAAGTTGGAGTGTTAAGGGCGTGTCCCACGTGGGTGTCATTTGCGCATCACGCGGATGGAGCACGAAGATTTTGTACATCCCAAAATTGTGGGGCGCCGCGCACGACCGCACGTCACTGCCTACGTCACCACGCACAACGTGTCGTGCGTTGTGACGCATAGATGATATTGCGTAAATTACGCGCAAATGACGCCCAAGTGGGACAGGCCCTTTACTTGGAACATTTGAGAAGATTGTAGATGAAGAAATAAAAAGATTTTTAATCAAAGAGAGCTTCGTAAGCATACTTTCATTAGATGTGTACTTTTTGAATAGATAGATAGATAGATATCCCATTCAGTAGCTGAGGGTACAGTTGATCCCTATGCAAGGTTTATTTTTGTCTTTGCTTGATTATGAATCCCAGCTGGAATTTGTGTTAGTTTCGAAATTGCCTTGGGGAAACTCCACGAGGGAGGTACGATGTTCAGAAGTGTTTCTGTTTTTCATCGCTATCCAGTGGCCTCCCAGTGTAAAGATTGCTCTCAGCACTTTGGATTTTTGATGCTTCCAGCAGTTGAAAACGCAACTTAACACTTGCTACTTTGTTCACACACAAGATGACCACTTGAGCGAAGCATCAGTGGATCCATAATTTTGAGGCGTGGGTAGGAGGAGAAAATCAACTAGGAGAGGAGGGGACACAAAGGAAGAACACAGGAGTTGTTTTGGTGCTTCAGTATATGTCATTTCATGAAACTTTGTTTTTATAATTTTTTCATGATACTTCAAGTGTGCAAGTTAAAATGCTATAGTTAGTAAGTTGAATGCAGGAAATCTGCAATGATTCATCCTTTGTAGCCACTCCTACTGTGAACCTGCGCACTTTGCCTTGCCTCGCCTCTGCTTCATTAACCATTTGGCACATGAATATCCCTTAAACGCGTTGAGTAGAGGGAGCGTTTGTGAACTTGGATGCAGTTGAGTAATTCTGCAATTGCTTTTAGCCTCCAGGTGGTGTTCCCGGTGCACAGCCATTGCTACCAAACGCACTGGATCCCACACGACAGCAAGGTGAGATATATTCCCTACTCCATTTAGGAGTCGAAATAAAATTCTGTGGTGTTCACTTAATAATGTTTGTTCTCCCTATTACAGGACATCCTGGTATGGGTGGGCCAATGCAGAGAATGAACCCTCCTCCACGAGGGATGGGCCCAATGGGACAGCAGGTAAGCGGTACAGAAACATCTATCAACTTTTAGTCTTGCACATGGTGATTATTGTTCACGGGATATTCAGTCATTTTCATTGCCCACTAGTGATCAACAAGCTCTTTGCACTTTTCCACCAGAGGGAGAGAGAGAGAGACTAGTACTCGAGGTCATAGGCTCAGAATTAAAGGACATTCTTTTAGGAAGGAGATAAGGAGAAATTTACTTGGAGAATGTGGTTAGGAGAGGGAGATAGATCAGCCATGATTGAATGGCGGAGTAGGCATGATGGGCTGAATGGCCTAATTCTACTCGTATTACTTATGACCTTATGACCTAAGCCCTGGTATGGCTGATTAGCTTCTTCCTGCTTCTATGATGAGTGTTTTATTTTGTTAATTTAGGTTCATGCAGATCAGTTGAAAACGACCCCTTGTTTTCATTTAGTGAAAGTAGTACAGGTGCACAACCTTTTATCCGAAAGCCTTGGGACCAGACACTTTTCGTAATTCAGAATTTGTCGGTCTTCGGAATGGAAATTTTTTTGCGTAGATTTTAATGGCTGGCTCAGTGGTAGAGTGTTCGGCTCATATCCGCAAGGTCGCGAGTTTGCGCCTCGATCCCGGCAGTTACTCGGTCGCGAGCTTGAGTCTTCAATGTGGTTTTTTTTTGCAGAATAAATGTTTGTATGAAATGCAGTGTAGGAGAGGTGTACTGACTGTGTGGGCAGAACTTTGGAAGTGATTGCCCGCCAGTCTAAAAAGCCGCTGTGTCTCCCTGTCCCTGGGATAGCAGGGGGCGATCAAACAGCACAATACTCCCCTCCCCCTCCAACTCCAGAGGAATTCGCTCCCCGATGGGCCGCTACGGCGACAAGTGGCAGTTTGCCCACAGCCCGAGCTGCGCCACCCCAAGAACACCTTGCACACCATCAGCTTCTGCCCCTACGTTTTCCTCTGGAGTTGGAGCGGGGCTGGGCTGGAGTTGCTGCTGGTTGTGGGTCTCTGGGATCTCCGTGCTTGCAGTGGGCCTGGGGGTCGCTGTCCCGTTGGTCCTGACGTCTCCGGCCACCCCCCTGGACTGGAGCTGAGACTGGGAACTGTACCGCCCTTGCCCCCTCCCTCTGCAACTGCAAACAACCCCACTCTCCTGCAAGGGCAGTACAGTTCCCGGAGGATAGCAGGTGGCCGGAGACGTCAGGACCAACAGGAACCCGCTCCCCGATGGGCCCCTACGACGCCCCGAGCTGCGCCCCGTCATCCGCAACCCAGGTTCCTCTGTAGTTGGAGCGGGGCTGGGCTGGGCTGCTGTTGGCTGTGGGTCTCTGGGATCTCCGTGCTTGCGGTGGGCCGGGTGGTCGACGTCCAATTGGTCCTGACGTCTCCGGTGACTGCACTGACCTGCTGGCAGCCATCGCCGACGTGAAGACAGTACAAAGCCCCCGCGCCGGTGCAATGAGCGGGGAGCTGGAGAGGGGAGGGAAGGGGTCACACACATGGCCGGGGAGCAGAGGGGTGTAGGTGGGGTGAAACTGAAGGGAGCGACAATCTGCTGCTGCCTACACTGTGTATCGTGTCTACCGTGGGAACTTTTAACTCAGCGGGCAGACAGCAGCATATTGTCAATTATTAACCCTCCCGCGCAATATACCCTCACCTCTTTTATGGATGGGGATTTAGTTCCCCTTTCTTCGAGGACCGACCGGAGGTTCCGCTGTCACCTCTGCAGGGCCGCCCTCGGTGAACGTCCTGTCTCCCTGTCCCTGGAATAGTAGGGGGCGATCAAACAGCACAATACCCCCCTCCAACTCCAGAGGAATCCGCTCCCCGATGGGCCGCTATGGCGACAAGTGGCAGTTCGCCCACAGCCCGAGCTGCGCGACCCAAGAACAAGACGTTATTCTTGCACACCATCAGCTTCTGCCCATACGGGGAGCGTGTTCTTCTGGAGTTGGAACGGGGCTGGGCTGGAGTTGCTGATCTGGGATCTCCGTGCTTGCAGTGGGCCTGGGGGTCGGTGTCCGTTGGTCCCAACGTCTCCGGTGACTGCACTGTGCTGCCTCGGTGAACGTTTTCAAGGACCTTTCTTCAAGGACCGAAAAAATGTCGCTATTCGGAGGTTTTCGTTATTTGGATCGTCGGATAAAAGGTTGTGCACCTGTATTTCCAATGGCCACTGAATACACAATGTGCCACTAAAGTCTCAGTTTAATCTTAGTTATCCGGTCTGGATTTGGTAATCTTGGTTGTTCACAGTAGCCTTGATCTCGGGAGATGAGGAACGTAGGCCAGTGAAAGTTCCTGTCTCAGCCCTGGTTCTTTGGATATTATTCTCACTTCTCAGTCAGAAGGTTGGGGGTTCAAATCCAATACTAAAAAGTGAAGCACTTCTGTTGTATTTTCAGCATATCACACCATTTCCTACCTTCATCTTCTACAGTTCAGTAGGATTTTAAAAATTGCACCTCCGAATGGCAATACTGTTGAAGGTGCAACTTGTAATACACTAAACTGCTGAATTTGAAGGCATGACATGTTGTGTTGTGCATAGGCATGTTCAGCCTCAATTTTGTACTAAATTGGATATTTTTTTCTCGGGTTACCCTTTAATTGCTGATTAGGTATTTTAAGGCAGTTGGGTTGTGGATGGGTATGGGGAGGAAAATCACAATTGATATTTGTGCTTTTATTACTTTACGAAGGGGCTGAATGTGTAGTGCTTATGACACCTGATTACATTTGGGTAGATGCCAGATGATCAAAGTAATTATCCTCTTGGGACTGTAAGACCCCTTTGGGTTTGAAATTACCAAGAAAATGACTGCAAATTGAGACTGAGAATCAGCTTGACATCAGTTGGCACTGTTTTCTTTTGGCACGTATTGGGAATGTGTATAATAACATTAACTTTTTTTTTCTTCCCTTCCTTGCTCTTCACTGGTTTCCTTCTCGTTATGGTAGTCTGATCCTTGGTTATCGTTGCAGAACTATGGCGGTTCAATGAGACCTCCACCCAATTCAATAGGTCCCGGCATGGCGGGAATGAACATGTAAGTTTCTTGCTTGTGTTCACATAAATTGTTAAAAAGTGGAGATATAAACTTCCAATATATTGTTGATTACAAGGTATTTCCTTTGCTTGCATGACTTCAAACTTGTGAGGATAATGACATGTTTATAATTTTTGGTCCTTTTTACTACTTGAATATTCTTTTATACAATTTTGAAGCTTGCACCATGGATGAGTTTAGTTGATCTGAAGATTAAAGATAATTGAAGGTTTAATGGAGACTTATAAAGACTTAGTGACACAAAATTGAACCAAGAGTTAAAATAATGTATTTAAATTTCAGGGGTCCCGGGGCTGGACGACCATGGCCTAATCCTTCTAATGCTAACTCAGTGAGTAATACTGCTTTTACATGCTGTTACACATGTGTCACAGTATAGTAATAAGGCGTTTTCCCCAACAGATCCATCTCTGTGTTTGCATTCCACACAGTTTATTGTGTCCTCTACCTTTAATATAACATTCTATTCCTTTATTTATCATCCTTATAAAAACTATTTGTCTTAGCCGCTCCGTATGGAAGAGCATAAGAAAATAGGACTTGCCTGCTCAGGCCTCAGCTCCTCATCTGTGGTGGTTCCCCATCATCCTGATCTTACAAAAATGTATTAACTCTTTACCAATGCCCTGTGACCTGGCCTCCGCAACCTGCGGGGTAGAAAGTTCGAGAGATTCACTGCCCTCTGAGAAATTGCAACACTCGCATGGTAATGAAGCACTCATGAGTTCCTCTTGGATTTTGCAATGCTTTGATGCCTTCAAGTGGGAATAACTTCAAGTGTACACTTCTGCTAACATCAAGATCTCCATTAGATCATCTTGGAAATGCTTGGATTCTATTTGGTATCATCTCATATGGCACAACTCTTTTGCATCCATTTTCTTTTTTACAAATATCTAACAGCCAATGTAATAAAGAACCATATAAAATTGACAACATAGGAGGCCATTTGGCCCATCATGTTAGTGACGGCAGAAAGAGTAATCCCACCTTCCACCACTAGGCCTGCAGCGTGTAAATTTATAGGTTTCCACGTACACATCCAAATACAGTTTAAATGCAGTTAGGGTTTCTGCCACAACCATCCTTTCAGAATTCCAGAGCACTATCATGCTCTGGGAGAAAAATTACCACCTTGCATCACCTCCAATAATTCACCAATTTCTTTAAATCCTTGCCTCAGGTTTAGGATGTTCCACAGAAGGGAAATATGTTCTTCTTATTTACACTGAACTGCATAAAATCTCTCCCCCTAAGTTTCTGTTTCAAAGAAAGCAATGTTAGCTTATTCAATCTTACCTCATGTCTGCAGTTTCTCAATGTCTTTAAGTCTTTTCTGCACCCACTCTGGCACAATTGCTTCTTTCCAGTAACGAGGTGACCAGAGCTGTACAGAATATTTGTGCTCTGTCTGCAAAGCTAAAATTGCCAAAGAAAATAAAAATGGGAATGTTTTGGTGGGTAATATAAAGGCAACCTGTACGATCTTTTATTGGAACATAAAAAATAAAACATTAACAAGGTCGTGGGTGGGCCTTTTGCAGACCCGCAAGAGAATTTATAATGCAATTAAGATTAGTTACTTTTCGTCCATTAAGGATAACCCACAAAATCTGCCAGATTTACTCGGGCAAGAGTATACTGTAAGTGGGGAAGTGAAGGGACTCTGTTAGACAAAAAAAAAAGTCGGTCCATCAGTTACGTAAGGGTTCCGTGCCGGGGAAGTGTCCATAAGCCAATTCTCCAAGTCAGAAACACACATTTTCTATAGTAACGCACATCTTATCAGTTTGTGTAAACTTGCTTTAATTTAATTGAGTAGCCACCTTAATAATTAATCTAAAGAACATGTATTGTTTCCAGACACCAGAGAATATTGCTAGCATTAAAAATGATTTACAAATGTATGGAGAATTTGTAGAAAATCAGATTACTGAAAAACCGGTTAATTGTTACCCAGAGAAACCCTGTACTGGTGCAGTTGGCAAACTTGAAAATTGATCATTCATAAGGATTGAATGGTTTATAGTTTTGAATGAGATGGTTTTGGAGATGGTGGTTGTGGACGCAAGCCAAACCATTATGCAAAGCAACGTAATGCTTTGGCTCCATTTCCACTTCACACTGCATCAGCAGGCCACCATCATAATCAAGGAGCAGTCTCACCCCAGTCACTCCCTCCTCTCCCCTCTCCCATCAGGCAAGAGATACCGAAGTTGGAAAACACATACCTCCAGATTCAGGGAGAGTTTTTTCCCAGCTGTTAAAAAGCACTGGAATAGTGCTCTCGTGCTATTCCAGGTCTTGGGCCTGATGATGGCAGCATAGTAATACTGTTCTAAATTGGGAGACTCTGGCTTAGAGGGGGACACAGTTTAGAGCACAGAAGTCTCCACTGAGGCAGCGCATGGATGATCCACAGAATAGAAGCGCTTTCTGCTCTTCCAAGTAAATATTAAAGATTCCATAGCTCTACTTTGCTCATTCTGAGTGATGTATGTCTTTAAGAAAGCATGGGATTTTGCGGATAATTCCCGCAGTTATTTATCGAACTTTTGACAGGTGTCCACTGAGTTCAGAATTTTTTTTTTATTGGGCAAAACCGTGGCAATAAGATGCTGCCTCTCAGCACCAGAGACCTGGGCATGATCCTGACTTGGGGCATTGTCCGAATGGAGATTCCACATTCTCCCTCTGATCACATGGGCTTATTCCAGATGCTCCAGTTTCACCCCCTCATCCCAAAGACGAGTTTGTAGGTTAATTGGCCTTTGTCAATTGCCCCTAGCATGTCGAGAATGGATGAGAAAGTGGTCTAACATGGAACGAGTAGGAACGGGTGATCGATGGTCGGAATGGAGTTGGCGGGCTGAGGGGTTTGTTTCCACGTTGTATCTCTAGCTTAAACAAGCACGGGGCAAAGTTTCAATTCCCCAGCATGACATTTGGGAATAATGGATAGAAATATTATCGCCATTTATTTAGTTCCTTCAGACATTACTGAAAGGTCTGAATAAAAAAAGTAATTAATAATTAAATAGAACATTTTTAAAACTTTTTAAACTTAATCGTTGTTATTTTTCACTTTAAGCTGAACAGCCATCTTTTTTTCCTGATGGTGTTGTCAGACAGCTAAATAAGAAACATGGCTGAATCAAATGTCATTCTTGCGGAGGTTTAGTGGGCCCCACCTCTAGCATCTATCATGTGATATCTGCCTGAAGGCACAGGAGTCTTACCCAGGCAGGAAATTATAACATAATTTGGTTATTATTATATTGCTGTTTGAGATTTTTGTACATAAATTGGCTGTTGAGTTTTTATTACATTAATTGCAAGAGTACATAAAATTATTCATTACTTTTGGGGGTGTCATTTGCAAAAGCTGTTACAAAGACATGTCCCTTTGTTGATGCTGATAGGCAGGAGTGGGATTATATTAGACAAAGAAAAATCACCTTCACATTAATTGTGCCAAGAGAATTCCAATAACCAATGCCTGGCAGGATTGTGATAGACCCTAAAGCCATCCTGTAAATAGTTTGACCATGTTTTTGATTGGCTTGCCTGTGAACACAGGACACGTGGACTTCTGAGGATTTATAAAGAGAAGTGTGCCTATGAAGCAACAGGGAAAAAATAATCTCTCACACACACACACACACTTTATCTATAAGAGATTTTAAATTTCTGTTCATTGTTAAGCAAGTATGATCTGAAGTCTCTAAATAGTGTTTTTTTTTAATTTGCAGATTCCGTACTCCTCTTCGTCTCCTGGTACATATGGGGTATGTATTTGCATTTTTGGGAATATCTTGCATGAGGCAAATAAGTATAAATGAAGGAAAATTATTTGTCCAAAGCAATTGATGATAGGTAAAAGGTTCATTATTGACTGATCTAAATGAGAAAGTAGAAAGAAGGTAGCTTCTCTCCACACCCAAGGTCAAGTAAAGTATGTCTTGGTAAATTTAAAAAAATGAAGTAATTTGTCTTGGCATTTGGAATCCTACATGTGTTATGATGGTGGAGCTGCTGTCTCACAGCACCAGAGACCTGGGTTTGATCCTGACCTCGGTTGCTGTCTGTGTGGAGCTTGCACGATCTCTCTGCGACTATGTGGGTTTCCCCGGGTGCTCGGGTTTCCTCCCACACCCCAAAGGATGTGTAGGTTTGAAGGTTAATTGGCCTCCATAAATTGCCCTTGGTGTGTTGGGAGATGATGCGAAAGAAAGTGGGATATCTCACAACTAGTGTGAAATGCGTGGACTTGGTGGACGGGTAATTTCAACCAAAGAGGTGCAGGTTTGTACGTCAATTGGCCTCTGTAAATTTTCCCTAGTGTATGGGTGATTGCTGGTCAGCGTGGATCGGTGGGACGAAGGGCCTGTTTCCACGCTGCATCTCTAACCTACACCAGAGGGGCAATTCTATGTATTTGATATTTTACTGACTTGCTGGTGTAAAATGCTGAACTTGGTAACTATTTATCATTGGGTGCAACAGAAAAGTTGTCAAAGCAAAGGGATTTGCCTCCAGTATAAGGTGCTCCAGGTATAACATGTTCAGTATTGCTCCCACTGAAGTTGGCTATGATAATAGAACAACTGGAAAAAAGGTGGGAGTTGCAGCTTTGTGTTAAGTATTGATTGAATTCCATCTGTGACTCGGGCAGAATTGCCCCCCCTGGTTTAGGTTAGAGATGCAGGGTGGAAACGGGCCCTTCGTCACACCGAATCCACGCCGACCAGCAATCATCCATACACTAGTTCTATACTACTAACTATGGACAATTTACAGAGGCCAATTGACGTACAAACCTACACCTCTTTGGTTGAAATTATCCCGCAGTTTTGTTCGTGGTCTTTGGAAAAAACCCATGTCTACTGCTGTCTAGTATTCTGTTGAGAGTGTTCAGTGACCCAACAATGCCTTAGCCCAGTTACTGACAGCAGCATAACCCAGACAATCAATGATTCAATCAAAGCTGATGTGCGTTTTGTTCACAGGGGCCCCCTGGTGGCGGAGGTCCTCCAGGAACACCGATAATGCCAAGTCCAGCAGGTACAGCCTCACTCTCTCATTACTCCAGTGTTATAAAATTAAATACATGCTAATTTTAACTACCATCTGAGATTTATATTAAAATGTGTGCATTTTCCACATTTTAACCTAAATGCCCTGGCAGTATTTTTTTTTTCCTCTAAGATTGGAACCCTGCCTGCTTTTGCTGCCTGTATTTGCCTGTAAGTGCTGATCACACAGTTTTATCACTGACTGGGAGAAAGCCAACACTATGAAATTAATAATTCTCTATTAATGGGTTCCCACATGTGTTGGCCAAAATAAGTACCCCAAGCTAATTCCCTAAATTGTGTCATCAGCACTCTCAACATGATTTAATTACCGCCTTAATTGCACAGTGCAGATGCAGTGGCCTCCATAATGTTTGGGACAAAGACCTGTCATTTATTTATTTGCTTCTGTATTCCACAATTTGAGATTTGTAGTAAAAAAATAATCACATGTGGTTAAAGTACACATGCAATACTCCAGGTGTGGTCTCACCAAGACCCTGTACAACTGCAGTAGAACTTCCTATACTCAAATCCTTTTGCTATGAATGCTAACATACCATTCGCCTTCTTCACTGCCTGCTGCACCTGCATGCCTACTTTTAATGACTGGTGTACCATGACACCCAGGTCTCGTTGCATCTCCCCCTTTCCTAATCGGCCACCATTCAGATAATAGTCTACTTTCCTGTTTTTGCCACCAAAGTGGATAACCTCACATTTATCCACATTATACTGCACCTGCCATGCATTTGCCCACTCACCCAGCCTATCCAAGTCACCTTGCAGCCTCCTAGCATCCTCCACACAGCTAACACTGCCCCCCAGCTTCGTGTCATCCGCAAACTTGGAGATGTTGCATTCAATTCCCTCGTCCAAATCATTAATATATATCGTAAATAGCTGAGGTCCCAGCACTGAGCCTTGCGGTACCCCACTAGTCACTGCCTGCCATTGTGAAAAGGACCCGTTTACTCCTACTCTTTGCTTCCTGTCTGCCAGCCAGTTCTCTATCCACATCAATACTGAAGCCCCAATACCGTGTGCTTTATACTAATCTCTTATGTGGGACCTTGTCGAAAGCCTTCTGAAAGTCCAGATATAACACATCCACTGGTTCTCCCTTATCCACTCTACTAGTTACATCCTCGAAAAATTCTATAAGATTCGTCAGACATGATTTACCTTTCATAAATCCATGCTGACTTTGTCCAATGATTTCACCACTTTCCAAATGTGCTGCTATCCCATCTTCAATAGCAGTTTCCCCACTACCGACGTTAGACTAACTGGTCTGTAATTCCCTGTTTTCTCTCTCCTTCCCTTTTTAAAAAGTGGGGTTACATTAGCTACCCTCCAATCCTCAGGAACTACTCCAGAATCTAAAGAGTTTTGAAAAATTATCACTAATGCATCCACTATTTCTGGAGCTACTTCCTTAAGTACTCTGGGATGCAGCCTATCTGGCCCTGGGGATTTATCGACCTTTAATCCATTCAATTTACCTCACAGCACTTCCAGGCTAACCTGGATTTCACGCAGTTCCTAAATCTCATTTGACCCCTGGTCCCCTGCTATTTCAGGCAGATTATTTATGTCTTCTTTAGTGAAGACAGAACCAAAGTAGTTATTCAATTGGTCTGCCATGTCCTTGTTCCCCATGATCAACTCACCTGTTTCTGACTGCAAGGGACCTGTATTTGTTTTAACTAGGTATATGTTTTCTGATACTCTCCCTTGCCAGAGAAACTCCTAGTTTCTTAGCCATTTCCTCATTTCTCTCGGGTGGAAATAAAGTGTGCGGTATGTTTAAAAAGTGGGATTTTTTTTCAATTTACGTAGTCTCTGAAATTTATGTTGAGGTCAAAGTCGGGACTTTTTTTACCGACTCCAGCTACACCAAATTTGCACCGACTCGACAGTCCTGGGATGGTCAGCACATGGAACCTGCTGCCATGTGGGATAACTGAGATGAACAACATCACTGCATTTATAGGGAAGCTGGATTAACATGAGGAAAACCTAAATTAAAAAAACTGCAGATGCTGAAAATCTGAAACGTAAAATGCTGGAAACATTCTGTGGATCGGACAGTATCTGAAAAGATAAACAATTGATATAGTGTTGAGGCCCTTCGTTAGAAATGGGAATGATTTGGAGAAGAAAAAAATAGGTTTAGGTTCTTCAAACTTGTGTGGGGCTTCGTTATAGCGATGCAGGCAGCCACAGATGGGTCAGAGTGGAATAGAGAATTAAAGTGGCACCAGTCACCCCTATTGTCTGATGCAGCTGTCCTGCAAAGTGGTCACCCAATCTGTTAATGTCGGCGAGATCACGTGGAGAAGGCTGTGAAAATGTTGGTGTGGAGCAACAACGTGGTCTTGTTGAGTAGAGTGGCCTCATTTTGCTGGAGCAAAGTAACTCATGATAAAGAAACTCTTGATTTTAAAGGCTTTGAAAAAGATAAATAAAATAGTTGCCTGTTCAAGTATCACATCTCTGTTCTAATTTAAGCTGAATTAAACTTGTTTTTCTCATCTTCAAATACAGATTCCACAAATTCCAGTGACAACATGTACACAATGATTAATCCCGTTCCACCTGGAGGAAGCCGGTCAAATGTAAGTTTATCATGAGAGGAAAAGCACATGCAAACTTTCTCCTTGCTTTCACAGAATTGATACAAATACTGTCAAAATGAATGAAACAGGACATTCTTAACATATGGTAGTCTATAAGTGCTCGGTATTTCGACTGCGCATGCCCAGGTCAAAGGTCACTATGTATAATAATAATAATAAAGAAATTTTATGGGCGCCTTTCAAGAGTCTCAAGGACACCTTACAAAAATTTAGCAGGTAGAGGAAAAACATGTAAGGGGAATGAAATAAATAGTAGAGACATGACTAGTACACAAAGTAAAGTCAGAAACAGCCCAGGGAAGCAGTGGACCTTAATTTCTTCAGTTTTTTCCAGCTTTGATTCTTCAAGGTAAGAAAATACAGCTTTCAAACTATGAAATACTTGTATTTGTTGTTCCTTTGTTAAAAGCTAAGATTATTTTGTCGTTTTTATTGCTTTATTATGCTTTGGTGAGTGTGTGAGTTTGTGCTAGTCCGTGGTTGATGTTGGGCCTGGGTCTGTTGAGTTGCTGCTGGGCCGTCCACGTCCCGTCCCGGGGCCCGGCCGTAGTTGAACTGGGGTTGGCTAAAGAATTTCATTGGCTTTCACCCCAGCTCAACTCCCGCCGGGCCAACGGACAGCCCCGGACCGATGACACCAGCAGCCCCAGGCCCACAGCCAGCGCGGAGAAGAAGTGTCAACTCCAGCCAAGTCCTGCTCCCTGACGGGCCAGGGCCCTCCAGCAGCCAACCTCCCCAGTGCCAGCAAAAGCCGAGCACCAGCCATTCATACAAAGTGCTGCAGCCCCCTCTCCATGAAAGCCCGGCCAGACCCCTCCACCCACGTCCGGACACCCGGGAGGGGACGGGGACGGCCCAGCAGCAACTCAACAAACACGGGCCCGACACCGACCACGTACGAGCACGATCTCGCTCACTCACCAAAGCATAATCAAGCAATTAAAATGACAAAATAATCTTAGCTTTTAACAAAGGAACAATAAATACAGCTATTTCATAGTTTGAAAGCAGTATTTTCTTACCAAGAAGAATCAAAGGTAGAAAAAGCAGAAGCAATGAAGGTTCACTGCTCCACTGCTTTCCAGGGGTGTTTATGCATAGTGACCTTTGACCTGGGCATGTGCAGTTGGAATACCGAACTCGGTTATTAGGATCCATGCATACAAAAACAAGATGACTGCTGTGGATATAGATCCTATGTCACAAATGGCTATTGGACCTTCAGGTTTGTGTTTGTTCACCCAGAGTTTTGTTGTATTCCTGGATGGTCACCTTAAGTATTACCATATTTTGCTGAACTGTATAAGCCACAGTGGGCGGCACAGTGGCGCAACGGTAAAGTTGTTGCCCTGCAGCGCTTGCAGCGCCGGAGACCCGGGTTCTATCCCGACTACAGTTGGCTGTCTGTAATGAGTTTGTACATTCTCCCCATGACCTGTGTGGGTATTCTCCGAGATATTTGGTTTCCTCCCACGCTCCAAAGACATACAGGTATGTAGGTTGATTGGCTTGGTATAAGTGTAAATTGTCCCTCGTGTCTGCAGGAAAGTGTCAGTGTTCGAGGATCGCTGGTCGTAGCAGACTCGGTGTCGTGAAGTTTTTCCACGTGTTTCCACGCTGTATCTCTAAACTAAACATAGAATTTGTTGACCTCTTTACAATTTGCTTTGTTTTTCTTCCAGTTCCCACTGGGGCCTGGCTCTGAAGGTCCCATGGGTGGAATGGGCGGAATTGAGCCACTTCATATGAATGGATCATTAGGTAAGTCACCTTCCTACCAGGAGCAATCATAAATGGGCACTGAAGCCTTTTATGCAACACGGAAATAAATAAATCAACAGGGCTTCTGAATCCTTGTTGGAATGGAGGCATTGGAATAAATAAGCCATACACAGTTGGGTTTTTATGCGCGGATGAGTGAAAAATGAAACCGTTGTCAAAGAATAGAACTTTTCAGTATTTTTCTACCATGGTTATGTCGCGTCAGAAATGTTAATGAAAATATTTGCTTTTACTCTCCCTAGGATCAGGCGATATGGACGGGATCCCTAAGGTATGAGTTTAACTTTAATACAAAGTTTAACAATTAATATAAACATTCAACAGAGATTATGTGATTCTTCGATCACAATCCAAAAGGGAGTGGAATGGAGTGGTCCATAATGTTGCCAGTTCTATACTGAACACGATTCCATTTTATGGAAATATCTACATCTCGAAGTATAAACCACGGCTAATTCCCTATTGCTACATTTTCATTTTATAGATCATGAATACTTTTAGAGGACATGTACCAACCATCCCAACATACATTTGCTATTTAGATCTAGCCACACATTTTTCTTTGTAATAGTCGTCTGATATTGTGTGTAAATAAATTAAAATCCTAGAAGGATTGATTTGATAGACATTTTCCCCTGAAGGCACAGTGAACTGGTGACAGTATTTTATCCATGTGCTGTCTTGAGAGGAATCAAACTGAGTGCGTTGAGTCTACATAAATTATGTGAAGGAAAGAGATCTGGAATGGCTGAGGGAAAAGCAGTGATCAGATGAGAGAGATTTAAAAGGCGTGACAAAAAAAGAGGAAAGAATAACAATTGCAGTTATTAGAAATAGAAAATAAAAGTTAGAGTAATTGTCATACAGCATGGAAACAGGTCCTTCAGTCCAGTTTGCCCATGCTGATCAAGGTGCCCCCTCTGCATCAGTCCCACCTGCCCAGGTCTGGCCCATATCCCTGTAAACCTTTCCTATCCATATGTCTTTTAAATGTTGTTATAGTTTCTGCCTCAACTACCTCCTCTGATAACTCATCCACTGTGTGAAAAAGTTGCCCCTCAGATCCCTATTAAATGTTTTCCCTCTTACCTTAACATACGTCCTCTGGTTCTTGATACTCCTACTCAGGGTGAAAGACTCTGTGCATCTATCCTAACTATCTCTCTCATGATCTTGTACACCACTATAAGATGTCTCCTCCTCCTATGCTCCAAGGAATACAGTCCTAGCCTGCCCAACCTCTCCCGATACTTCAGGCCTTCAAGTTCTGGCACCATCCTAATAAATCTGTGCATTCTTTTCAGCTGAACAACATAATTCCTATAGTAGGAAGACCAAAATCAAACACAATACTCCAACTGTGGCCTCATCAGTGTCTTGTGCAGCTGTAACATAATATCCCAACTTCTATACTCAAAACCCTGACTGATGAAGGCCGAAAGCCTGCATGACCACCTTATCTACCTGTGACACAACTTTCAAGGAACCACGTACCTGCTCTCCTAGATTCCTCTGTTCTACCACACATCAGAATCCTGATTTACTGTGGTCCTGCTCCGATTAGACTTCCCAAAATGCAATACCTCACATTTACCTGCATTAAACTCCATTAACCATTCCTCTGCCCACTTGCCCAGCCGACCAAGATCCTGATGTAACCATTGACAACCATCTTCGCTATCTCCAATACCACTCACTTTTGTGTCATCTGCCAACTTACTAATAATGTCTTGTAGGTTCTCATCCAAATCACTGATATAGACCACAAACAGCTTTAGGCACACTTGCCACATTCAATTCTATTCAATTCAACTTTATTGTCATTGCACAGATACAAGTATGGGTACAACGAAATGCAGTTTAGCGTCAGTCCATAGTAATAGTGCAATATAGAAATAAAAATACAGAATAAGCAAACAATGTGGACGGAGAGCCTGGAGAAATTTATCGGCGGGACTCCGAGTTCAGCAATGTGATAGTGATTTATCTATTGACATCACTTGTCAATAGATAAATAAAGATAAATGTGAAGTTGGCGGCAAAAACAAGGGGGCAGATTAATATCTCAATGGGGTTAGGTTAGATAAGGGGGAGGTGCAGCGAGACCTGGCGTCCTTGTACATCGGTCACTGAAAGTTCGCTTACAGGTACAGCAGGCAGTGAAAATAGCGAATGGAGTGTTGGCCTTCATAACAAGAGGATTTCAGTATAGGAGTAAAGAGGTTCTTCTGCAGTTGTATAGGGCTCTGGTGAGACCACATCTGGAGTATAGTGTACAGTTTTGGTCTCCTAATTTGAGGAATTACATCCTTGTGATTGAGGCAGTGCAGCGTAGGTTCACGAGATTGATCACTGGGATGGCGGGACTGTCATATGAGGAAAGATTGAAAAGACTAGGCTTGTATTCACTGGAGTTTAGAAGGATGAGAGGGGGATCTTATAGAAACATATACAATTATAAAAGGACTGGACAAGCTAGATGCAGGAAAAATGTTCCCAATATTGGGCGAATCCAGAACCAGGGGTCATAGTCTTAGAATAAAAGGGAGGTCATTTAAGACTGAGGTGAGAAAAAAGGTTTTCACCCAGAGAGTTGTGAATTTATGGAATTCCCTGCCACAGAGGGCAGTGGAGGCCAAGTCACTGGATGGATTTAAGAGAGAGTTAGATAGAGCTTTAGGGGCTAGTGGAGTCAAAGGATATGGGGAGAAGGCAGGCACTGGTTATTGACAGGAGACGATCAGCCATGATCACAATGAATAATGGGCCGATGGCCTCCTCCTGCACCTATTTTCTATGTCTAATAGTTTCCATAAAGGTCTAGAAAATGTGAAAATAATTGCATATAATAGTCAATTGGAAAGAAATTTGGAGAATCTGATTTACTGGTGAATGTTAGAACAAATGGTGGACAACATGGCTGCAGAGCTCCCAAGTATTCCTAGAAAAGCACTGGTGTGTTAGCCCATGTCATCTGAATCTATTGTAAGGCTCAGAGAAATGTGTAATTCCCAGAATTCTTCTGACGGCAACATTCGTGCATTGTAGAAAGTTGTGGTAATTCCTCAAACTTACATTGGAATCACTTTTGGAAGCAAATCACTGATTCTTTAAAATTCCGCTTCCGTTATTCCAATTCTACACAGGATTATTTAAATTCTTGCATTTTGCCGGGTCTCCTGTGGTTAACTCCATAGGACTTTCTTCTGCCTATATTTCTTCCTTTGAACAGCTTACCTGGACCAAAGTTCCTCTGGTCCTTGCCTTACACCCCACTACCCTCTGCCTCCAACACATAATTTTCCAACATTTCTGCCACCTTCAACATGGTCCCATTGCCAGTCAGATTTTCCCATCCCCACCTTTTCTGCTTTATGTGGAGCCTGCTCCCTCAAACTCCTTGGTTCACTCATCCATTCCCACCCAAACCACCCCTCCCCAGGTAGTTTCCCATGCAACTGCAGGAGATGCAACACCTGTCCCTATACCGCCTCCCTCACAGCCATCCAGGGACCACAGCTGCATTTCCAGGTGAGACAGAGGTTCACACGCACCTCCTACAACCTTGTCTATTGCCTTGTCTATTGTATTTGGCGTCCTTTACATCAGTGAAACCAAGCATGCTAGGTCTGTCGAGGCCTGCTGGATCTCACGGTTGCTAACCATTTAAACTCCCCTTTCCATTCCCATACCAACCTTTCTGCCCTGGGCCTCCTCCACTGCCAGAGTGAGGCCACACGCAAACTGGAGGAGAAGCATCTCATTCCGCTTGGGTAACATACAACCCAATGGTGTGAACATTGAATTCTCCAATTTTATGTAACTTAACGAAGAAGATCCCTTTCCTCTTCTATCTAGTAACTTCCTCTGACTTCACATTCTTCTCTTTTCGCATCACAACCGTTTGTCATATACCCATCTTTAGCCTTTGTCCACCCATCAGCCAATCTACTCCTGCCCCCCCCCCCCCCCCCCCCCCCGACATGTATCCACCTATCACTTGTCCTGCTCCTACCTTTCGCCCAGCTTGCTTCCCTCGACTACAATGAAACTGAAGAAGGGTGCTGAGCCGAGGCATCACCTATCCATGTTCCCTAGAGATACTGCCCCACTGAATTACTCCAGCACTGTCTTTTTTTTAAACCAGCATATGTAGTTTCTCATAACAGTGTATCACCTTTCTGTTGTTCTAATCCTACCTACCTATATGTACAGATGATGTCCAAGTAATTAAAGCATATCCACTTTCTAACATCAGAAGAGATTGGTATTTTGGACTTTGGTTTAGCAGTGGATATAATACCAGCTCCTGGGGTCCTAACTGGTGGATTATAAACAACTGATGTGATCAATGGCAGATTCTTAAATGTATCAATGTACACATGATGAAATTAAAACCTGGTCTTCAGGGACTCTATTGAAGGCAAAATGAGCAATAAATCTTATCAAGCCAAACATTTGGAATTAACTCAATGTGATCATCTCTGAGAATTAAAATTGCCACTTAGCAGCTCTGTGATGTGGTGTTCGCTTGCTTTGACTCTCTTTGGGAGAGAAACTCCATGTTTTAATGAATGAAATTATGTACCTTCCAGAATTCTCCCAACAACATGAGCAGCATTACCAATCCTCCAGGCACTCCAAGGGATGATGGTGAATTAGGAGGCAATTTTCTTCACTCCTTCCAAAATGATAACGTGAGTATGTGAGCATACTAGATACAGTGCCCTCCATAATGTTTGGGACAAAGACCCATCATTTATTTATTTGCTGCTGTGCTCCACAATTTGAGATGTAGTAGAAAAAAAATCACGCATTTAAAGTGCACATTGTCAGATTTTAATAAAGGCCATTTTTATACATTTTGGTTTCACCATGTAGAAATTACAGCTGTGTTTATACATAGTCCCCTCATTTCAGAGCACCATAATGTTTGGGACACATGGCTTCACAGGTGTTTGTAATTGCTCAGGTGTGTTTAATTGCCTCCTTAATGCAGGTACAAGAGAGCTCTCAGCACCTAGTCTTTCCTCCAGTCTTTCCATCACCTTTGGAAACTTTTATTGCTGTTTATCAACATGAGGACCAAAGTTGTGCCAATGAAAGTCAAAGAAGTCATTATGAGACTGAGAAACAGGAATAAAACTGTTAGAGACATCAGCCAAACCTTAAGCTTACCAAAATCAACTGTTTGGAACATCATTAAGAAGAAAGACAGCACTGTTGAGCTTACTAATCACAAAGGGACTGGCAGGCCAAGGAAGACCTCCACAGCTGATGACAAAATAATTCTCTCTATAATAAAGAAAAAAAAACCCAAAACACCTGTCCGACAGATCAGAAACACTCTTCAGGAGTCAGGTGTGGATTTGTCAATAACCACTGTCCGCAGAAGACTTCATGAAATGAAATACAGAGGCTACACTGCAAGATGCAAACCACTGGTTAGCTGTAAAAATAGGATGGCCAGGCTGCAGTTTGCCAAGAAGTACTTAAAAGAGCAACTACAGTTCTGGAAAAAGACGAGACGAAGATGAACTTAAATCAGAGTGATGGCAAGTGCAAAGTATTGAGGAGAGAAGGAACTGTCAAAGATTCAAAGCATACCACCTCATGTGTGAAACACGGTGGTGGGGATGTATGGCCTGGGCATGTATGGCTGCTGAAGGTTCTGGCTCACTTATTACCATTGATGATACAACTGCTGATGGGAGTAGCACAATGAAATCTGAAGTGTATAGACACATCCTATCTGCTCAAGTTCAAACTCATTGGCCAGCGGTTCATTCTACAGCAAGACAATTATCCCAAACATACGGCTAACGTTTTTCAAAGCTAAAAAAATAGTCAATTCTTGAGTGGCCAAGCCAATCACCCAATCTGAATCCAATTAAGCATGCCTTGTATATGCTGAAGAGAAAACTGAAGGGAACTAGCCTCCAAAACAAGCATTAGCTAAAGATGGCTACAATACAGGCCTGGCAGAGCATCACCAGAGAAGACACCTAGCAACTGGTGATGTCCATGAATCGCAGACTTCAAGCAGTCATTACATACAAAGGATATGCAACAAAATACTGAGGTCAGTCTGAAGAAGGGTTTCGGCCCGAAACGGTGCCTATTTCCTTCGCTTCATAGATGCTGCTGCACCCTCTGAGTTTCTCCAGCACTTTTGCCTATCTTCGATTTTCCATCATCTGCAGTTCCTTCTTAAACAAAATACTAAACATGCCTACTTTCATTTACATGACATTGATGTGCCCCAAACATTATGGTGCCCTGATATGGGGGGGGGGGGGGGGGGGGGGGGGCTTGATTTGTATAAAAAATGGGCTTTATTAAAATCTGACAATGTACACTTTAACTGCAAGTCTTTGTTTTCTATTACTAATCTCAAATTGAGACAAATAAATAAATGATGGGTCTTTGTCCGAAATAATTGTGGAGGGCACTGTACACGTACATTCTAACACAAATAACTATGATAGATTTTGCTTGATAATTATTTATTATTATTTATTTCATTTCATCTTAGAGCTACTATCACTCAGGCTTCTATTTCTAGTGGTTATTGAGATATTTTCTTTAAAATGCAATTAATTTTCAGGTTAAAAAGCAGAGCAGGTACATATTAGCAGCTTTTTCAGCTTTGCACTTGTGCGTCATACACATTCAGCAGATCCTGTAGCACAAAGGCAATATTTTTGTGCATGAGCCTGCTGTCTGACAACACTCTCCAATAATCTTTTATCCCCCAACTGTCATAATTTTATTTTCAAAATTTTGATAATTTGCTATTAAATGAAATTATAACTTTTTTCAGAAAAAAATTGCTAGTAAAGTTTATTTCCTTTCTTAATTTCACCAGCAAATTTTCATTTTTTTTTAGGAGGGGAAATCAACTATGATTTATAGTAACTTCAATGCATGCCATGTTAACTTGTATACAACTGATCCATGTAAAAAGTCACTTAATACTGTGTGATTTTGATAAGGCAAATCAGGTTGGGAATTTGTTAGTTATCGGTAGAAATTAGTAAACTGCAAAAAATAGCAAATAAGAGTTTAGAACTTGATTAAGATATTTGTTTTGCAAATTAGTGATCTGGATTAGGTTACAAACTAGACTAAGTGGGACCCAATGGGTCCCATGTTCACACGGGAGGGCTGGTCCCTCGACGCAATATTCCACTTCTCCACCAATTCCAATATTCCAATATTGTCAGTGGCCAGCTTTCTGCAGTGCTGGTATGGGTTCTTGGGGTGGCAGCTCAGTCCTTCAAGCCTGATCTGCTGGCAGCTCACTCACGGCTGGTGGGCTGGCAGTTGACTCATGACTATTCCTTGAAATTCCATTTCAAGCA
Organism: Leucoraja erinaceus; assembly: GCF_028641065.1. Classification (NCBI taxonomy): domain Eukaryota; kingdom Metazoa; phylum Chordata; class Chondrichthyes; order Rajiformes; family Rajidae; genus Leucoraja; species Leucoraja erinaceus. Next base: position 54,489,307 of record NC_073386.1, on the reverse strand, counting down.
GGGTGCAAGTCCACCAAATTCAAATCCATGTTCCTACCATTTCAAGCAGGGTGCAAGGCCACCAAATTCAAGTGCAGTTTCTTACCACTATGAGCAGGATGCAAGGCCACCAAATTCAAATGCAGCTTCATACCATTTCATGCAGGGTGAAACCGCCATAAAACCACACAAAACACCAAACCCACAGTTCAGTAGACATTCAGTGTGTTCAGTTGACTCACAGCTCAGATAGAGTCATGGCCTCTCCTTCCCCCATCATGCAGAGTCTGGGCCACACCCACACTTCCGGGTGTTATAACCCCTCCCCCTCCCACCAGAAAAGGTGTGGCTTTCAGGGCGTGATTGACAGGAGAGAGATTCTCAACATTTTTTAAACACTAATAACACTTTTATTTTTCATTGATGGGAAGAATTCTCTGCACCTGCTCAGCGGAGGGGGGGGGGGGGGACTGAGTAAGATGGCCAAAAATCACAGCCGTAAGAGCGTTTTATCTAAAATCAATATACATGTCAAACAGGAAGAAAGTGCATTTGCAGTAGTGCCTTTTAACTTCAAGACAAAGCACCCAAGCCACCATTTGCAGTAAGTAGTGCCTTTCAACTTCAAGCCAAAGCACCCAAGCCACCACTTGCAGTAAGTAGTGCAACTTCAAGCTAAAGCACCCAAACCACCATTTGCAGTAAGTGGTGCCTTTCAACCTCAAGCCAAAGCACCCAAGCCACCATGTGCAGTAAGTAGTGCCTTTCAACTTCATGTAAAACACCCAAGCCACCATTTGAGGCACACCACTTCCTGGTGTTATAGTCCCTCCCCCTCCCTCCAGCAGGTGAAGCAGAGAGAATGGTGATTTTTTTTTAAACTTCAAGCCAAAGCTCCCAAGCCACCATTTGCAATAAGTAGTGCCTTTCAACTTTAAACCAAAGCTCCCAAGCCACCATTTGCAGTAAATAGTGCATTTCAACTTCAAGCCAAAGCACCCAAGCCACTATTTGCAGTAAGTATTGCCTTTCAACTTCATGCCACCATTTGCAGTAAGTAGTCCCTTTCAACCTCAAGCCAAAGCACCCAAGCCACCATTTGCAATAAGCCTTTCAACCTCATTTGCAGTAAGTACTGGAGTGCCTTTGCAGTAAGTGGTCCCTTCAACTTCAAGCCAAAGCAAAGCACCATTTGCAATAAGTAAAACAACCAAAGCACCCAAGCCACCATTTGCAGTAAGTAGTGCCTTTTTAATTTCAAGCAAAGCACCCAAGCCACCATTTTAAGGAGTGCCTTTCAACTTGAAGCCAAAGCAACCAAACAACCATTCGCAGGCATTTTTTTACTTCAAACAAACCAATTTTTATTTTCAAACACATTAAGGGTACTCACAGTTGTGTAGACATTTGTTCAGTGTTATTCTGAGCTCAGAGAGGCGTGACCCTTGGCTTCATCTTGCAGAGAGTGAGTGAGGCACACCACTTCCTGGTTTTATAGTCCCTCCCCCTCCCTCCAGCAGGTACAGCAGAGAGAATGGTGATTTAAAAAAAAACATTAATATCTCTCTAATTTGTCAACAATGGGGAAAAACCCTCCGCACCCGTAAGGCTAAGGGGGGCTTGGAGCGAGGTGGCCAAAAATGACGGCCGTAGGTGGCGGCTTTCTGTCGGAAATCGCAGCACAGTGGGCCAAAAGCGGTCACGATCAGCGATTTAGTAATATATAGATATATTAAGCCAGTTGATTAGTTCAAACCATTGAGCAGAAGTTTGGTCATGAGAGTGGGGTAAATTGGAGGGAAAGAAGGAAAGAGAGTGGAAGGGAGGTAATGAAAGGTGGCAGGTGTTCTGTGTGTTCATTTGTAGGGATCCATAACTCAGTTGTGTGTTTTCTCAATGATAACAAAACAAAATGTAATGATTTACTCCCTCCACACTAGTGGAGATTGAATTGCAGTGTTATATTGGGGTCAATTTCAGCAAACTATATTTGTAAGTTTGCCATGTTTAGCTGAACCTAGATGCTGCGAGATGTATGGTTCCAACCCGTGTAATCCTTGTCACTTTCTTTCAGTATTCCCCCAGCATGACGATGAGCGTGTGATTTTTCCCCTTCCCCCTTCTCCAGGATCAGAATGATGAGACAGCTGCCCTTTGGAAGATTAAAGAACGTATGCAAGAAGCAGTTCAACGTGTTGACGAGGAACTGGGGGCAAAACCCCAATTTTGAGTTTCACACAAGAAAAAAGCTGAACTTCTTTAATTCCATAAACATGAAGGACAACAAAAAAGAATCAAGACATAAAACCCTTCTCCTGGAAGGACTGTACGTTACACATCGCATCTTTTTGAAGCAAAGACAAAAATGTAAACGCCTCTAGCACCCGAACAGACCTCTTCCGCTTCATTCTCTGTTCACCCATGTATCTTTGTGCTGAACTGAATATGGCGCTAGTCTAGGTATAAGATCCGATGTTGTCCATATTGTAGCCATTTTAACTGGGACGTTTACACAATGTGGTTTACTTTCGAAGGCCTATTATTTGGTGGCACAGATTATTTTTTTTCTTGCTTCTGTGAGACTTCCCCCGCCAGGTGCAAGGTGTTAATCAGTTGTTGTTCCATACCTGTGTAACTGAACGATGATATGCCCAGTGGGTTCCAGTTTGAGAGGAGCGTACATCTTTTCCCCCCAAATCTCATTATTCTCTAACCTCCCGAAACCCAACCCAACCCTCACCCCCTGCGCCCACACGTATGTGCATACCTCAAATCTGGATTGCTTCATTCCTCTCTTACTTTATTGATCCAGAGGAAAACTCCAACACGTGAGAAAGAGACAACTACAGACGTGATTGAAATAGAGGAAAATAAACAGTTTTAATGGCACTGCAATGGTGCTGGGATCTCTGTACAATTACACACTACCTGTAGATGGTCTTTTGTTTAAACCCACTTCTATACAATGTGTATCAAGTTATGTAAAATATTATCTTGCCTGGACAACCCTTGTGCTGATTCTTGATAACATTGTAGCTGTTCTGTGTTTCTTACCTTGTAGTCTGGTTATAAAAAAGAAAAAAATCTACAATGTAGTTTTGTGTTCAATATTTGTTGCTAATGTTTTATTGAGGGATGTTTTTTCTGCAACCCTTTACAGAGTTTTCAGGAACGTCAACTGTGTTATTGTGCTGACTGCAGGTTATGGGATGTTAACATACTTTGTTTTTGTTTGGGGGGAGGGGTGGTGGGGGTTGGGGGCAATAGCAGGATCTTTCTAAATGAATTGCCTTTTTAGATGTGTTTCAAATCAATCTAACTGTGTTTAGCTGTAGAGTTGCTGAACGAGTATGTAAATCTCCTATTTGCAGTCAGATCGGAACATACTGATGAAATTTTGGTGTTTTATTGTAGATTTCAGTCTCCAGGAAATCGTGCATTTTAAACTGAGAAAAAGACAAGTCTGGCAAATGTAATTTTACAAATTCGCTAAATTATTGTCTTCATTGGGATGGTTTTGAATGAAACGGTTCTTTTCTCCAATGCTGTAATAAATATAAACATAAAACTTAATTTTGATTCTTTTCTGTTAACTTGTTGAACATTTGCTATCGTCATAATTGTTGGAAGAAAAGCTGATATTTCCTGTACCTCATGTTTAAAGGATTTTTAAAATATGTACAAGAAGCTATTTAAATTATTTCCAAAGTGTACTGTTCATAATACTGAAGTGCAGTTGGCTGTGGCAGAGCTGGGTGTGTAAAAAGGATCATGCTGTCATCAACTCATGAAAGATGGGAAAGCTCTCTGTCACACCAGGAAACGCTCTTTTAAACTGTCCCCTGAATGATGCAAAGGAAATAGATTTTGAAAGCAGCAAGCTGAGAGAACTGTGGGCTGAATTGTCAAATATACACCACGTAAGTGTGCACAAAAGGCACAAATGTGAAGCAACGCAGTCCATGTAACAGTGTAGGTTGCATCTGAAACCAGACCTGGATGATGCTGTCATTCTGTCATCTTGGTTGTGCTTAAAAAGGGTTTGGGAAGACTTGGCTCAATTTGGAGGCCACATTATCTGCAAGGTAGACAAAATTGGCTCAAAGAATACAAGATCTTTTGGGAAATGTAAATCTTGCAGTAGTGCAGCAGATTGGATACAAATGAAAGTCTGTTTGATCAGAAATGTATTCCTGCTTAATGTGAAGCAGCTGAGTTGTCTTAGGAGTCTTTTAAAGGCAAAAGGTCTTTTATTGGCATCTTTGCTACTGTTGAGGATGTTTATTAATGATGGATGCCTAAATTAGGAAGTATCATGTTTTATTCTCGAGTATTAACATTTGTAACCTCCAGTGTAACAGTCATGCTTTAAATAATGAGGCAAAGGCCAAGACCTACCTATTTGGAGAAAGTGTTTTTGAATCGAAAGCTGCAATGGACTGCATTAGGGAAGTGAACTTTAAAATTAACAATTTTGAAATTGAATTCTGGAAGTTAGAAATGGGTATCAGAAACAATGGCAAAATTTCCATCCCTTAGACGAATTGTAGATTTTTATGTAGGAATTTGGCCCAATGCAGCAATGTTTATGTTGCCACCAGTGCCATCTATCACTATTCATTTCCCCTACACGTATATTTATTTTCAAAACTGATTCATATTCAAGTGAATACAACCTTTGCCATTGTATGACTTTGAATATCTTTTGATATTCAATGGACTTATTCATACAGAAAAAAAACAAATGACACTGATCCAAAATGAAAATGGGTGTTTTAAGGGAATGAGAATTAAGCGAAAGTGATGATCTTGTCTACATATTTTGCCTGAGCATATTCTCCTGCAAGCATCAGGTGACTTCACTGATATATATGCTTTATAATTAATGAAGCAATTATGCAACTAGAATAGAGACCGACAAACTAGCAAAAATGCAATTGTGGGGAATAAGTAGAAAACAGATGCACATGTGTTGAAATATAATACAAAGTGAGAGATGCATAAAGAAAAATGAGCTGAAGTAAATATTAAAATTAAATATTAAGACAAGTTGGTCGTGCATGAAAAATTGAAGAAACTGAGGAAGGAGAGAACAAGCAGAGTAACAAACTGATAGAATGTGGTTAGGTATATGCATTTTCAGAACTTTACAATGGGCTACATAATTTTGACATTAATGTAAATAGACCTCCATTTTTTCTATTATCTGTGCATGTTACTGCATGGAATGACCGAGACAACAATAATAATATGATGAAACAACCTTTTGTAATTTGTTAACCAATGGAACATTCACTGTAACAGTGAAGTACAATTGTTGGAAACAGGACAAATGATAATATGGATGAAGTTGGTAAAATTAAATAATTTAAAGTTTTGATGTGTTTGTTTTCTGAAGACAATACAAAACATGCAACAGTATTGAAGAAACTTACTTAAAGAACCATGGTCTAGTCATTTTGAATATTGTAAAGTTTAGGAGAGGAGGTATAATGTGTGAATAAAATAAAGTTATTAATCTCCAACTTTGCATATTATAAGATGAACAGGAAGTTCTCATTTTGAAATGTTCATTAAAGTAAAAATAATAATTTAATTATTTGTTCCTTTTGATGAAATTCTACACACTGTTCTATAATTTTAAGTATATAATGACAAAACTTTCCTGTATTTATAACAGTGCTGCCCTGGGGAAACTGCTCAGCTGTAATAAAACTCAAACTTTCTAAAGTATTTATCAGTTATTATCAGAGGGAAGAACTTTAATGTGGTTTGTAATAAATGGTTTTCAGCTTTTGTATATCTGATTTCTTATCCCCTCCCACTGTGCTTTTCTTGTGATTCCCAGGAAATTATTACTAGTCTTTAGACTCTTCATCCACACTTCTTGTCATAGATTTATGGTGAGAGGGGCAAAGTTTAACAGAGATGTGCGGGGCAGGTTTATTTGTACAGAGGGTGAGTGTGCCTGGAATGTGTTGCCTGGATGGTGGTGGTGGAGGCAGACAGATAGTAGCATTTATGAGGGTTTTAGTTGGGCACATGAAAATGCAAGAAATGGAGGGATAATGGATTGTGTGCAGGTAGATGAGATTAGTGTATCTTAGCATCATGTTCGGCACAGGCATTGTGGGTCCAAAGGCTGTTCTGTTTTCTAATAACCAAGGATGTAACAAATGTGAGATCAGGAGGTAACCATCTTCACTTTGTGGTGTACCTGAAATTATGAATTTCACCAGTGGAAGAGACTTTTCTGTTGAGCCAGGCTAAGCTTATTAAATTTAAATGATCATTTTTGGGCAATTTGTAGAGGGCCCTGCAATGAAGAGGCCAAACCTTGACCTTTTAGGACATTGGATATGATAAGTGACTGAAGTATCAGCAGGTGAGCCTTTTGGGACCAGTGATCCCAGTTCTATTAGCTTTGAAATATGTATGAACAAGGGCAGGGCTAGTCCACAAGTTAAAGTTGTAAATTAGGGCAAGGCCAACTTTGATGGTATTTGACAGGAATATGCAAAAGTCGATTGGAGTATGGTGTTTTGAGGCTTTAATAGATGTCGGGCACAGTGGAATGCTATGAGTAGAGCTGCAGGACATGGGCATGGTCCTCAGTGAATATTTATCCTGTGATTTTACACAGAGACATGAAGTGTAGTGAACTGAGGACAGTTGATGGAGATGTTTTGCGGACATTCTGAATTAGCTGAGGAGGTGCTGGACACCTGAAGGTGGATAAAACACCCAGGCCTTATCTGGTGTATCAAATGACACTGGGAAGCTAGAGATCTGGCAGAGATATTTGAATCGTCGTTAGACAGGGTTAGGTGCCAGAAGACTGGAGGGTGATTAATGTGTCTCTGTTGTAGAAGGGCTGCAAAGGCAAACCTTGTAACCATAGAAACATAGAACATAGAAATTAGGTGCAGGAGTAGGCCATTCGGCCCTTCGAGCCTGCACCGCCATTCAATATGATCATGGCTGATCATCCAACTCAGTATCCCGTACCTGCCTTCTCTCCATACCCTCTGATACCCTTAGCCTCAAGGGCCACATCTAACTCCCTCTTAAATATAGCCAATGAACTGGCCTCGACTACCCTCTGCGGCAGAGAGTTCCAGAGATTCACCACTCTGTGTGAAAAAAGTTCTCATCTCGGTTTTAAAGGATTTCCCCCTTATCCTTAAGCTGTGACCCCTTGTCCTGGACTTCCCCAACATCGGGAGCAATCTTCCTGCATCTAGGCTGTCCAACCCCTTAAGAATTTTGTAAGTTTCTATAAGATCCCCTCTCAATCTCCTAAATTCTAGAGAGTATAAACCAAGTCTATCCAGTCTTTCTTCATAAGACAGTCCTGACATCCCAGGAATCAGTCTGGTGAACCTTCTCTGCACTCCCTCTATGGCAATAATGTCCTTCCTCAGATTTGGAGACCAGAACTGTACGCAATACTCCAGGTGTGGTCCCACCAAGACCCTGTACAACTGCAGTAGAACCTCCCTGCTCCTATACTCAAATCCCTAAACAAGCCTACCTTACGAAAGTTAATGGAGAGGATTCAGAGGGATAAAGTAGACATGCCTTTGGAAAGATGGCTGATTAGTGAAAGTCAGCATGGTTAACACATGGGAGTTTTTTTCTGACGATTCTGAGTGTGTTGAAACAGCTAAGAAGGCAAAGCCATAGACATAGTCTATATGGACCAGCAAGATCTTTTAAGATTCTGCAGGGTGGACTGCTGTGGAAGGTTATATCACAAGGGTGTACTGGAAGAGCTAGCTAACTGGATATAGAATTGGCTTTTTGGTAGCAATAGAAGGGTTTTTTTCGACCTGAGGTTTGTGAAGAGTGGGGTGCCTCAGGGATTGGTGTTGAGCCCATTATTTGTCATTAATATCAGCAATTTGGATGAGAATACAAGACGTAATTAGTTAGTTTACAGATGACACTAAAATATGTGGTATTGTAGGGAGTGAACGTGGTTGTCAGGAATTACAATGGGACCTTCATTAGCTGTTCAAGTGGGCAGAGGAATCGCTTATGGAGTTTAATTTGGATAATAAATGTGAGGTGTTGCATTTAGGAAGTCAAGTCAGGGCAGGACCTTCACAGTGAATAACAGGGCCTTGAGGAATGTTGCAGAGCAGAGGGATTTCGGAGTGCAGGTACAGTTGCATATAAGTGGCAGATAGGCTGGTGAAGAAAGCTTTTGGCACAGGCTTTCATCAGTCAGGAAATTAGGTGTAGAAGATGGAACGTTATGTTACAGTGGTATAAGATGTTGGTGAGGTCACACTTGAATTATTGTGTTCAGCTTTGCTCACGCTGCTTTAGGAAAGATACCATTAATCTGGGAGGCAGGCAGAGAAGATTTCGAAGGATGTTGCCAGGACTCGAGGACCAGAGAGATTGGGCAGGCTAGAACTTTATTTGAGTGCAAGAGGCTGAGGGATGATATTATAGCGGTGTATAAAATCATGAGGGGAATAGATCGGGTAAATACACGGTCTTTTTTCCAAGATGGGAAAATCAAATACAAGGGTTTATGGTGAGGGGAAATATTTAATATGAATAGAGGGGGCAAAGTTTTCACACACAGGGTAGTAGGTATTTGGAATAAGATGCTAGATAAAGTAGTTGAGGGAGCCATTTGGATAGGTACATTGAAAGGCAAACTAGAAATATATGGGCCAAACGCAGGTAAATGGTACAAGTTTAGATAGGAGCACCTTGGTCGATTGGGCCGAAGGGCCTGTTTCCGTGTTATTACTTTATGGTTCTATTTCCATACACACCGACAGGATGTTGCTTCCTCACTTAGTACAGGTCCATAAAATGTTAAGTATTAATTTTCGAGGCAGTTGTGTACATTGGCCACATTTTTTCTGAAATATAAAAAGTTGAAGCTAAAGATTAAGTTTGGTGTAAAGGTTGCAAATAAGAGAATGTTCAATCTTTAAATTGCATTGCAGTCATTTACTGTTAATGCCCTGCACTAAATATCAAAGTCAATCATAAAAGCTCAGTTGCCAACTCGGCAAAGAACAGGAGCCACACTCACAGGATGGTTTGAGAGGTGATTCAACAGCACTTCACCAATTTACAATTGACAAAGCTGGTCAAAAGTACTGCGAGAATAAGGAATATCAGCTTTGTTTGTAATTAGGATTGAAAAATTAACATGCCGAGGTAGAGAATAAATTATTACAAAAAAAAACCCTGGAATTATGAGGTAAAAACAGTTAGAGCTGATAGACAATATGTGCAGGAGTAGGCCATTTGGCCCTTCGAGCCAGCACCACCATTCAATGTGATCATGGCTGACCATCCCCAATCAGTACCCCGTTCCTGCCTTCTCCCCACATCCCCCGACTCTGCCATCTTTAAGAGCCCTATCTAGCTCTCTCTTGAAAGTATAAATATGAGAAATCAGTTCTCAGTCTATTTCCCAACCTTCGTAAATCTGTCAGCTCTCTCACAGATAATCTTTGGAATGGCAGACAGACAGGATGTTTCAAACATTTGATACTTGAACAACAACAAAGGCTTTTAAAATTAAGAATGTTTTGTTCTAATAAACACAAATGTTACATCTGACCTAAGAAACATTTTATTTTTTAAATAAGAAAGTGACAAGTGTGGAAGTGTCTGTTTTTAATTGCCAATAAATTGTATAGAAATTATCTAATTTATTATAACTGATGTAACTTTCTCTGCATTTGCAAAGCTAAATTGTATCTCATGCCAAATACTGAGACATACAATCAGGTAGCATCTAAATGATCTGGGATGTGTTTAAGTCTAAGATGTTTCCAGTGTTTTTTAACTTAAACTGTTCAATGGTTGTTGTACCGTTTTGAATGCTGTTTGCATTGTCCATACACTTATTCATTGTTGCATTTATTCCTTTCATTCTGATCTTACTGGCAATACTTATTTGATTATTAATTGTACCTGGCTTTCTTGCAAATTTGTCAAATACACCACAGTATGTACTTTTCAAATATCTTTAAACATTCCTGAGGTCTTAACAACTTGAGTCTTTTGTAGCTGGGGCATCATCTTGGCCTGGGTGTCTCAAAAGTTTATCTGAATTTAACTTTTTTTAAATTATATAATTTTTTTTGTTCCATTCTCTGTCAAAATGGTCAAGTATCGTGAAGAATGCAAAGAGATTTCATTGATTTGTAAGTGATAATGAAAGGAAAAATTACTAGGTAAAACAACGAAAATGAATGATATCAATTTTAAATTCATTCTTTCTGGTGGTAAGGAATTAGAAATTGGATGAGAAAACCGATCTAAGGGAATGATATAAATCAAGCTGTTCAGCCCACACTGACTTCTGTGCACCACATAGAAACATAGAAATTAGGTGCAGGAGTAGGCCATTCGGCCCTTCGAGCCTGCACCGCCATTCAATATGATCATGGCTGATCATCCAACTCAGTATCTCAAACCTGCCTTCTCTCCATACCCCCTGATCCCCTTAGCCACAAGGGCCTCATCTAACTCCCTCTTAAATATAGCCAATGAACTGGCCTCAACTACCCTCTGTGGCAGAGAGTTCCAGAGATTCACCACTCTCTGCGTGAAAAAAGTTCTTCTCATCTCGGTTTTAAAGGATTTCCCCCTTATCCTTAAGCTGTGACCCCTTGTCCTGGACTTCCCTAACATCGGGAACAATCTTCCTGCATCTAGCCTGTCCAACCCCTTAAGAATTTTGTAACTTTCTATAAGATCCCCTCTCAATCTCCTAAATTCTAGAGAGTATAAACCAAGTCTATCCAGTCTTTCTTCATAAGACAGTCCTGACATCCCAGGAATCAGTCTGGTGAACCGTCTCTGCACTCCCTCTATGGCAATAATGTCCTTCCTCAGATTTGGAGACCAAAACTGTATGCAATACTCCAGGTGTGGTCTCACCAAGACCCTGTACAACTGCAGTAGAACCTCCCTGCTCCTATACTCAAATCCTTTTGCAATGAAAGCCAACATACCATTCGCTTTCTTTACTGCCTGCTGCACCTGCATGCCTACCTTCAATGACTGGTGTACCATGACACCCAGGTCTCGCTGCAACTCCCCCTTTCCCAATCGGCCACCATTTAGATAATAGTCTGCTTTCCCGTTTTTGCCACCAAAATGGATAACCTCACATTTATCCACATTATACTGCATCTGCCAAACATTTGCCCACTCACCCAGCCTATCCAAGTCACCTTGCAGTCTCCTAGCATCCTCCTCACAGCTAACACTGCCCCCCCGCTTAGTGTCATCCGCAAACTTGGAGATATTGCCTTCAATTCCCTCATCCAGATCTGTAGATTTGGGAGGAACAACAGCAGCAGCAGATTAGCAAGAGATACGACTGATTGGCTCTAGCCCAAGTGGGAGGAGAGGGATGAAAACAGTTAAAGGCCAAGGACGCACAGTCTTTGTTCAGAACTGCTGTAGATTTGGGAGGAACAACAGCAGCAGCAGATTAGCAAGAGATACGACTGATTGGCTCTAACCCAAGTGGGAGGAGAGAAGTGAGTCAGAGGGGTGAAAACAGTTGAAAACTGAGGAATTTGCTTTCTAAATTGGTAAATCAGGCAATTTATCAGTCAATTTAAGCAGGACAGCTCTTAGCGAGCGGCCTAGTGAGGGAAGTGCCCTGTGAGAAAAGTGTGAGTCTTTGGCTCGAGAGTCTTCGGCGAGGAGGCTGAGGAGACCACGCAATACGCTTGAGAGGTAGAGACAAAAGAAGGAGACTTGGTTTATACTCTCTAGAATTTAGGAGATTGAGAGGGGATCTTATAGAAACTTACAAATTTCTTAAGGGGTTGGACAGGCTAGATGCAGGAAGATTGTTCCCGATGTTGGGGAAGTCCAGGACAAGGGGTCACAGCTTATGGATAAGGGGGAAATCCTTTAAAACCGAGATGAGGAGAACTTTTTTCACACAGAGAGTGGTGAATCTCTGGAACTCTGCCACAGAGGGTAGTTGAGGCCAGTTCATTGGCTATATTTAAGAGGGAGTTAGATGTGGCCCTTGTGGCCAAGGGGATCAGAGGGTATGGAGAGAAGGCAGGTACGGGATACTGAGTTGGATGATCAGCCATGATCATATTGAATGGCGGTGCAGGCTCGAAGGGCCGAATGGCCTACTCCTGCACCTAATTTCTATGTTTCTATGTCAGGCAAGCTGATTCAGTGCGATGCTTGCAGTATGTGGGAGGTCAAGGACACCGCTGGTGCCTCTGGCTGCTACAAATGCGAAAAATGCATCCAGGTAGAGCTCCTGAAGGGCCGTGTTGGGGAACTGGAGAAGCAAGTGGATGACCTCCGGTTCGTATGAGAAACGGAGTCGTTCCTCGACAAGTCCTACAGTACGATTGTTACACCTAAGGTACTGGAAGAGAGAAGGTGGGAGACAGTGAGAAAGGGAGGGAAGCATGGAATGCCAACGTCCCCGGGTGGTGTACCTCTTGTAAACAGGTTCATCCGCTTAGAAGCTGTTGGGACAGAAGACGTGAGCGGCGGACTGGCTTGCGATGTGAATAGGGCTGTTGAGCCAAAACCAAAAAGGCCTAAGGCAGGCAAGGCCATTGTAGTGGGAGGCTCCATCGTGAGAGGTACGGACAGGGGTTTCTGCGGCAACAGACGGGATGCGAGGATGGTGTGCTGCCTTCCCGGTGCCAGGATCCAGGATGTCACGGACAGAGTGCAGAAAATCCTCAAGGGCGAAGGTGAACATCGTGGTAGTGCACGTCGGCACAAACGATGTCGGAAAAAAGGGGATGAAAATTCTGCAGCGTGACTTTAGAGAGCTCGGAAAAATGTTGAAAAGCAGGACCTCCAGGGTTGTTATCTCCGGTTTGCTTCCAGTTCCCCGTGCTGGCGAGAGCAGGAACAGGGAGATACGGGACCTGAACGTGTGGCTGAGGAACTGGTGCACGGGGCAGGGATTTAGATTCTTAGATCACTGGGATCTGTTTTGGGGTAAGGGGGAACTGCACAAAAGGGACGGATTGCATCTTAACAGGTGTGGGACTAGCATTCTGGCAGGCAGGTTTGCCACTGCTACACGGGTGGCTTTAAACTGAATAAGGGGGGTGGGGTGTCGAATGGGATAGTGGAGGATGGAGTTAAAGGGAAAGTGTTTCTTAAATGTGTGAGCGTAGAGACCAAAGGGTGTAAAATGAGGGTAGAAGAAATAGGTAGCAAGGTGAAAAGTAAAAGTGGCAGGCAGACAAAACCAGGGCAAAAATCAAAAAGGGCCACTTTTCAACATAATTGTATAAGGGGTAAGAGTGTTGTAAAAACAAGCCTGAAGGCTCTGTCTCAATGCAAGGAGCATTCGTAATAAGGTGGATGAGTTGAATGTGCAGATTGCTATTAATGACTATGATATAGTTGGGATCACGGAGACATGGCTCCAGGGTGACCGAGGCTGGGAGCTGGACATCCAGGGATATTCAATATTCAGGAGGGATAGAGAGAAAGGAAAAAGAGGTGGGGTAGCGTTACTGATTAGAGAGGGGATTAATTCAATGGAAAGGAAGGACATTAGTTTGGAGGATGTGGAATCGGTATGGGTAGAGCTGCGAAACTCTAAGGGGCAGAAAACGCTGGTGGGTGTTGTGTACAGGCCACCTAACAGTAATAGTGAAGTTGGAGATGGTATCAAACAGGAAATTAGAAATGCGTGCGACAAAGGCAAAATCCTGCCATCTGGGAAGAGGTACAGGAGCATTAGTTGCAAAACAGCAGGATGCTCCT